>NC_060270.1:76325833-76637647 GCF_021613505.1 Equus quagga
ATAAAATGATATAGTTGTAACTATATATAAAATGATATAGTTGTAACTGTAGTTATACAGTTGTAACTGTAGTTACAACTATATCATTTTATCCTTATCCTTTTGGGGCTCTTTTTTAAATTTTGAAACATTATTCTTTCATCAACTACCAAATTTAAAACAAATGTACCATTTATCTCTAAGAAATATGTCATTATCCCTGTTTGTTTCTATTGGTTCTTGAAAATAAAATAATGGAGAAGTTGCAGGTGTGAAGTTAGGTAGAAACTCCTAGGAGACAGGTTGTTCAGTCTTGTCCCCAGCTCTGATTATCCAAGAATCTATCTTATAGCACAGCAATGCTGAAAGTTCCTCTGGTATAATCCTTTAACACCATTTAGACTGCCTAAAGGAAACAAATGGCCTTTTGACTTAGCCAGGAAAATGAGCCAACTCTCTCAAATTTAAACTACTTCCCATTTTGACTTTATAGCATTTGCTCACCCACCAGGAGGTAAAGAGGTAACAATAGAACAACTTTTATTGCCAGCATCATATTTTTATTACTCTTCATTAAATAATAGTATTGAGGAAGCATTATTTATCAAATCTTAATGATGTGCTTGCTGGTCTAGTGGTTAAGATTCAGCACTCTCACTGCCACAGCCCAGGTTTATTTCCTGGTCAGGGAACCACACTACCTGTCTGGTTGTCATACTGTGGTTTCTGTGATGCTGAAAGCTATGCCACCAGTATTTAAAATACCAGAGAGGCCATCCATGGTGGACAGATTTCAGCAGAGCTCCCAGACTAAGAGAGACTAGGAAAAAGAACCTGGTCATCCACTTCAGAAAAAATTGACCATGAAAACTCTATGAATAGCAGTGGAGCATTGTCTGATAACACGCCGGAAGATGAGAGAATGGAGCAAAAAGACCAGGCAGCATTCTTTTCTGCTGTACATAGGGTCGCTAGGAGTCGGAATTGACTCAATGACACTAAAAACATACAAAATGATGTGCCATGTACTGAAAAGAACATATAATTAAGCTGTGAAATAATGGTATGGATTTTAGAGGGTGAAGGTTAGTCCAAAATCTCTTGCCTTTCTCCTTCTTCTTTCTTATTCCCTTTCATCTTTGAATAATTGACAACCATTTGCTGAGAAGCTACTCTGTCCGTACAATGTGCTAAACAGTAATAAGAGACCCAAACTGTTATACTATCACTGTAAAACAAGACCCCAACCAATGAGGTACTTAAAACTTAAAACTCATAAAAATATGTATAAGGCAACCAGCCAGGAAGGTAGTATATGCTAACTGAAAATTGTATGAAACATTTTGTACTCCACTGTTAAGCGTCTATAAGTAAGATATCCTGGCTCTTGTCGATGTGGTAGAAGAAAAACATAACAAATAGAACACATGTCCCTTACTTAAAGGAGATCAGAATTTAGTTAGAGAGAAGATAATACATATATGAATATAGTCAGAATTTACCAAATAAATTGTGAAATTTCGAGAACACATAGTGAATAAGTTAACCAAATAAACAGCAAATCAGCAAAGAATCATGGTGAAGATGAGATTTGTGGGTATCTTCAGCATCCTACTTCTCATCTTCCACTCCCAAAAGAAATATCTCTGTAACTATGAAACTTAGTACAGGATTCACATTTATCGGGTCCCAATAGTTTTATGTAAGAATTACATGCACTAGAGATGGGCGAGCTTGTATCTTAAAGATGGTTCTAACTGCCTGATAAATCTACACTGGCTATTTACAATACATGGAATGCTAAAGAAGAATCAGCTAAAGACAGCTCAGGCTGGTAGAGGATTGATATTATACCTCCAGTCAATTGCTCTTCCCTGGACTCGCCCTGCACAGAGAACCCTTATCCAGATGCACTTAAAATAATACATGAAATATGAGACGGACTTCTCTTTTAGCAACGTAAGGCTCTTTAGAGAAAGAAGAAGAAATAGTTTGAAAACCTGTAGTAATGATCAGTATAAAATCAGTAAGGACGGACTCAAGAGCCAACTCCTTACATTCTCTCAACTCTCCCACTTTATCAACCCAGAATTCTTTAGACCAGGATAATTGGTTATCTCATCTAAACTGTGACTATCCAAGACAAAATTTCCCATATTTCCCATGTATGATACAAATTCTATTATTTCTATTATTTCTAAATCTTGCCAGTTTTTAATTCATTTGATTTTGAGTACCAAGATGCAGAGTGGATATATGTATTTTTTATTTGGGGGATAATAAAGGGTTTTAAAAAATGCTTTATTTTCAATTTCATCTTAAATATTTTTTAAACAGTCACTTTGCCAAAAGCATGCCTCTTCCAAGTTATGTTTTTAACTATTTTAAAATTCCCACAGATTGAAAGGTGACTTAAAAGTGCAACTTTAAATGAAAAATGAATAAGTATGGATTTTAATTTCACTTGCCAAAAAGAACACAATCCTTCAGTTGATGTATGTGGGAATTCTCAGAGGCAAGAAACTCTTGATTCTTTTTATCATTACTGAAAATTTTAATAACAAATCCCAATGGAAAACAGAATCTCAATTCAAGTGATTAAAAGAAAGCATTATTTACAGCTGGATTAAAAATTCCTGTAACATACCTCATTAACGACATTCTTCACACACTAGGATAACATTACAATCATTTTGATGTTTTTATGTTGCTGTGAGTTCAGACTCGTTGATGAACAATTCAGTCTGACCGGCCAATTAACCCAGACAGACATTGACGGGGGGTGGGGAAGAACCCCATATTGCAAGATGGAGCGAGACACTGCATGCCTGCCCGCAGCACAGCATGCTGCCCATTCATTTGGTCTTATTAGTTTTCAGTGTCCTCATTCTGGTTTGTTTTTGTCCTTTGGACATGATGACCTCTCTCTCCCAGCTATCTCGCTTCTCTACTTTTAGATAAAGCTATGTTTTCCAGGAAGGGCCTCTGCTCTGTTGATGCATTTTACATTGTTGTTTACATTGCTGTTTATGTGACTGTTTCCAAACACTCTGTGGAAGTGTCAGGAGATTGTTCATCCTCCTTGAACTTCCCCTTCAACCATTTGGCCATCCAAAAAATATAGAAAACCTCTACGTTTCACTCTCCTGGCTGAAAGTTAAACAAGATAGAAGATAAAACCTAAGCACTAACCTACTATACTGATTTTTATTTGAGGTCAACGACCTCTCTTGTTTAATAAATATTCAAAATTCTGAATATTTAGCTAACTTGAGCAGTGTTTTTGCACTTGTGATCTTCTCACCCAGGGAAGTCCCTGAAACATTTTCCACGTCTAATGCTTTGTTTGTAAGTTGTAGTTGCTTATAGGAACCAAGGCAGAACAATGCCAGATGACCAAACCACAGAACCAGTCCACACCAGAAAGGTCCAAGATGGTGATGAGGTGCCCTCTGCAAAAGGAAATGTGCTCAAGAAGGGACGATCTGAACATGCCCGAAATGCCCCCACACCCAGCAATGATGCAGAGACCCCCTCCCCCTCCATGTCCCATAAGAACCCTGCTCACCTTCCCTTGGGGATAAGATGTTCTAGAGCACCACCTCTGCCTCCTCCAATCATTGATCAATGAATACATTTTCTAGTCTGCTATTCCCAACCAGGTCTCATTTTATTGGTGCGAGCAACCCTGGGCAAAAGGACCCACTTGCAGGTCCCCGGTCCCTTAGGGCTCAGTAACAATCTCAACTCTGTACTAATCCTATATTTGCCATGGATTATGACCAAGATACCCTGAAATGATGGACTAAAACAGTAACAGCCTCTGAGATTTCTCAGAGAAAAAGTTCCCTGCCACCAGTATAATTTTGCCCCTTTCAAAAGCAATCAAGAACTATGCTTCTCTCTTTCCGCTCCCCACAGTTTATAGCTATTTCTACTTCTATCATGGTTTTGGAAACACAGACACGATCTTTCAAGTTTCTTTCCCTTGCTGTCTCTCTCAACTTCTGTATCATAAAAAAATCCATCTCCATGTATCTTCTCCTGTTCTATTCTCTTTCATGTCTTTCGTTTTCATCTATAATGGACATCAGAAACATCATTTAATCATAAGAAGATTAGAGTTCAAAAATCTAGAAGTCATAAAATGAAATCAGATATTGCAAGGACATAATCCCGTTAATTTCTCAAGTGCTTTGAAAGTATCCAGAAACCCTTCTTAAAATCCCAACAAAATTATGTTCCAAGTTCTACACCCTCCTCTGGGTAAATCCTCCTTTCCTTTGCATCAGCATTCAGAATATATTTTAAAGTTTTCATTCAATTTTACTTTTTTCTCATTTATTTAATCACTAGAATTATAAGAGTTCTATTTTCTACACATTTCCAAGGCAAATGTACACTATTTCAGATACATTAATGCTAAATACTCTTGCGGATAAGCCTCAGGGGAAGCATAACCACCATTTGTAGCTGTTTCTGCAGGGAAGTGAATTCTGAGTTCCAAGCAACTGATTTACAAACCAACGTTTGAAAAGCTACTCATTTGTAAGTGGAAGACTTCTTTTATCCTACATTTTCTGCATTCTAAGCTGTAAACCTGATAAGGTCATTCAATAGAATGATCTTGGAAAAGTTTTTCCAGATGGACAAGATGTGGTCAGTGTCCCCAGTTAGCTGTTACCAGGATGTCACACCCTGGAGAGAGCTGGACCTCTCATTACTTCTGAACTTTAACTCACTCAGAAGGGCTGACCTAGACAATGTGGTATTAAGTCCATCTTGGCCACAAGCCTTTGATCTTATAAAAGTAACTTAGCCTCCTAGTTTTCTCATCTATAAAATGAGAAAAACCATTTGGAATTTTTCACGACCTGATGGAATATTATAGCAACCAGAGGGATATATGTAGTGTTCCTAACATCATCTTATAGTTAAAATAAATGGCTAACAAAGGGAGGCATTATTAATGATTCAAGACATTGATGAGAATCAGAAAGACAAGAAGAAAATAAAATTGATTCAACAAAAAACAAGTATTGAGCTGTTCTGATTTAGGTCGCGCTGTGAAAGGTACAATGGGGATATACAAGTTGGCAGAAAGGCAGGTTAGTGACCTAAAGATTCTAAGTCTCAGATAGCAAACAAACAATATGAACCAACTATGATCTACAGACATATATTTTGTTTGTTCTTCACAATGTTTGAAAATTTGAGCTACTTGTTAACGTTTAGAAACAGAAAATTTTGCATGAAATTCCAAATTTTCAGATTCTCTTGAAAATTGTGCACTCGTGTTTCTGCATAGCAATAATCAGTTGAAAAGCAGTTGTCTTTTTCATATGAGCTGTGAGGCCTCCAATTTTACCACCTTCTCCATCCAGTCTCCTTCAATGACTTACCTGTTGCCCCTCTAAGCAATTGAGTTTGCAAGTCTTGTCTTGGATAATGTGTTAAAAAAGATATTCCTTAAAGAGTCATTTACCACTTCCTATTTTTGCAACAATGTTTAAAGCTGTCTTTTTATTTTGGAAAGTCAAGATGAATTGATGGCAAAAGAAATCAACAGTTTGATGGGCACCGTTCTCTGTAGACGCTATTCTAGACACGAAGGCGTTATTTTACAAAATGGTCAGACAACTGTTTAAGCTCTATACTTTGAATAGTAATGGTTCACATTTATTGGCGCTTAGGGCCAAGGGTTATTCTAAGCTTGTTACCTACATTAATTTATTTAGCCCTCACAACTTCTTTTTAAAATAAGTACTAGTTTTTTCCCATTTAGCACAAAAGGAAACTGAGGTAACACTCCAAGAAATTAATTGACCTGCCCAAGGTCACATAGCTGGGAAATAAAAGAGCCAGGATTCAAACCAGGCAGTCTGTCTCCAGGATTATCATGCAATACAGACGTTTCAGTGTGGTCCATCCTTTCCCTGCTAATTTGAAATCCTATCATTATAATATGCTTACAAATATATATATACATGCACCCACATATATATACACACACATAACATGTATATATATGAATGGACCACACACACATATGTATGCATATATATGTATGATTATGCTATTATTTTCTATTGATAAAATACAGATAGTATCAGACTGACAATTATTGTGATTTTATAGGATGCTTCGATACATTTCTTGGCTAGTCTCAAACATATTTTCCTCCAAATAAGTTTTAGAATAAGTTTGTCAGGTCAATAAGAAATCATATTGGGATTTTAATTGAGATTATATTAAATTTATAGATTAATTTTGCAAAAATTCTCATCTTGATAATATTGTCTTTCTATCCAATCATAGAGTAGGTTGATTGAAAAGATTTTTATGTAGTCAAATTGGCAGGGCTTAGTGATGGATTGAAGTGAAAGAGAAAGGAAAACATGCAGACGTGTTGTTTTTTAACAGATCTTCCCTGACCTGCTCAACAACTATGATCTGGATATTAGGAAGCTCTAGAACTGCCATTTGCTAGGACCAGGGAAAGCATCTTCTCAATAATATGAGCCATTTGCAGTGTAGAAGGAATAGAAATCTCCTCAAAGTGGCATATCCTGAGTTGTAGTAGAAACAGTGGAAGGAAACTAGCAGTACAGCAAGGAGTTCCACTAGGGAAAATCAGGAGCGTCTGAAAGAAAATGGGGATGACAGGAGAGAAGAAAACAAGTGTGAACTAACTTTTATGGAGTGCTCACACTGGGTCAGGCCCTGTGCTAAGCGCTTTATATATACTCTTCCAAAAGCACCTAAAAATAGGTGCATGATATTATCTTCATCTTACAGATGAGAAAGCCAAAGTTCAGAAAGTTAAGTAATTCCCCCACTTTCATACAACCAGAAAATGTTAAGAACAGAATTTGAACCAAGGTCCCTGAGTCTAACGCCCATGGGAGTTGTACTCTATAGAATGTAATCAGCTTCTTCCAGTCCTGGGCCTGCTCTCCTGGTTTCTAGATGATTAGAGACACCCTGTGTGGCAGCTCTGACAGACACAGTTGTCATTGTATACAGAATGGGGAAAACTAAGATTATGAGCTGTACCACTCCATATACAGCAATTCTTTTAAATATAATAAAATGGAGAATTCTATAGACTAACAGAAATTAATGTAATTTACTCTAAAAATAAGTTCAGACATCCCATATAATAGAGGATATAGTCGTGGATAAAAGGAGGATGAAAATAAAATTAAAAATAAAATCTTTTGCTCCGAGAAGAACACAGCTAAGAGAATGAAAAGACAAGCCACGATTGGGAGAAAATATTTGCCAATCACATTCTAATAAAGAACTTGTATCTAAAATGTGCAAAAAAAAATTCATTTAATCTCAACAAGAAAACAAACAACCTAATTAAAAATGAGCAAAAGAGTTGAGCAGACACAGCACCAAAGATGTATAGATGGAAAATAAGTATACGAAAAGATGCTCAATGTCATTTGTCACTAGAAAGTTGCACATTAAAGCTAAAAGATGTCACTATATGCCTATTAGAATGGCTAAAATCTAAAACACTGACAATACCAATACTGCTACTGAAACATTCTCATTCATTGATGGTAAGAAAACAAAATATTATAGCCATTTTGGAAGACAGTTTTTCAGTTTCTTATAAAGCTAAGTATAGACTTACCTTACGTCCTACCAGTTGCACTCCTAGGCATTTACCCAACTGATTTCAATTTATGGCACACAAAAACCCTCACATGAATGTTTATAGTAGTTTCATCCCAAATCACCAAAGTCTGGAAGCAAACAAGATATTCCCAAAAAAGTGAATGGATAAGCATCCTGTGATACATCCACAGAGAAAACTATTCAGAAATAAAATGGAATGTGCTAGTAGTCCATGCTACAATATGGATGAATCTTAAGTGCATATTACTAAGTGAAAGAAGCCTATCTGGAAAGGCTTCTTACTCAATAATTCCATTCCTATGACATTCTAGAAAAGGGAAAATTATAGAGACAAAAACCTGATGAAAGATTGCAAGGGGCTGGAGGGGAGGACCATTGATTAGATGAAGCATAGGGGATTTTTAAGAACGGTAAAAATATTCTGTATGGTAATATAATGTGGATACATGGCACTATGTATTTGTCAAAACTCATAGAACTTTACAGAACAAAGAGTGAATCTTAATCCATGCAAATTAAAAAAGTAACTGGTAGGTTAAGGGATCTCAGGATGGAATGCACACTGTGACAAAAGAATCTAACTGTATAAAATATGACACAACCTGACTGAAGAATGTGAATTAAAAAGGTGTTGACCTAAGTAACTTTGGAAATAACTAGAAAGTACAAGACCAGAGACAAAAATAGCTGTGTATAAGCACAGTAATCTAATTGATAAAGTTGTTTGTCAAGGGGATATGAGTTAAAAATTCTGAAACCACTGTACATCTAAACCTGAAATGAACAAGAAAGTAAATGGATGACCACTGGTGGAAGTCAGGTTCTCACTGTTGGAGTGAGAGGTTACAGACAAGCAAACGGGGAAGTCCAGACTGATCCATGTGGTATAGTATTAGAGTTAAAAACAGCAGTACAAACTCAGGTTTAAATATTTAATATAGATACATACAAATATATATAGAAATAATTGTATATATGCATGCATTAGTATACACACATATTTCCTTCTCTGTCTGCTGGGAAGGCCTATAAGCAACAACACCCTGGTAATAACAAGCACATCTAGCACCCAGATCTTGGTTTGTAATACTATTCTCCAATAAAAGGAATCCGGGCTCCTTGGAGAAATGGCTGATGCTATGGCCAGGACAGGGAATAAACGAGATAAGCCTGGGGCATCTTGTAGTGTCAGAAAGTAAGGAAATGTTCAAGAAACAAAAATGATGACAGTATGTCAAAAGGACAAGGGAACCAACTTGAAAGAGCTCCCAATGACCAAAACTGGAAGAATTTAAGCAACAAAATAAAGTAGTATTGGACTATAATCCAAAGTATGAGATAAACATCCATGAATTCATACAGATAAAATAAAGGATTAAGGGGCTGGCCCCGTGGCCGAGTGGTTAAGTTCACACGCTCCACTGCAGGTGGCCCAGAGTTTCATTGGTTCGAATCCTGGGCGCGGACATGGCACTGCTCATCAAACCACGCTGAGGCAGCGTCCCACATGCCACAACTAGAAGGACCCACAATGAAGAATATACAACTATGTACCGGGGGGGCTTTGGGGAGAAAAAGGAAAAAATAAAATCTTTAAAAAAAAACATAAAGGATTAAATAAGTAAACAAGGGAAAAGAGAGAAATCTCTGAATAGAAGAATTTCAAATAATTTACGTAGATACCTCCCCCTCAAGGAGATGGAGCATAATCACCCATCTCTTAAGTGTAGGCTGTGCTTAGTAACTTGTTGCCAAGAGTACGGTGTGGGAAGGAGAGGAGGGGAGCATTTTTACGATGGAGAAACATGAATCACTGCCTTAGCCAGGCAATCAAAGTTAACGTCATCAGTAGTGTCTTGCTGATAGCATATGCATGCCCTTGGTGTAATGTGAATTGAATAGCAAATCACTTCTGAGGTTTTCCTCCTGAAAACCCATAACCCCAGTCTAACAATGAGAAAAACATCAGGCAAAACCAACTTAAATGATACTGTACAAAATAACGGACTCCTCAAAACTGTCAAGGTCATCAAAAATAAAGCAAGCCTGAAAAATTGCCACAGACCAGAGGAGAAGGCATAATGACAAAATGTTATGTGGTATCATGAGTGGGATCCTGGAACAGAAAAAGGACATTAGGGAAAAACTAATGAAATTAAATAAAGTACAGAATTAATAGTAACATACCAACATTGGCTCCTTAATTGTGACAAATGTATTATAATGATGTAAAATGTTAACAAGAAGGAAACTGGGTTGAGGGATATGGGAACGCTCGGTACTATCTTTGCAACTTGTCTGTAAATATAAAGCTACTCTAAAATAACGATGTATTTTATAAAGGAGAAAGTTACATTGCAGTGCAGGACAATGTTCTGTACTAATAAAGCTCCAGATGTGTTTGCTTTGATCATTCTGCTCCTGCCTTTTCCTGACATCAGCACAGTCTGTCCCAGTTATTTCTCAACTGTGATGAATCTGGATGAATACCACATTCCTGTTCCCTTTCCATCCGTGAGGAGGACTTCTGTATCTTAGGTGGTCTAGGCCTCATTATCTCCTAACCACCCCACCAGCCTCCATACAGCTCTCATTTCGCTCCCTCTTTCTTTCCTCTTGTTTCTTTTCCTCTTTGCATTCTTATATCTAAGTGTTGAAGCTATCTTCTGCCATATTTGATATACACCAGATACTTCTGTATATTGTTTCTAATCCTTTAATTTAGAGATGAGGAAACAGTCTCAGAATGTTTAAATAACTTGCCCAAGGCTAGTAGATATCTGACCAAAATGAAAAGCAAGCATTTGTCTCCTCATGCACAGGCCCCCGCACCAGCAAGACATCGTTGCATCTTTCTTAAAGCATTCTAGATTCTTTCTTCAAGCATGTAATGCAACATAATAAAGAATTGTACTACCTGATTTTTAAAAGGAACTGGATTATTATCGGGAGTGAGGAATGTATGGCAAGGGGAACTTGGTGAAGAGAGGCAAGTAATCAAATCTTAATTAAGAGCAACCTTGAAAACACAAAAGCATGACAAAGAAAATTGTTCTCTCCTGGTGATCCAATGGGACCTGGGACCAGGAGAGATTCGTAGGCCTGGTACTTCTCGCCATCTTCTCCCTCCCACTTAGAAGGCTCAAAAGGAGCGTTATTTGTGCTCGGCTCACTCAGCAAACCTTGTGGGCACTGAAGGTGCTTGCCACCAGCAGTGCTCTTAAAAGGAGCAAGGCAGGCTCCTTAAGAGTCCTCGGTTCGCAGGCTGTACCAGTGGCAGGGAAGAGGGGAGAGGACACACACCCCCACCTTGCCCACGGCTCACCTGCTGAAAATCATAATAAACCCAAATGCTAAACGAGAACTCATTCAGATGAAGCTTTAAATTGATGTGTTTAAAGAGATTGAATAAACTCTTTATGTCACGATCTGGCATGAGCTTTTAATATTAACTGCTACATATTTTATAGACTGTATTTGTTGCCAAACACTAAAACAAACATTAAGATGCTTTTGCCTCACCCGCTACTGTGAGTGCTTCCAAAACAGCGGTGTAAAAAGCCACATAAAACACATCATAATCACGGAAATCATCTGCATTTAACTCACATTTGCCATGAAAGTGGCAGTTATTTTTCATCTACAAACAATTATATCTCAATTACTTACTCTCTGTTAGGGAACATTTCGTCAAAAACTCTCATTTAATTTATGTAAGGAGGCATTTTGTTTGGGGAGAAACATAATCTCTAATTTGGATTAATTAAAAGAATAGGCATTCTGAATTAGTGAAAGGCCGATGTCAATTGAAAAAGACGTCGTTTTATTAGTTTCATATGCAGAGAGTAACACAAACTAAGCTACAAAGCTTACAGTAGAAAAAAAGGACCTGAAATAGAATTGGTCTTTAATGAATAGATAAGAGTAATGCTCAGTGTTCTATATTTTCATTAAAATGGAGAGCTTGAGAAAGTTTGTTACATAAGTAGTTGGAATGTGCACTCTGTGTGATCCTGTTTAAATTGTGAATTTGTTCAGCAGTTCTTTTAACTATGCAGCCAGAGTAGGCGTATCCAAATCATTAAATGTTCAGAATTACTGCAATTCAGACAAACGAGCTTCTTTTGTAGGGAGGGAGTGACTTCATTAAATCCAGATATATCAACTAATCTTAAATTATATGCAAAATGCCTATAGATTGTAAATAGTCAGTAGTGTACCAAAATATAAGGAAGGACTGAGGTTTGCCAGCTTTGAACTTTTGTTTGGAAGTTTCCAAAAGATTGAAAAAAACCTCAGAAATTTTGACACAAACATATACTCTTAGAATTTAAAAAAAAATTAAAAAGGAATCATCTTAAATGTATTTGGTTGCAATGGAATGATTTTCAGAATAAAGTACTCTGTTTTCATATCCAGCCCCATTATCATCATAGCATATTGCTGGTTATAATCTGCAAGAGAAAATAGAGACAGTTTCCTTGGTTTAACACACCTGGGTAGATGGTTTGCAACAGCATTTTAGGAAGTGAGAATGGCTCTAATCCCATTGTGCTTATTGTCCACCAAGGCATAACCTGTCACTACACAGGCCATGGCAGCCGAGCAGTTTCCCCAGGAGTGAACGGCAGGGGTAAGCCATGGTGACAGCAGGATGTGACTCTCTTTACTTCAACTCAAGAAAAGAAGAAGAAGAAAAAATGGACATAGCATTACTAAAGTAACAGCATAAGGTCTTAAACTAGGTGAGAAAACAACTCACCTAAATGAGAAAACAACTATTGTTGTTAACTATTGTTAAAATGAGAAAATAACTATGAATGTAAAGATTTTATAGCTAAAATGTAGTATAGGAATGGCAATGCCTTATGATAAACAAAGTGATTATCCATTGCTATTTAATTTAAATCACTTTTATCCTTCTGGAATAAAACACAGCTTATTTTGAGAAGAGGTCATTCCCTTTGCCATTGGTTTTACATGTATTATAGAATGACAGAAGACCAGGGAAGAGGAAAGGAAAAAATATATGATTTCCCTCAACTCTCACAGAATTTTTTGACACCGGGCTCTGTAAGCGGACCTTCCACAGATCTGTGTCTTTCTAGATCTATGGAAGGTCTGCTTACGGAGACTGGTGATTCTAACCCCTGACATCGCCAGGCAGTGTGTAACATGTATCACTGGTTATTAAAATCAGGATGTGGGTATTAACAATTTAGATCCCTAGAGCAAAATCTGCCTTGTCACGATGGCCAGATCACTGGTTACACCATCCAGTAGTACAACGTCCAGCTGGCTAACAGAAAAGGTCACAGCAACAGTAAGAACATGCATGGGGTAGGGAATGGCAGCCATTAAGAGCCAAACGTTGCAACATTCATTCTGCAGACATTTATTTAGCTCCTCTGTCCTACACTTTTCTTAAAATGTCTAGAATTTACTCAATTAGTAAAGGTAGTAGCAATTTAACTATATTATTATCCTCTTTCTAAGACCCAGGTTAAGAAAATAATAAAATGTTGGTCAGAAGACATTTATTTAGGTAAATACACTAATTATCCAGTTTTTAAAAAACTGTTTTTATATCTAAAATGTCAAATACCTGCTATAACTTTTAGTGACATTTACACTTCTTTTTGAAAGTTCTAACACATAAGGCAAGATTCACTCTTTTGGAAATCCTTGATCCTCTGGAATTCATAGTCAAGATGGAAATTCCGTTAGAAGACTACAAATCCACGTAAGACTGGATTTATAATAGGGAGAAAAGTGTATCACATTTTAAAATGTCTAATATAGGCACTGTACATGTTTATTACAGTAAGAATTTGATTCATATCAGGGTGATTTAATAAAATTAATTGAATAACATTTTTTCTTGCTGTAGTTATACTTTTATTGATCTATTCACTATAATCCTTGTTTTCTAATAACTCAGAGATGATTGTGAAATTGCCAAGATAATCTCCAAAATTGCATTTATTTTTATGAATGATCTCTTTAATTTATAACATGCATGGAGAATGGCCCCTAGGAATAAAGTAGTAATAACAATGGAGTTGGCTATTACTTCCTGAGCATTTAAAAAAATATTTTACGTATATCATCTCATTTAATTCCCATAGTTCTAATATAGAGAATTTTATCACCCCACCTTCCAGATGAGGAAACAAGGTTCATAAAAATTTAGAAAATTTATCTGAGATAATATTGATAAAAATGGCAACCTGGACTATGAACTGAGGCAGTTTGATTCCAAAGCACACAATTAACAAGTACGCAATATTGCCTCCTGAAATAGATAGTTTGTCTTTGGCTGACAAAATATACATATGTCAAAATTTTCAAGTTCATCTGCTTTTCAGAAAATGCTAACTGGGAAAGTCAATCTCTTTATTTAACAAAGTCAGTCTCAAAATGTAGAATTTCAGATATCATGATAGGCAGATAGGGGAGACGTGAGTGGTCAAGCTCTATTCTTCCTGCCTTGAGATGCTCCCTATTTTATGAAAAGTGAAAGAGTTAGAAATTCCTGGATTAATATAGAATTCAAAGATTGGCAAGCAAGATGCTACCAGGATAAGAATCTACATTCTCAAGAATGGGGTACAATTTGTCAAGGCTCTGCCAGGAGAAATTGCAAGAAACTCTTGCAAAATAGCTCAGGGTAGCCCAGGAGAGTGAAATACGGAGGCAAGAAAATGACCCCTTCTGGAAAGAGACCAGGAATGGATGTTGAAACAGTCTTTTTGGGTCCCAGTCCTTATAACTTTATGCCTTGTACCTTGGCAAACTTAACATCCCTGCAACTTCAGCCTACCTTACTCTTGAAAACAGGTTTCCAACAGCACATGAGGAGTATTCTTGAGCTTTTCTCTGGGTTAAGACTGGTTTTGTCTTCCCTAAGTCCAATCAGGCATAAAGGATAATGTAGAGGATTTTATATGTTATTGTTTTAACAGGACCATTAATAACTATCACATGGGATCGTGATAGTCGTGCTGCTTGGTCAAGGTGAGAGCAGGGATGGGGTGGAAATGCAGGAGGACCTAAAGTCCTACTTATTTTGCCTTTTCCTCAATACCTAAGGCTTGGGGATAGGCAAAGTGTAGGATAAAAGACACTTGTAGAGAAAGGAGACAGTTTACAGAGTGTTATGACTGGAGTTCAAGCGTCAGTTCCTCCATGTGATTTGGGGACAGAGTTCTAGTTCTCTGACTCAATTCCTCCCTCCATAAATGCTGGCTGATAATTATTCGACACTCTGAGCACTCTTTGGGTGGTTCAACCAACCTCAGAATCAGAAAGGCCCTGGGATAGACTGTCACAGTGGCTCTCAATTCAAAAAAGCCACAAGACCAGAATGAGACACATTTACTTCCAGTCCCAGACTTCCCTCGCCTGTAGCAATGGCCACCAGTTAGGTCAATGGTTCTCAACCAGGGCTGATCTTGCTTCCCAGAGAATACTTGGCAATGTCTGAAGACCTTTTAGTCACAATGGGAGGGTGCTAGTGACAAGTGGAGTCCGGAGATGCTATTAAACATCCTACGACACACAGGACAGCTATCACAACAAAGAGTGATCTGATCCAATGTATCATTGGGGTTGAGGTTGAGAAATTCTGAGTTAGACAAAGTGAGACCAAATGGACACAGGAAATCGTGAGTTTATTTCATTGACTGACAGTCTCTGTGGAAGATACAACAGATACACTGTGTCTGGTATCATTTGAACATTCAGTTTTTATTTATTTACCTAAGACCCCCCACTAGATCTTACTCTTGGTCTATCCCACAAACTCATTTCAAATTCTTTCTCAAATCTTCCCCCAAGATGAAGCTAGATAGGACATGTATAGCTCTACTTCTACCAACTGTTCTGTACCTTCACCTGTGGTTTTCTTATTGTGCCGTCAGCAGCAGAACTTGGACTCTATGACCATAGCAGCCAGGAACAGCACACGTGCAGTGTGACATGATATTTGTTGCTGTCTTTGCCTCCCTTGGTCCTAGCTTCACTATGCCCTTGGTCTATTGCACTCAAATGGTATCCAGAATGTAAGCCGCCTCCTTTGCCCTATTTTGCAGACCAGGAAAAATTAAGCCCAGCACTTTAAATGCTCCAAGTATTTGTCTAGACAATCACAACCACATTCTTGGCAGTTGCCTTTCCAAAATTTATTGCAATTTATAAAACTGTATAATGTATACCTCATTCATTACATACTGCTATTACTCTTATTCCAACACCACACATTTCCTTCTTCATTTTGTTATATCCTATCGACAATAAGTATATGTGTTTTACAGGATTGCAGTTAGCATTCAATAGGAAACTATCTAAAAGTGTTTTGCAAATACTTGGAGCACCCACGTTTCTCTGGTGGTGGTTGTTGTTGATATTCTTATTCTGGCTCTAGCTAGGCCCAAATTGCTATGGATTCCTCTGCTTGGCTCTCTACTTTTAAGAAATCACTAGTCCAAATTAAGTTAAAATCACTGTTCTTTCATACCTGTGTGAACTTGATTTTGCTCCTGAATGTCTTGTCTCTCCCAGACCCTAGACTATCCTTTGAAATTAGCATATGTTGTTATGTCTTACTTGGTATTCCCATGAGATGCACTTTCTGGACTCTGTATTGTTTCTCCTGCTTCATTGAATTCTGGGTTCCCAGTTCTGCTATTTCCAGTTGGCCCCATCTGTTAGTGATATGTGATGAGGACTTAAAGTGTGGTGGTGACAGCGAAAATGTGAGACTTTGCAAAGGCAAATCTGTCTATATGCAGTGATTGCCTGGAGAACCAAGTGCCTATGTGCTTTAGAGGGAAGACCCTTAAATTGGATATTTTCCATAAGCAATATTACCACATAGTCTAATGCAAGGGGCTTGAACTGTGAAGACAAGGAGGGACCAGCGTGAGACCTGGTTTTACCTCTTCCTTACTCAGATGATTAAGTCCTTGATATTTTTTGCTAGAATGAGGACCATGTCTGTCCTGCACTGTTAAAAGAGGTACTGAATGCAGAGGGCTTGACCAAGACTAACTATTTAAAATACTGGTCCCCACTACTTTCCTTAGGAGGAAAGTGGTGAAAAATAAATGAATTTGTTGGTATTAGAATTTCTGGCACAGAGTAGGCTCTCAGAAGACATTTTCTTCTCGAATAAAATAATTTCTCCACATTTGAAATCACTTTAAAACCTTTCCGGCTAAACACTAATGAAATAACTTAGCAGTAAGCCAACTACAGCTATATTTCCATTTTTAAAACTCAACTCTATATTTTCTCACACACACATGCACAATAAAGGAGAAAATGCTTGGAAAAAGCAAAGAACATTTGACTTCATTTCTAATACTTATATTTTCTGCCAGATTGAGAGCCATGTGACTATATATCAAATGAAAGGAAACATTAATATTATGAAGAATATTCTGGAGCAGTAACATATCATTCTCCATATTGGATGGCCTCCACTTACTCACTCCTTCGTTCAGCAAGCCCTTTTTGAGTGCAAACTCCATGTCAGGGACAGTAATAGACACTAAAGTCACAATGACAAATGAGATACTCCCTGTGCCTCCAGGAGCCTGCAGTCTAGCTGTAGATGAGATGGATGGCAGAAGGTGGATAGGATAAGGAAAAAGGTAAAAGGAGAGGATAAGAAGATAAATACATGTCAAGGCAATGGTGTGTTGCAGGTCCAGTGAAATACAAAGCAAGAAGTCTTCCTGGGGCTGGAAAGGAGAGAGCGAGGAAGAGGCAGAGCTTCAGAGAAGAGGTGAATTCCCTGTGAAGTGAGTTTAACGAGCACTATCTACCAGGCAGGCAAAAAGGAGGGACACAAGACATTCCTGTGGGAGAAAACAGTAAGCTTAACTTTGAGGCTTAAAACAGCAGAGGGCCCTGGGTAACAGCAACTACGTCTTTCAGAGCTCATGGGAACATGGGGGAGCAGAGAGAACTCTAAAATAGGAGCTAGGAAACCTGAGCCGTCAGCTTGAGTTTTATAGCAAACTTATCTGAGTTCAAATACGAGCTCCACTTCTTACCGTCTGGGAGACGTTGAAAAGATTAATGTCCTTATCTATAAAATGAGAAGAAGAACTCCCTCCTTGCTCAGTCACCATGGGATTTAGAGATATCTCAGAAAGGAACCTAGAACCATGTGTATCATGGTGTGTTCATGACGCAATGATGATGATGATGGTGGTCTCCCTCACCTGTGTGCTTTTACACATTCCACCATCTGGAACATCCCTTTCTCCTCAGATTCTTCACCAAGATCCTATTGCTTCCTCATCAAGTCTCAATTCAAAGGTTATTCCTTTCTACAAATTGGAGCAAGGGGCACCTTCTCTGATCTCCCAGAGCACAGTCACACTCTATTTCCATCCCTGACTTAGTTTTCCACGTCCTCCTCCTTCATCCCAGGTGAAAGGAGAGGGGGAAAGAAGATAGATTGTAAGCTTCTTAAAGACTGGCTCTGTGTGTATGCCTTTTGGTATCCTCACTTGTGTAACATTGTGTCTATTGTATATTCAATAAATATGTGTTGAATTAACACATTGGTAAGCAAAGAATTGGAAAACAGAATCCAGAAATGTTCTTTTATAAAACAAAAGATCAATAGTAAAATGACCTGTATGACCTATATAAACATATAATAAAATACACTCCTCTGCAAGGGTCCTGATAGAGAAGATAACAAAGATTAAAAGCCTTCAGGGAGGTAAGAGTGCTCACCTCCCCCATGACTGGTAGACCTTAGAAGCAACACTATCTGCATAACACAAGACAATTATCACCTCTGGTTATGAGCTTCTGCAGCACTAACATAAGGGTGACCACAACCTAGAGGGGCAGGGTTCATCAGAAGAGGCCTAAGTTCAAACCAGAAAGGTGCTACGGGAGGTGATAGGAGAAAGTGTTCTGGATGATGGAAACATCAAGCACAAAGACCATGGTATGGCAAAGTGCTTGGCTTGTTTCAGGCTCAGGAAGGAGGCCATTTGGCTGGAGGATAGTCATGAGAGTGGGTTGGGGCAGAGAATGGGACACAATATAGTTAGAAGGAAAAACAGGGACCAGGTAGCTGAAGGTCATAAGAGTAAGGTTAAGGATCTGAGGTTGTTTTCTTAAAGCAAAGTTAAAGTTTAAACCAGGTATGCAAAGTGATCAGAGTAACATTTTAAAACCACCACTCAGCTAGTGAGTGGAGAGTTAATTATGGTAAAGCACACTGGAAGCCAGGAGTCCTCTGAAGTTGTTGCCACAATCCAGGTGAAATGTGAGTGTGCAGGGAGTTTGGGTGATGGTGATGGTGGTGGAGGTGGAGAGAAGTGGTTAGACTAGAGGTACATTTAGGAGGTAGAATGGATAGGACTTGCTGATGGATTGGATGGTGGATTGAAGAGAAGAGACAAAAAGATGAGCCTTAGGCTTTGGCTTAAGCCTCTGAAAAGAAGATGGTGGTATCGTTTAATGAAATTAGCTGAGAGAGAGGTAGGCAGCAAGGATCAAAAGTCCTGATTCAATGTAATAAGTTTATAGCATCTATTAGACACCTAAGTGACAATATTGAGTAAAGAGCAACATCTAAGAATAGAAGTCAAGGGAGAGGACTTGGTGGGAGACAGAAGTCTGTTGGTGTTCAGCATCTAGTAATTAAATCCATGGTATTTATCAACAGCACACAAGCCAGAGGTCCTGAGCCCCTCTTAAAATTGTTTCTGGTGTGATCCCATAGATTCTATGGTCCCATCATAAGTACCCCGCCAAGATATTTCTTTGGGAAGGGGATTGGGTTTGCTCTGGTATGTCTTTCGGTGAGGCATGGTCTCTCTGGTTACCACAGTTTCAATTGTACATCTAACCATAAACTTTATGCTACCTCTTAACCTTGGAGGCATTTGGGTGTTTAAATGTTCCTGAGGGTTTGAGGGCTCCAAGGCCCTAAAGGTACCAGAGAAGAGGTCACTGTGATAGGCCTGAACAACCCTAATTATTTGATGAAGAATATCAACATTATTTCCCCTCATCTTACCCAAAGAGAAAAAAGCCCAAAGACATGTAAAAAGAAAAAACAAAACGAAAACACAAAGCAAAAATTGCTTGGAGGCGCCGGCCTGGTGGTGCAGTGGTTAAATTCTCACATTCTGCTTCAACAGCCCAGGGTCCACCGGTTCAGATCCCCAGTGCAGACATATGCACCACTTATCAAGCCATGCTGTAGCAGGCATCCCACATATAAAATAGAGGAAGATGGGCATAGATGTGAGCTCAGGGCCAGTCTTCTTCAGCAAAAAGAGGAGGATTGGCAGCAGATGTTAGCTCAGGGTTAATCTTCCTCAAAAAAAAAAAAAATTGCTCAGATATTTAGTCATTTAATATCAAAGAAGACAAACTGCCCACTCATTTGCTCAAAAGTGATGGAAAAAGTCTCTGCTGTGAAGAAATCAGAGACAATGTTATATTTTGGTTTATCACACCTTGTTGAAACAGTGCTTGAACCACAGTTTTGCCTGTCATTAGCAGTATGGTATACATTATATGATCATCAAATTCCAAAATCTTTCTTGCTGATCTCTGTGGTACATATTTTTGGTTTCTTCCCTCCAAACAACCCAAATTCCCTAACTGTTTCTAACAGATCCCCATGTTTATTTGAGTAAGCTCTTCCTCTATTTCCTCCACTTAACCATGTGCATCTTCAAGCGCAATGGATACCGAATTAGTGTAGGACTTAATTCTAGGCAACAAGGGTTGAGGGGAAACCTGTGTGGGACTCTTTCTTAGAAAGAAACTCCAAGAAAGAAACTTCTCTTTGTCTATTGAACATTGTCAGTTGTCATGTCTGCTGGCCAATTATGGAACTGGAGCAGGTGTATAGTAACCATGACAGAAGATAGTTTGAGAAAGACAAAATGGAATAGTGCAAGTTGCGTGGGTCCAAGGTCATGCTATTTGAGCACAGAATTAACTGACCCTTGAAGTGCTCTACCAAGGGACTTATTATTTTGTGAAATTATCATTTTTTTCTCATTCTTTTAACCAATTCATTTAGAATTTTCTGGTGTTTTCAACTAAAAGCATCTTGACTAATAAAATCTACATGCTCTTTTAACTTACCCCAGATCTCAAAGGACCATGATCATTTAAAGGGTGAGGGGTAGAAAGGGGAGAAAAACCATTGTAGTCATACCAAGTGTTAATCATGAGACAATCCTGTATGATGGTTTATATACGTGTGTGTGTGGTTCCTGTTTAAAAGAATACATGGGGCAAATCTCAGCTCACCTACTTCCTGTTGTAATCCTCAGCTTTCTTGTACGCAAAATGAGAGTCTAGCATAGAGTTCTCCAAGAAACATCTGAAATTTTACGGTTGTAGAACTGCAGCACATCAAATGTGCTTCAATCTTTGCTGACTCCTCTGAAAACTGATGTGAGTCACTGAGAGAGACCTTTGGACCTGATCCTTCAAGAAAGCCAAGGTGTCTGTACTAAAGACACCATATGGCTTATGTTATTAGGAGAGTAGGAAGGCAAGAACTTTCCCACCTCTACATCTGAGATTTACAGACACCTCTTATGCTTAAATCTAACGCCACTAACAGAGGTCATTCATGCACCATCGGGCATTGAAAAGACAATCAGAAACCAATATACCATAAAAATGGTTATCTGTATGTTATCTTCAGATATTGAAAGAGAAAATTTTGGTACAGCTCAATGATTGTCATTAGCCAAAAAAGACTCCTTGGTACTAAAACGTCGCCACAAAATTTAAGTACTTAAAGACCAGTTATTATTAGCATTCATGAAAGTAGCTGGTACTAAATCAAGCTAATGAACAAATCTTTTGTTCTTGTTAAGATTTACCTTCAGGAACACCTGTCTGGCTAATAATATCTTACATTTAGATTATCCTGAAAGAGGAACCAGGAATGTGTCACCATCTTTACTTTCTACCTAAAGACACAAACCTCAGGAATGGGTCCCAAGGTCACAGAACTGGGTCGTGAATTTAGATCTCATGATCTTGTCTTTACACTACTTGCCTCTAAGCGTTGCCCTCAGAATACAGTCAAATTCTGAAAGATAACACGAAATACAGCCCCCCATAAGTTTTTGTAGCCTCATTTCCTACCCCTCCTAGTCACTTGCACTCTACAATATAGTCAGTCTCAACTAATAAATGCTTTCATGACAGTTACATTGCCTTGTTTCTTTATCTTTTGCACATGTTTTCTCTGTGCCTGGAATATTTTCTTCCCTTTTATCAATCTAACTCCTATGTAGGATTCTGATTTAGGCTTTGTGAATGCTCCCAAAAAACCTTGTATTTCCCCCACCTAGCACTTATCACTTTATACTGTAATTGTATTCATTTGTATTCCAGGCTGTCCTCCTTAAAAACAAACAGTATCACTCTATCCATATTTGAATCCTCTTTTACTAAATGTTGAAGGACTGAAACAATGAAAGAGCAAGTCCAAGTCTCTATCCATCAGGCATGCTATGCTCACCCATAACCAAAGTCAACATTTCTTGAGTGTGTTCTTTTATCTGATTTTATTTCCTTCAGAGGATATACATAAAGGAAAAATATTGTCATAGCTGTCCTTCTTTGATCAAGAATATCTGTCTTGCATAGTCTCTCTGCCCTAATTCATTCACCATCTCAAAAAAATTATTCAAGTAAAGGGCCCATCTATTAAATGTAATAAGTACTTTCATGCTATTTACTTTCCATTAAAATAAAGTGGAGCATATTTTTCTTAGGGAAAAATCCTGGAAACCAGAGTTGTGAGAAGTGGTGTTTTTCAATCCAATAGTGGTGATTCATCTTAGAAATTAAGGTTTCTGAGTGGAAAAAACCTCACTAAAGTGCCAAAGCCAATAGTCCCCCTACAATGCCGTATCCTTTATCATCAGCAATAATTTGTTTCTGCTATGCTAACCCAAGCTCCAAAACACAGGGTCAGAGAATGTCTCTGTTTGGAGTCAGACTTTCCTCAACTCTAATGTAGAAGGACATTCATAAGGCAAAACCTGCTTTTGATTTACAGAAGCCACTCATCCTCAAGAGGATTAGCATATCTGTTGTCCCCTTTGTCATCTCTCCAAACATTGTTTACCTATTTTAAAGTAAAATGTTTCTTCTGCTTAAGTCATGGAAGACTGGTATGTTTCTGAACTCTAAAGTCAGACTGCATCTCTTGGGAAGACAAATGAGTTTGTAGCCTTCTTTGACTTTCATTCAAAGAATCTTAATTGAGCACCTTTTAGGCATTATATATTGGGCTAGGCACCAGAATTACCAAGAGTAAAAGACGGAGACCCTTTAGAGCCCTTTATGAGCTAGTAGAGAGAGCTACATGGAAACAAGTAGTTATAACTCAGAACATTAATTGATATTAAGCAGATACAGAGAAGATTATGTGAGAATATAGGTGGTTAGTTGAGATCATGCCTGTCTGTCTAGGGGAGTCTGACTACTTTCACCAAGTAAATTGTATATTAGATTTCAAGTAAGATAGGAGTTTGTTAAAAGCACCTTTGTGTGGAAAGGTAGATGAGGCAAAGGAAACAGTGAGTCCAGAGGTAGTAGGAAGGCTGTATCCATATCATGATAAAACTTCTCCTCAATTCAACCACATGTACAATCCATGCAGCTATCCCATGTATCTCCCGTTTTTGTAGCACAGCACATGGATGAGTAATTGCATTTTTTATTGAATTAATCACTCCTTTAGATGGCATTTAAACTCAATCTCCTTCTTTCTCTACCTTCCTGGTATAGGTCCATGATGAAATCTTGCAGATGTTACTACAATATTAGAAGATACTTTTCAGCTCTCTGGTGACTTCAAAATGAGTTTTTATCATCATTATAGTTAATAATAATTGCAAATAAAATTCTCAGCTTTTATGTCATAAAAATTGATTCTCACTATACACCTCTCTATGAAAATGTCATATCCCTTAAAAATTGCTACTAGAACAAATTATAATACAAAGCACTTACATAGCATTTTTGTTTTGGGAGATAATTTAAGTTTATTGCCCTTCTGTTAGTGGGAAGAAAAGCCTTAACAGGGTTAATTGCCTTCCCCAAGGCCACATGATTCATTGTGGTGCAGGGAAAGTGAGAATTCAAGTTAAGAATGACCCTCCAAAGGAAAACCCAACCAGTTTGCCTTTTGGTCTATTTGCAGGTAGTAGGGTGGGCTGTGTAGGTGCGATCTTTCTTCCCGACCATAACTAAAAAACAAACACACAAAAATATGAGTTCTGTGAAGAATTTCCAAGAGATAAGCCTATTCAGAAGGTAAACTTCTTTTATTTCAGGGCTTACCTCCCAGCTTAAATCTAGTTCTGCTAATGTAACACCATGCCAGGTCTGTCCATATGAGGTCAGTTTTGAAAATGATGATTAGTTTTGTTCCAACTGTGGTATACTGTTGCCAGTTATATCCCCCAGCATGGCACGTATCCAAGGGCTAAAAAACATTTATGAAGAGAAGAAAGGCTATTGTGATATTTCTGACTACCATTGTGTTGCTAAATTACAGCTCAAGCTGGTAAGAAGGGAAACACTTGTCCAGCACACATTCTATTTAGTGTGACTATGGATCTCCCTAGTTACCAAAAAGTGTTGATTGCCAGATGGCCTCAAACCGGAGTCAGAGAACAAAACCATTGCAAGCCAAACAAAATGTCAATACACTTTTTTGAGAAATTTGTTATAAATTTAAAAAACAGAGCAAGGCTTCCAATTTGGTTTACATGGTCTTAAACATTTATTTAGTTCATTTAAAAGCTGAGAGAACTTAATAATCATTTAATAATCAACAAAAATTTATTCAATGTCTACTATGTGAAAGGCTTTGTGTCAAGTAAGCCCTGTGAGGGATAAAAAAGATGCACCCAATGAGATCTCAACTTTCATAGAATTTATGTTATTTAATAACCCTAAGCATCATTTTGAAGTTGTCAGGCTCCATCTGTGATATCCAAACACAGACCATTCTTTCAGGAGGACAAGCACAAGTGTGTCTTATTTAGTAGTCCTTTAGCTCAGTGTTTCTGAAACTTTAATGTCAAATCACCCAGAGAGCGTGTTAAAACACCAATTGCTGGGCCCTACCCCCAGAGTTTCTAATGGATTAGGTTTGGGTAGTGCCCAAGAATTTGCATTTCTAACAAGTTCACAGGGGATGTTAATGCTGCTGGACAGGGGACCACACTTGAGAAGTACAGCTTGAGCTTATTTATTTCATGCTACATTTGTAGAACCATATCTTTTCAGGGACAATTAGTGATTTGTCATCACAAATTTATCATCAAGAATATTTTTACTACCTGACCAAAACATGAGTTTGCAGAAAACTATTAATATCTTACTTTTCCAAAAAGCAAATAAAGTAATATTAAATATTTTCAAAAGCCTTTCTGATTTACTCAAAAATACATTTTATGACAATACTTCCTCAAAGTAAAAGTTGCCATTCAAAAACTATAAATGTCAAATAAAAAAAATAAACTTGCTATTTTACTATGAAAAAAACAATAAAGTAACAAACTTACCAATTATTTTAGCATTGTCACTCTTTATTAAAAAGAAAATAAAAATCTTGAACACTTCCTTTTGAAAACAGTTGAATTTATAATCATTTGGAATAAAATTGTCTTACAATCTTTTAAAGTTTAAATACTTGGTCATAAATGCAAATCGTAAATGACTATAAATTTGTCATCAGCAGTATTTCTAACTTGTGGTTCTATTCATGTTTATCACAGGCTGTGATTTTTGCCTTAAGCATAAGAGGAAGTTGTGTCAGAATAATTAAAAAGATGTAGACCATTTCTAAGAGAGAGAAAAAATTCTCACACATACAACATCCTTCTTCTAATTTTTGTTAGTCTTCTCTCCTGGCTTTTTCAAATATCACCACTTAAGAGAATGGCCCATTCTCCTAATGCTGAAGGAAAATCTGTACCTTGCCAAATGGAACTGTAGGGTTCACTGAATACTGGTGATAACTCTTCCTTTAGTACATCTGAGTCTGTGTTGAGATCATAATTTAATAAAGTTTCTTTCCTCTTTTCCCCTTACGACTAAAGTCCTTAGGATTAGGACTAAGAAGACTCTCTAAGACAAGGTACACTATAGAAGCATATTATAATCTTTGCACTTAGAATTTCACACAATAGTGAAATTGGAGGGATGTTACATTTTGCATGTTGTTGAGACAGGAACCAGCCTAATGAGGTAGTCATCCGCAAGGCCCCTGGCCTAACAAGATAAAGCCCCAACCAATCAGCAAGCTAAGAGAATTAGATAGACACCACCAAGATCCACATTCTGCAGCCTCAGGACTTTCCTGGCCTTACACATGCACCCCAGAACCCAGGAGTTGTCTGAAGGTGACCCCAGCCCCATTATCATACTAAAAATCACACCCGGGGTGGACACCTAGCATGCTAACAATACATGCATCACATGTGATAGCATGTCGAACAACAGTGCAAGCACAAGAAAAACCCTACCTCTACATGCCATGACAAGGAGCTCCTCCCCAGCCTTTGTGTAATAAAAAGCCCCACCATCCCTCTCCCTAACAAGCCAGTCACTTGCCCCTTTCCTTTCTGCACTAGTTCTCTTGTGCCTCCCTTGTGTACAAGCTAATAAGCTTTTACTTTTCTACTGCTGGTTTTTGACTCTCTTGATTTCTGTCCTGGGGGACGAGAACCCAATGTGCCAATGACATTATGACAACACAAACAGCTGGAATTTTTTCTTATATGTTCTTTGTATTGCTAATTTTTTGTGGGTGTAATTTGGATATTTAATTATGAAATACTCTTTGAGACTAAATTGCAACACCAGCCCAAGTACCATGTGAAATACAGAGGTGGTACCCATTCTTTAGCCAAAGGCTGTGGAATTAACAACCAGTAAGATGTCAGTGGGTGCAATTCCAAGCCAATCTCACCATGTCAACTCATCATAATGCCACAACCCAAAATACCAATTTGCTAAAGACAGAAATCATTTTCTAACCATCATGCCCTTGAGTCTACAGATTTAATAAAAAATACTTGTGATAAGATTTTCACTCTCTTTTGCTCCCTTATTTTATCTCCAGTTTCTTATACTAGAATTTTGGATGAGGCTGTGGGCTAGACGTAGTAAGGGGAAAAAGCCTTTACTTGCATAATAACACTTCAATATAAAAGGCAGTCAAAATTATCATGAAAAGGAAGAATTTGCCCGCTCATAAATGTTCTACTTTGAAGACAATAAAAATCCTAAAGAGAACTTCAAATATGTTTCGCAAAAATTGCAGCCACTCCAGCAGGAGTATGTACAAAGAACCTAGAACTTTTAGATCTTGGGATTCTCTTCTGCATAGAACTTGGAACCTGAGTGTGAAGAAAGTGATAGAACAAACAAGGCAGGTTTTGAAAAGAGGGAAGGGAAGGAGAGAGACTGATAGAAAAGGGTCACTAGACAGGAAAAGTAGAGAAGTATGTGTACTATATTTTGGAGTATCCATAATAAAATAAAATATATATGATTCCTGATCCAGGAATCACCAACCCCGTTAATTCACACACAACTTCTAACTTCAAAAAAAGGATAGATGATTTCATTTACCACCCCTAGAAATACAGAGATGCTAGATTTATATTAAAATATGAAAGACATAAAAAAATTCTCAGTTTTTTAAGCAAAGTTCTAAATTTGCAATTTCACTGGAAAAAAAGTAAACCAAAACTAGAGATTTAACTAGAGGTTTTAATTTGCTTTCAGTGTAAATAAGAGAAGCCAAGACAGGGAATAAAAATCCAAGTTTGTTGCCCAATGTGGAGACAATTCTTTAGAAACCAAGTTTATAATAAGCCAAGATTAGATCTGTATTTAGCATTCCCAGAGAGTCCTTAAAACTTTCCATTACAGAACTCAGAGTGAGAGATTCTTTTTAGAGTACTGCTACCTTGATGGGAAGATTTGCAGTCATTTCAGGAAAAGTTTTATTGCTTTACAAACTCTGAAATGAGAGAGGGTTTTATGAGTGCATTGCATTCAGCATTCCGTCCAAAGTCATCTGAGAACATGCCTGGCACCTTTATTTGACTTTCTCTGCTCTGTTCTTTCTTATCAGTTTTCACTATAGAAACATACCTGCTCAAGTACATCAGAAAAAAATGTGTCAGGGACTGGTTGAGCTGGAGAATGCCAAAAAGAAATGTCAAGCCAGCTGAATAATGTTGAACATTTTATTCCATTATGACTCCTCTCCAACCCTCCTTCTCCAACTCTGCCACCACAATGACCACAAGCAATCTTCATTGGCAACAGTTGCTGAATTTAACCTGCTGCAGATATCATCATTTTTTAAACTTCAAGTGGGGAAAACACACACACACACACACACACACACACACACACACCTGTTCCTTCTCCTCCTACACATTTTGGCCTTTAAAGCTAATTTTAGTCAATGCAATTCATTTTCTTTCATTCCCATTACATTCTTTTTAGCAGTAGTTAAACTGTCAAGAGAAGGAACAGCCAGTGTTTACTACACTGACAATGGGGAACAATTCCTGAGAGGATTATTACACTGAACTATGGGAGAAAAGTCCCTAGAGGTTTCAGAATTTCTAAAATGGAGCAATTTACAAGTTATTAAGTATCTGGGTATTTCCAGAGCTCCAAAGTAAGTGGGTCACTTATCATTATCTGCAGGCCAACCAGATTCCATAAGGGAGTTTTATTTAAAACTTTCAGATAGTAACTTTAAGAGCGAGGGAAAAATTAACTCTCAAAAACCATGCTTGAAACAAAAGAACATAGATTGTAAAAGTTCAAAGAGTCTTTTGAGCTCTAATATCTCATAGCTTTCCAAAAACCTCTCATCACAGAGTTTTTTCTTAGATTGTTACTGCATTTTGTTCATAGGCTAATGCATTACCTAAATATAGATAGCCACTTTTAGTATAAATTCCAAAAGCCATAAATGTTTCATAATTGAGCACATAATTTGAAGTAAGAGAGCTTTCCACTCATCCCTTTTTACCATTGCAAATTGAAAAATACTCAAGTAATTACTCCCTTAATAGTTTAATGCTTGCAACTATATATACTTTATGAACATCACAAGCATCTTTTACTCCCCAGAGTAATATCAAGGGGGGGAACAAAAGAACTTAACTTGTACAATTAAACAAATCACCCAGAACTTTGATTCAAGACTCCTTCATTAAGCCATTAATATAATACACTGCCAAGTGGTGGGTTGTCCGATTTTTATGATGCCTTTCATTTCAATCCAGTGGCTGCAGTTAGAATGAAAAAACAGCATCTGCAAGATCAGCAAGATGATGCAAAACCCTTACACTAGAAACACTTTTTTTTGCCTCCACAGTTTGTCTGAGGGCAGTCAATGCCGGAGCACCAATACGGCAATGATTTTAAGTCCCAGAAAGTAGCACTCATTTGTCCTTAACCGATAAATAAAAGGGTAAATAAAACACTTGATTCCTATGACCTTAAACACTTAAACAGAAAACCACTGTTTATTTTATGGTTTTCTAAACATACTCAAAGGTAGATAAGCCAGTCATAATTCTATCCAACTTTAGGCTACAACACATATTTCCCTCTAGAGTTTATATATCTCAATGTGGACTGTCATATATGTACTGTTTCAGGATTGTTTCGTGATGGTATACTTATATAATTGAGATATGTGAGAATCTGACATGCAGAGAAAAACTTAAATCCTAAAGCTCAGCATTTTATTTCTAAACTTGGACACTGCAGAAAATCCAATGCCTGAAAAGATCCTGCTTTTACCATTAGAGATGGTGTAAATTGTCTAAATTTGGGTTCTTCATGATTTCAGTTAACTCTATGTGTTTACATATGATGGGAGTCTAATTATGCATCATTTGATATATTCTGGAAACCTCACTGCTTTTAAAAATAATTGCAGATAAGTAGAGGAAAATGTTCAGTTTATGGTCTATTTATCACTGAAAGACTCTAACAAAAGGTAGGTAAGTTCACAAGAAAGAGACTTATTGCTGAAAATTAGATTCCTCTTGTAATTACAGTCTATGTGGTATTTTCAAAGGCTTGAGATACAAACCAAAAAGCAATGTAATCATAAAAAGCCTGTCTGCTCAAATTTTGGAATCTCAGTAAAAGGTTTACAATTGTATGTGAATTAGAGATTGCAGTAACTAAGGATAATCCACAAGTTTATCAGGTTTTTTTCTGTAAAAGAGTTCCAGAGAAACCCATCACTTTTCCCCAAGATGCAAAGCATCCACACAGACAATAATCTAATACAGATAAGTGGCAAGATAGAGTAACTCCTTCATTGAAATTCGGGTTATTTATAAGTGTCCTTGTAAGTAAAAACATCCCAAATACGAACAAAGAAATAGATGTAAACATTACTTAAAAATAAAACAGAATAGTAAAATTCCGAGCTTGGTCCCTTTCCTTTAACCATATCATACAAGGCTCAAATTTAAAATAAGCACCTGAATTACAGAATGTCTCCAATTATCTCACTGATTTTTGAGTTATATGATAGCATACACATGAACATGTGTTTTATACTCACTCACTATAGTCACTTTAGTATAACCACCAGTTCAATTCTCACAATGAAGGGTGTACATTTCTTTGGAAAGGATAAAAAGTCCCAAATCCATATGACAATGAAACACTGTTATCAAATTTGTATTTAAAATGTTATTTGTTTCCAGTAGTTTGTAAATTCTTCACCAGTTCCACCAAGAAAACTAATGTGGACTAGAAACTCTTCTAGAAGCTCACTAAACTTTCTTCCTGAAATATGGCATTGACAGATTCTCAGTCAAAAAATCAAAAGTCAACAAGGTGAAAGAATAGTTAAGTGGGAACTACTCTTTCTGTCTACACACAAATGCAAACACAACCAAATGCTTCACTCAGATCCAACTTTCGATTCAAACTCAAACCAACTAGGTATCTCCACTGTCAATGTCCTGCCATACCAATGTCCGTGTGCTAGGTAGATGAAAGAAGATACATATGTAGAAGTAGAGAGAGGAGAGAAAATCTGGGTCCTACCTTGATTGTTTTCGAGGGCTGACACTTGATGTGATGGGACACGCTTGCAGTTTGGTTCATGTTTCAGGACCCTGGACAGTGCACGATCCCAGGTGGAGTTCCAGGATGAACTAGAGATCAAGTTGTCTTTACCGGACTTCAGCAGGAGCTGCTGCTGTTGCTGTTGCTACTGCTGTTGCTTCTGCTGCTGTTGCTTCTGCTTTCTCACTCCGGAGGCTGAAACGCTGTCAGACTGGAGGGATCTGTATCTCACTTAGCCCTAAATAAAGCATTCACTTGGTTCATCATCCTTAAAGCTCTTGGCGATATGGAATAGAAAGCTAAAGTCTGTTTCAGTTCACTTGCACTGTGCCTTTTCAGTACTGAGATGTGACAGCTTCACAGCACAGCCAATGATCTTGGCTCTCATTCTCCTTCCAAAGGGACGAATACCAGAAAACATACAGAGATCAATTGCAGTACCACAGTTTAAAGGGATACTATCAACTCCCCTGATTCTAGCCAAGTTCACACTTTTTTTCAGTGCACAGGAAATCTTTCTCTTTCTCTCTCTTTCTCTGTCTCTGTCTCTCTCTCACCTGGATTTTTTTTAATCACAATTCATTCTCATTCGCATAATAAGTTTTATTTCTTCCTGGGTAGTGGTTTGCAGCCAAAACACCAGTAAATGCTGGAAAAGGACCTGTTGCCTGATTTAAGATTGCAGATTTTCACATCTGTATGGTAAAGGATTCACATTCTCTATGGATATTTAAGAAAGTCTGCAGTAACAGCCAGCCAAGAGGTTGACTATTCTGTAAGCTGTGAGAAAGCTTATGATATATAAAGAAGTTTTCAAACACAATAGTTATTGGATGTTGCACCAAAGCAAGAAAATGCTTTCTTTTTTCCTTTCCTTTTTATTTTTAACCATCTCTTTCCTTGAGGCCACATTTTTTTTTTTATTTCCTGGGACAAACTAATAGTTAGCGCATGACAGTTCAACTTCCCAAATAGTTACCTCTCTGCCTCAAATGATATTGTAGACAAAACAAATCATACATACTTATAAATAAAGTTTCCGCAGAAGCACCAATCCCCATTGTCACATCAGCATGGACTAGGATGAACACATCATACTTGAAAATAAGAGATCCAGTAGGCTTGACTTAATGGAGGACACAATTTTACAATATTTACTATAAAGTATTAGATGTGACCTAGGCTGAGTGCATATGTCTCACACATATTTTTGAGAAACAACACTTTATACTCATCAGAAATATATCCTCCTGGTAAAGTGCCATGTTTATAATATTGAACTTCATGAAGCTTTCAGAAAGCTTTTTGAGTGGACCAAGAACATTGCAAATAAACTCTAGTGTGAGAAGGAATAAACCAGTAAGTTTGGTGACATAATTAAATTTATATATATATATATATATATTTTTTAAATATTTCCTGTTCCAACATAGAAAATGGATCTAAACATTCTCATAATAGCACAAATGTTTCAGAATGGTTGAGTTTCAAAGAGTGACCATTCTAGTAGCACGGTGAAAGGAAGGTTTAGATAGTAGCAAGATCAGATAATCTGAAACCAGAAAGGCTAACAGCAGGAGTATTAAAGGAATTAAAAAATCATGGGCAAGGAGATGGAGCCATTAAGAACCAGACAAAGTTTGCATCCAAAACTCTGGGGTAGCCATACCAAGGCATCACATTGAGCACAAACAAAGTACCAAGAAATTCTGCAATTCGAAAGTTAAAATTTTAAATCACAAATATGTCTGGCATTGTGGCTTGCATTATATTTTTATTGGACAGTGGTGTTTTGAACAATCAATAAATTAAAGAAGAACTTATATTAAAAATTTTTAAACATATATTCAAAAATAATTAAAAAATATAAAATTTGTGGCATGCAGTTACATCAGTATTTAGAGGGAACTGTATATATTTAAATATACAGATTAGAAATGCAGAACAGTATAAAATTAATAATTAATAAGCTAATGTTGATCTCAAGGAGTTATAAAAAGAATTGTAAAATAAACTCAAAGTATAGAGGAGAAAATAATAAAAGGAAGGAAAGAAATTAATGAAGTAAAAACAATACAAAGTATATGACCCAATGAACAAGCCAATGGACATTTCAACATATAGTTAGCAGTCTGATAATCTCCAAAGAAATGAACATCCTACATCAGTAGGATTGGCTAAGCTCTTCTTTCCTAGATGGTACTTGGTACTAGATATCTGAGGAACCTCCAAACTAAATTATCTGGGTAGTCCAAGTAGAATGGGCATGGGGGCCATGGGAGTGGGGTGCAAGAGTTCAGACTGAGTTCCTCATCCAAATCAGAGAATTATACAGTGTGGAAGGTACCATCAATACTCCAATGACTCTTAATTGGGCACAATGAGAGCCAACATTTACATGCGTCCCACAAAGTGAGCATGGGGGCCAGATTGCAACCACTGTAGTCGCATGAGATTTCATTCCTTTTCCACAGTTCTTCAGAACTGTTTTCCATCCTTACTTGAATGGCAGTTAGGATGTAAAAAAGATATTGGCATTACCATCTATAGGTAAGTGTCCAGAAACCATCTAAAATCTTTTCCCAGTGTTGAGTTTTACAAATAAAAAGGAGAAAACACATATTAAGAGAAAGGGGTAACTAGTATATACAATATACTCCCTTTCCATGTTACTCAGCCTATCATTATATCAATCTCTAAGTCCAAAGAAAAACCAATTGTTCAGAACAAAATACATGACCCAAGTCTCATTTGGGGTGTTGTTTTCCATTTCTGTTACATTATCATTTCACAAATCAAGAAAATGAAGACCATAATAATTTTAAAACATTTATATTTCATATGTGTAGATTTTTCATAATTTTGTGAAATCTGCTCTGTCTTAATACATTCAACTGGAATCTACAACAAGAGAAGAGAGAAATTAAAAAAATTTTATCCAAATGCTGGGAAATTATAAATACCATTTAACAGAGATAAATTCATATACAATTACTCTAATTGGGATATATTTGGTCCAATATGTTGAGTATGAAAACAGCTGCAAAATTTCATCATAGCTTTTCACATGGTACGATTTTTAAAAATGTTTAGATCTACTCAGGAAACACTATACAGTGAATCACAGTGAAGGATAAACTTTAAGCAATTTAATCCAAAGAACAAATTTCAGATTTAACCAAGACTAGCCATAATTATATTAAAAATACGTTATTTTAGGGTTTCACAGTTTATGGAAAATTAGGAGTGAGTCTTTTCCACCCTCCTCACCAAAAAGTAAGGAAGATGGCTACTAACTTTAGAAAATATAACTATAATGTTTCTTGAACAACTATTGTTTGATCAGGGAAATAGAAAGCTAGAATTGGCTTAATGAAAACATCCCTTTAGAAAATACATTGTCACATTGTTAGATAGACTTTACTACCAATTGTTCTTTGTTTCAGGCCCTGTCAGCCCTAGCCCTAACCAGCTGGTTACAAGGATGCTCTACCTATTGCAAGCTTAGGCAAGCCCAGGGCCTTAGTCAATGAGAATGATATCTGAAATCATATTAGGCTGTTTCCTTGATATTTGGAGTGCAATATAGAATATTCAAGCTCGTACATAATGACAGAGCCACCCCCTCATCTTAACACCCACTGTGCGTATCCCCGTCTTCTGTTTTATCTGTCCACTGAGTCATTTGCAATTTTTGCTAGAACCGGAATGCAGTTTCAAACTGTCAGCTTCAGTGACTTGGAACTTAAGGCCCTCATCTAATTCCTGACTGCCACCTTTTTTTCTATAAATGATATCTGCTTCTGATATCTTCTCAGCTTAAGATTGTCCCCTGAATTCACCCTAGTGGATGTCACTGGCCTCATTCTGGGCTTCACTGTCTTTAAGAATTGATCTTTCCTAGAAACAACGTGTATCAATCAAAATAGGCAAGGTTATGCTGCAATAATAAATAATCTCAAAAATCTCAGTGGCTTAAAATAATGAAGGTTTATTTCTCAAGATGCCATATGTTAAAACAACTAGGTTGGCAGGGAGGTTCTTTCCAACTAAGGGAACTCAGTCGGATAGAGGTTCCATCTTGAGATTAGCTTCTATAATCAACATGGCAGAGGCAAGGAAATATGGCAAATCATGCTCTCACTTAAAGGTTTCTGCCCAGTAATGGCACATATCATCTCTACTTACATTGTCCACTGCCACTTCATAGTCACACCTAAGTTTAGGTAACAAGGAAGTGACTTTCACTACGTGCCCAAAGAGGAGCAGCATCAGAATTGCAGTGAACAGGCCTAATGACAACCACAGCCCTATTGCTGTTCTTTGCATGCCACAGAGCCATGTGCCTATCTCTGCCAGCTAGCCTCAGGATTCCAGCATGCCCATATCTCAGTCTCTACAGCCTATGGTAAGTTCGCTTGGAAGAGACTGTAGATAGATATAAGACAGAACTTCCTTATTCTATGTGTCCTATTATCAACATTGTTTTCATACTATCTTTTTCTGGATCTTCAAGGTACGACATGCACCTATAATAATCCTTATTTGCAAGGAAATACCACAGTTGAATGTGAGCTAAGCATGTGGGTTTTTCCCCTGCTGATATATATAACTCTGCAAAGGCCAGGGGCCTTGATAAGTGGCAGAGGAGGTAGGTCTGACTGCATGCAGAACACATACTCTTAACCACTGCGCTATACCAATAAAAGACAGATCCTTAATCCTTCTAAGCATTGTTAACTCCACTAATACAACAAAAAGTGAAACTCACAGTTTGTATTCTTTCAGCAGGAATCATTTCAAGGACTGCTTGAAAAAGCCCAACAATAGTACTATGAACCCTCAAGTAGCATTGAAATGCAATTTTATGGGAAAAAAACACACAAATATCTGAACTCATTTCCATTTTAGAAGGTCAACTACTGTATAACTCACTGTCTACAATCCATCTATCTAGAATCACGTTGCATAGTAGGCCAGCTAAACAATATTTTGAAGGTATCATGAAGATAATTTAGAAAGCCATGGATGTATGTCAATCTAATCTGGGAAACACTTGCTTTACATTTTCAATTTGTCTTCCTATTTAAATAATGAAGTGCTTCACTATTCTCCCTCACTCATGAGGCATTGTCTAAAGCCAGATAGATGTAAAGAGGGATTAAAATTGATAAGTAACTGAAGTTATTGTCTAGTTTATGCCAGTCAATGTCTCAATCTGGCTCCCCATTACAACATCCAATAAGAAATAACCCAATAGCCATTAACGAGTGTGAATTGCTCCTCTTTGCATCTCCTTTTATTGGATTGGCTCCTTGATCTTTTTTCATTCTTCATTCTTTGTTTCATTTCTTGGCCAGCACTCCTCATGCTAGACATTTGGCTGATCTCTGACTTCCAAATACACTGGGTATACATTATAAATGAGGCAAATGGACCTTAGGGTGCATCACTGTTACAGATCAGCTGACCGACATTCCTGACAGGTTTCTCTTCTCCCTCCTCCTCACCAACTAGAACTAAACATAAACATCTCAGAAATTACTTCTTGCCCAAAGTGGTGTTCCACACCAATGGAAAGACACAACATTATCCCTGCTAATGTTATTCAGTCTTATGCTTTCATTTTTAATAATGACATTTATATTTTGGAGAATAATTCTCTTTGCAAAATTGCCATCTGAAAATGTTATCCAAACCCTAAATTTATAGAACCCCAAAATAGACAGCCATGATTCTCTCATGAGAGGTTTTTGGAGCTCTCCTAACCTCTACTTCTCCAGTTGAAATAATTCAGCAAACAGGACCCCCAAAAGTGCCATAGAAATGTCCAATTCTATATACAGATATTGCCATGAATACATAGAATACATAGAAATAAACACCGGCGGTAACTCATGTAAGCATAACAATTTCTGCTCTGCAATTGCTGACAAATGCCTTCAATAAATTGTGTCTATGGCCAAAGTCATAAATCATTGTAAAGACAGAAATGCACACATAAATTCCACTGCACTATAGTTCCCCGGACACCCAGGAACAGACTACTTCATCCAGTTCAGCTATTAGTGACAGTAGTCCCCTAAGCCACCCTACACTATGCTAAAGTTCCAGGATTTGACTATTCAGAACTTTGACGCTAGCTCCCTGGTCACCCATTCCTTCTTTTCTCAATCTTTCCTGTTCTGAGGCCTGTCCCAACATTTACGACCTGCAAGGAGGTCACATTTGATGAAGATAATTGATGAGCCCGATAAAGCAATCATTATTATCATTTAGAGAGCTTTAGTAGGCAGGCAGGCCTGGATCCCACTGCATGCCCTGTGCACCTCCCAGCCAGCAGAGTGCAGAGCCTTTGACTTCCAGGGCTAGTCCCGTCTCTTTCACACAGTAAACACATGGTAAACAAATATCTTTAACTGTGCCCAACTTAGGCGACTAACTTGTACGTTTGCAGCAGTAAAGAGGTGCCATAGCAGATGTGGTTTGTAACTTCGGCATGTTGTACATCATACAAGAGAACACAGTGCTCATTTGGAAATTTTCTTCTACCTCAACAAGATTATGGTCAAAAGACAAATCTTCCAGAATAAAAGTCCAAGCAGAAGCATTAAAAAAAATTAAATTTTTGTAATCTTTGGGGAGTGCAATTAAAGGACCCAAATTCAGAACATTTTTTCTTCCATTCTAGCCATTGCACCATTTCAGGAGAATCCTAAAATCAAAGCTAGAAGGTGACCCTTGAACTTCTGCAAAAGAAAATTGGTAAAATGCTAATGTTATTGCCTCCCTGCCATTCCCAATCACACACATTCTTCCATGGTTGTCTAAAATGTTATCTCTTTCCTCAACTTTTCTTCCTGATTTCCCCAAATAAAGCTGACCTCTTCTTCCTCACAGTTTTATCTTTGCCTCTTTTAAGATATTAATCACATTCTGATTTTATTAACTTAGTTCTGTATTTTTTATGTCTATTAATTTGTCCATAAGTTCTTTGAGTGACAAGAGTACGGTTCAAAATTCTTCCTACACCCTGAAATATGTTAATTCATGCTACATGCACAGAAGATTGATATTTGCATGTTATATTAATTAACTAATAATTAATTAATCAAGTAATTCTGTTCATTAAGTTTAACAATAAATAACTCACATTTAACCTTACTCAGAACACTTTGGTGAAATGGTAGAATAGACATCAGATCTCAATGGGTCAAAGAGTGAATAAAAGATGAGAAAATAGACAGTAGGAATATAAATCACTTTAAAGAAACTTAGCTGTGAAAAGAAATCTATGTGCTTGGAAAAGGTAATATCACCATATAAATAAAAGTTATAATTACTATTAAATCATGAAGTCAATAGAAACTGCTAAATTTTTCTTTTCTCTAAAATTATTACTAAATCTTTCTATCCTCTCTCCGGAACAAATATATCAGATATGAGTCAGCATGGGAGCCAAATAGCAGATGTTCTACTGAGCTTGTTAGAAAATGCAAGCAAAATACACAGTGTCTGGAGTAACAGTAATAAAGGAGGCAGCAACACCGAGGAAGCTGTATTTTATTCTGAATTTTGCAAAAACATTACTTAAGTTTTTCTAAGTATTCTCACTTTTATAATATAAAAGGGTTTTGTATTTAGGAGGGAAACCAGTTCAATATTATTGTTAGCTCCTTTTGTGCTCCTAAGAGTTAAACAATACAATGATTTAGAATGAAAATATCCTGAAAAGATGTTTTACCCTTAAGGAACTTTTTCGAAGGACTGCTTGAACTCCAACAGTTTCCAGCCCTCACTGCAATAGTTAAAGCATTCACTGGTTGATTAATAAAACATTCTGTATACCTACTATGTTCTAAGCAACATGCTAGGCCCTGGCAGTACAAAAGTGAGTGATAATTAGGGCCAGCCCAGTGGCATAGTAGTTAAGTGCGTGTGCTCTGCTTCAGCAGCCCAGGGTTCCTGGATTTGGATCCTGGGCATGGACCTACACACCACTTGTCAAACCATGCTGTGGTGGCACACCAGATACCAAATAGTGGAAGATTGGCACGGATGTTAGTTCAGGGCCAATATTCCTTACCAAAAAAAAGTGAGCAATAATAATCCTTTCACTGAGCTCACATTCAAGTATGACAGAGGCAGGGTCAAATGGTTGTGCCAAACGTGGAGTAATCAACTCTGAGGGTGTGTGATCACAGAAGGCTTCAGAGAGAAAATGAAGCATGAGCTAGGTTGTCAAAGGTGAGACATAGGAGTTCACCAGGCAGAAAAGTGAAAAGAAACAGGAAAAAAGACAACACAGCATTTTCCAGAGCCTCCAGAGGAAATCTGAGGAGTTGGTGTTAACATTACCAGCGGCAAGATCACCCTTTATGAGGAAGAGCTTTTTCCAATGAGACCGGGAAAAAAAAAAAAATATGAAATCAGTTGCAGTTCTGTCTCCATACCAAGGTGAGAATTGGAAGTACGTGAACAGATTCTATGCTAAATTGGAGTTAGCATAATCTTTTTAGAATGAATTAGGCAGGGGATTGAGATAGAGGAGAGTAATTAAAGTTTAAAACAGCTACTGAGAAGAATTGATCACAAGTGGACCAAAGATAAATAAAAATATGTGCTAGAGAAATAAGAGTCTAGATGAAAAGGCCACAGTAGTAATGCAAAAGACTGGTTTTGGAAAAATATCAAGGTCAGCTTGGTAGATGACCAGCAGCCTATATTGCATACATCAAGGATCAACAAAAGTTCCAAGTTCTCGTTTCTTTATCGCTGGTGGCCTGAAATGTACACATTACTCAGGTGCTTAAGGCATTTCAATCCTCCTTTAAAATGCAAGGAAAGGCAAACACAGAAAAAGATAGCAAATTGAATATGTGCATCTAATTTTGCTCCCTCCAGAAAATCAACCAGATGAATAAAGAGATTTTTTTAAAATATACATATATATAAACTTACAAGGATGGAAAGTACAAGAGAGGATACAATAGCAACAAATTTTTGGAAGGCTGAAAGATGAGTATTAAGTGATTTAGCAAAGTAATACCAGTGGGAGCTTAAGCTAGCACCATGGAAAGTTGAGAAACAATCATAGCTGCACTAAAGAGTCATAAAAAGTTCCAAGAAGTGACAGCATCAAATACCTTTGGAACTGGGAGTGAAGGGGAATTTAGATAATGAGCCAACTAATAACAGTTTAAAGTTCTTCCAGAAATAATAGATCCCCAGAACCCTTCCACGCTCTATGCATCTAGGTGACTGTCCACTCTCCTTTCCAGCAGAATCCTGGAGGTTTCTCAGTGGACTTCTGGAGGGTTTAACTCTGGAAACTATAAAACAGAGGATATTAGCACAAGAGGATACTAGATTCATTTGAAAACCTGGATATTTTTCTAAAAACAGTAAGGTTAAGTAACCAAATGCATATGGAATGCTGGCCAACCTCTTTCCTCCTTTTTTCATTGTCAGGACCCCGGGAGGCACATCTGTATTTTCCAGACAAGAGATTGGAAGAGTTTGCTCCAAGGAAAAGCCCAAAGACACTGACATCAAGAGACCCTAACAACTCAATCTGATCACCCTGTAAAAAAGATCAAAGTCTGCAAGCTTTATTCATATGCTCAGGGGTTTAATCATGTTATGAGTTCTTAGTCTAAATTGTGAGCTAAAAACTAAGGATTATTAGACATTTGAGGTAACTCGCTACCCCTAAGACTGAGAGGAAATTAAATGAATAGAATAAAAGCAACTTGGAAGAAATAAGGTCTACGAAAAGAGAAAAATAATTCAAAAAGAAACTATCATGGGGCTGGCCCAGTGGTGCAGCAGTTAAGTTCTCACAATCTGCTTCAGTGGCCCAAGGTTTGCCAGTTCAGATTCTGGGTGCGGACCCAACCACTACTTGTCAAGCCATGCTGTGGCAGGCATCCAATATATAAAGCAGAGGAAGATGAGCACAGATATTAGCTCAGGGCCAGTCTTCCTCAGAAAAACAAGGAGGATTGGCACAGATGTTAGCTCAGGGCTAATCTTCCTCAAAAAAAAGGAAAAAAAAAGAAACTATCATTAGGAGTCATATAGCCCTGAAACAAGACAGAAATACTCTTTAAAAAATTAGAAGATGGGACCAGCCTGATGGCATAGTGGTAAAATTCATGGACTCCAATTTGGCAGCCCAGGGTTCACAGGTTCAGATCCCAAGCACAGACCTGCACACCACTCATGAAGCCATGCTGTGGCAGTGTCCCACATACAAAATAGAGGAAGATCATCACAGATGTTATCTCAGGGCCAATCTTCCTCACCAAAAAAAAAAAAAAAAGGAGAGCATTCAAAGAAAAAAGCTCTTGAGAATTAAAAACATTGGAATTTAATTGTTCATGTAACATAAACTTGAGGAAACTCACATAAATAGAGCATTTTTAAAGAGATGGCAAAGAGAAAAAACTAGAAGACATTTGCAGTGGTCTGATATATAAATACTTTGAATTCTAGAAAAAAAGAAAACAACAGAAAGGAAGAAATGATCAACCAAATAGTTATTGAAACTTTCTAGGAATGAAAGGGTCAAATTTTTCATATTGAAAGTGCCCAATACAAAAAAGCAAAGTCACTGTGAAATTTTAGATCATTGAGGACAAAGATGCTTGGAACCTCCATGGAGGAGGAATAAAAGCGTTACACATTAACGTTGGGGAATTAAAGTAGCCATGAGTTTCTCAACAGCAATTCTGGACACTGGAAAACCAAGTGGAACAACGTACTTAAGGAAAATTATTTCTAACATAGAATTCTATAACTAGCCAAACTATCAATCAAACAGAATGATAGAATAAAGATATCTTCAGATATGCAAATCACAAAATATTTACCTCCCACACATTCTTTCTTATAATGCTTCTGTTCATCAAAAGAATGTTCTTGATGAAACAGTGCGTAAAGCACTACTACTAATTAAAGTACAATGGTTGTGCAATTAAGTTGTAAATTGGATAGCTGCTTTTCAATGGAATAGCGTTTTTACTTGAAAGAACAATTGACAGACAAACGATTATTCAGACTTGGATTTTTGACAGATATTTTCTCTAAAATGAACAAAGTGAGCCTATCACTTCAAGGAAAAAAACTGACAATATCATTACCAATGATAAAATCTGAGCTTTGAAGCCAAAATTAGAATTTAGGAAACTGTGTCTGTCATATGAGCTTAACATCCTCTCAATACTTAAAGACTCTTCTGATGAGATTGGTGGTAATATTAACAAACGTGATTCCTTTTATGTTATATAATAAAATACGGCAATATTTGGAACATCTAAATGAGTCAATGAACCAATATTTTCCAAGTGACCAACGCATGTTATTAAAAACTCATGCATAGCAAAAGATCCAATCAAAGTACAAAATAGACCAATAAACTTTTTTTTTTGAGGAAGATTAGCCCTGAGCTAACTGCTGCCAATCCTCCTCTTCTTACTGAGGAAGACTGGCCCTGAGCCAACATCCGTGCCCATCTTCCTCTACTTTATATGCGGGACACCTACCACAGCATGGTTTGCCAAGCGGTGCCCTCTCTGCACTGGGGATCCCAAACGGCGAACCCCTGGCACCGAAACAGAACGTATGCACTTAACCACTGAGCCACCGGGCCAGCCCCAACCAATAAACTTTTAATAGTGGTGTGGTTTCAGATTCCACAGTGCAACTAATCTTTAAGAAACTACTATTGGTAGAGTTTTGGTGTGGTATCAAAGAAAAAGACCCACAAGTATCTGAAAAGTCTATCAAAATACTCCTCTTTTCCCCAACATTTCTGTGTGAGGCCTTTTGTCGTCATGCACTTCAATAAAACAACAAATTGCAACAGATTGAATACAGAAGTAAATATGAAAATCCATCTGTTTTCTCTTAAGGCAGACATTAAGAAGATTTTGTTTTGCTTTGGAAATTATAGTTACTTTTCATAAAAACATGTTACTTGTGTTAAAACATAATGGGTATGTTATTGTGATCCTTAAGTGAATTAATGAATACATACTTTTTTAAATTTCTAAGTTTTAATTTCCGATACAGTCAACATCAATAGATACGACCCAGATAAACAACAGAGCTTTGAGTTCCTCAATTTTTTAAAAAAGTGTGCAAGTTCCTAAAACCAAAACATTTAAGAACCATTGATTTAGGGGAAGGAAGGAGTGGATATGGTTGCCATTAGATTTTTTAAAATAGTTTTTTTAAATAACAGGTGCTCTGGAAGTGTGTAACCAACCGCTAGTCCAGCACCCTTACTCATAGATGAGGAAAAGGAAATTCAGAGATAATAAGGCAGTTGCCCAAGATGATACCAGCGATTAGTGATAAAGTCTATGTCTCTTTCCTCTCACCTCAAGGTTTTTCTTCTGTATCATGCTGGCTTCTCAACTTCAGTTTTCCAACCTGCACGCCATTTTTTATGATTGGGTATTGTATATCTACATATGTGGGATGTGTGTGCACATGGGTGTGTAGAATTGTTTGAGAGGTGGCAATTGTTTCCTTCCAGTTTTCTTAACTCCTCAGAAAACTTGTTCTGACAGCCTCCAGCAAGGCAAAAACAGACCCCAGGAGCCCATTCCTCCTGCTTACAGCTAATGGGATTAGATAGAGACATACGAACAAAACGAACTTCCCTTTCTGGAACTTAGAATTGGAAAATAGAAAAAATAGTTAGTGTCTACTAGGAACTTAAACCAGAGAAACTGAGTAGCAGAGGTTGAGGCCAGGGCAACCACATCTGGATTATACTTGCCAAAGCCAAGAAAATGTGGACAGCAGCCGAAAAGACAAGAAGGTATGCAGAGAAACACAGAGGAATGGGCTGGCCCTCAACTCTCCAGTTCTTGGTTCCAAGACTCCATGAGGCTCAACAATGCTTCTTGACCTTGGTTCCCATAAGGTTCCCTTTGAATGGTTAATTTTGCTTTATCTACTTTGCACGGATTTTTATTACTTACAACCCAGAACCACGTGTGAGGACAAATGTGGACATTTATATATCCTCTACCTCAGTGACGATGAAGCACATCTTCAGAGAGGGTGACAAAAGCAAGCAAAACAGAAAGCTTTGCTGTTTGCCTGATGAGAGCAGTGGCTAAGGCATAGTTCACTGCACAGAGAACCAATAAGCATGCTTACAGTTGGTAACGTGAGAGATCATCTCAGAGATTTGTAATTTGAACCAAAAATGTAGTTGCCACTTTCATTGAAAACTGGATATTGCAGAGTTATCTGGGGCTTGATAACACATTATAAGGTCTTCATAAATAACTGTTAAATTAAAAAGTGAAAGCATGACCCATTTGTTGCCAACACCGGCTAAATGTTAAAATCATCTGAGAAGCCATTTATCCAAAACTTCTTATTCGGTTGATCTCAGGTGGGGCCACGAAAAGATATTATTTTTTAAGAGCCACCGCTTGACCAGGTGATGTTAGTGTGAAATGGTGAAAGCACATTAAGACCCACAGGAGAAGCTGGATAGAAAAAAAATTTGCAGAAATTTCTAGCTACCTCATTGCAATTTTAGAAATGGGAGTTAAAAGTGGTGTTTATACTGAAGAGGAAAAGACAGGTTTTCCTAGTTAAATTCTGGAATGTTCTTTAGAGGGAGTAAAAAAAGACTAGAGCATTCAACCAGCAAAGAGCTAAGAAAGAATGTCAAATCAATAGAAATCCGAAAGAGAAAAGCACTGTAAAGAATGGAAGAAGAAATAGCTGTGCTAGTGACTCAAATGACAGGATAATAAAGAATTTTGATCAGGATATGGCTGAGATGTCAGTAACAATGTAATCCCCATTATATACTAATGTTGACTGTTTTTGAAAGCTCTTTCTAAAGCATTATGTTAAATGTGGTAGAAAATGTCAAGGGAGTCAAATGAGATATGGCTCTCTTATTCCTGGTTTATGGGGACTCAAACTCTAGTAAATGTAAAATTCCCTTGAAAAAGTATGGTTCTGATAAGGTAGAGGCTACTCAAACACAGGCATTACACACACGCACACAAAACACATAAGACTGTGGACAGATGTGTATTGGTATCATCTAAAAGCTTTGTCTTCATCAACGTGGAGGTGTGGCACATTAAGGGTCAACGAGACACTGATTAAAATCTGTACTCACCCCCCTGCCAGAGCTAAGAGGCCTTAGATGTAGGGAGAATCTCTTAACTATCTCTGGCTTATAGGCCAAAGATGCAGAATGATGCAGACCTTGCAGCTCAGCTTTCCTATATTTAAAGACACAGTAGCTGGACGAGGCTCCAAAGTAAATCTCCAAATACACTGATTCTTTATTTATGGGGCCTAGGACACAGAGAACATTAAGTGAACTCAAAACGACATGTTGTGATCAGATTTTCAGCTGTTCTGTGTCACTGGGAACTACAAAGTTAAAAGAACAGCCCTAATATCAATAATGAATGCCTACCGGAGAACTCTGGTAAAGCTACAATGATTAAACAACACCAACAAAGAAAGGTAAAGTCTATAAGACATTTCCTCTCTCACTCTGTCTCTCTCATGGCAAAATGCTCAGGCTGTTGGTTTTTCTTTGCTTCTCCATCCCCATGTTTGCCAGCCCACCCCCATCCTTGGGGAAATTCGTTCAAATTCCAGCATAATTGTGATCTTAAAGGAGCCACAAAAATTATTTCTAGTCTTTGAACGTCTCTCTGAGAAAAACTAATAACTTTAAAGTTGACGAATCTATTCCTCATGTTATTTTAATATCCAATAAATAAGCACTGGTTGGGGAATGTAGCTCCTCAACTAATACTTTTGACAGGTCACAAAGTTTCAGAACAGATTTTGATTGTGGTCAATGTTTACAACTCATCTGACAAGTACAGCGATACTGCAGAGTGAGCTTGGGCTGAATATTCCAGAGTACTTTAATCCACAAAGCTTAATTCCTCCACTGCCTCCCAGCACAGAGAAGTCCCTGCAACCCTGATATTCACAGTAGCAATTTGTCCCGCCCCTTCTCAGTCTTTGAGATTTTCTCTTACTTTTCCTTTAAGTCCTCTTGTCCCTATCCTCTCAGCTCAGCTGCTGGAATGATTTTCCTCTTTCAAAAAGAAAATAGTCAAAGTTTTCACAATGGGTTTGATGTCTCTTCTCTTTTGTGTAGAACCAACTAGGTGCTGTCTTTGCCCTAGGATCTCTTCCTGTCCTGACAGATGAGATCAGTCACCAAAGACAAAGCCATGGAAATGTCCTTGTAGTAGAGAAGTAGCTCAATATCGTGAAATTCATTATGGTGCATACTGGCTGAATATCAGTCCTGTCTTTTCTGGAATTGGATACAGACTGCTCCTGTCTATAGTGGAGTTTATTCTGTTCTCCCTTTCCATTTTTTGCTACTCTCCCCTTTGCAAAACTGAACTTCTTAAGAGAATGTCACTCATCTACTTTCTTTTAACAGAAGCTGAAGAGCTTTTATACCATACAATCCCCAGACCAATCAAAGTCCTCAGGATGACCTGGGGTTATGTGAGCTGGAGCCACAAGGCCCAATGGGGGTCAGGGACTTCTGCACAGGATAACCTGGGTGAGTACATCAGAGGCAGGTCTTCATTTATCCTTTTCCTACCCATGCTAAAAATTGCCGTGTTTCAGCCATCCATAGAAACTGACAGAAATTTTGGTAGGAATAAGGAAAGTGGGCCCATAGTGATGAGTTTAGAAGCAAAATCAGAATTTAAGAGATTTTATGCCAGTTCCAAGTGCAAGAAATCTTATGGAGGATTTCACATCTCAAAAGTTTATAATTACTAGGACATGGTTATGGCTTATATAAGCAACAATTAAGGACATTCAAAAATGAATCTTTTGAGGAATATGGAGGACACGTGGTCATGTCCCATATCTCCATTCCCAGTCTCAATGGCCAGCAGAAAGTGCTAAGACCCAGATGACCAAAGGCAAACAGAAGCAGGAGGAGGCACAAAATCTCACAATGAAAACTCTAAAATCTTAACCCCAGCTTCTGGTAATACCTGGATATAAACTTCTCAAAGTGATAAATTTTAGGCAAACTGTAAGTACAGTTTCAAAAGCAGGAAATTTACCTCTACAAAAAAAGAAAAATGTGTTAAAATAATGATACATAACTGGATTTTCATCTATTGGCATTTCCTGAAACCATATTTCAGCTCAGTTTTAGTAACTATGCCCAATACCCTATCTAGGGGGTAACCAACCCATCCCATTGATCAGTTGGACAGTTTCATTACTTAATGTCAGACTTGGATTTAAAAAGAAAGAAGGAACCTCAACTAACCTAATCATTACCAAGACAGCCCAGCATAGATATAGAGAAGGAGGTCATCTATGAGATATTGTTATGGTGTGCCCAGAGGAGCCATTCTGGGCAAAACTTGATTCACCAGGCCCACTACTAGACACCCCTCAGGTTTCATAATATAGCCAATTGTATAATGCAGAGTCATTCTTTGGGGATGTTCTCTCTGTTCCCTTCTTTATAAATTATAAATGTACCTAGTGTCTGGCACAGTTCATTAAAAATACTCTATCGCCCTGTTCCTTCATCTGAATCTATGAAATAGAAACATAGAGAGAGATCTGAAAGAATATGCATCAAACTTTTGTCATCATTTATTCCTAGGAAGTAGGACACAAAGGAGAGTAAGAATGGGGGAAAGAAAAACTTTCTTTTATCTTTTAAAATTTTATGCAGGACTGGACTTATTTACACTTTCAACAAATACGCACTACTTTAGTAATTTTGACAAGAGAAATCCAAAGAGAGAAAATTGTTGGCCAAGTTCCTGGAGTATTAGTGGCTTATCTGTTAGAACATACTTTGTCTTGCCGAAGATGAGATTTTCACTTGCTCCTTCTTCATATCACTCTTAAGAATTGTGAAGTTGAATCCTATTCTGAATGAAAATATCATAAACGACAAGAGTTGAAAGATCACTTAGGGCAAACTCCGCATGTTGGAGAAAAGGAAACTCAGTAATAAGTCGCTTGTCTATGACACATTCTCTCCTTTATTTAACAAACATTCTTTGAGTGTCTATTTAATCAACAATTAAAAGTTTGTTGGAATTACAACTATTGTTCGATACATATCTGCCCACACAGGACTTTTCATCTAGTACAAATTTGTTTCATACCAATAATATGGCTGAGACAATTCTAAACATATTCATACTCATATATCCCTACTTTTAAGTAGGAATTAGTAGTCCCATTTCACAAAGAAATTGAGATTCAGAAAAGTTGAGTGGTGACGTGTCCAAACTCAGACCTTCTGCCTTCCAGTCCAAGGGTTCTTGCCATTTTTCTACTAAGCATTCTTCTCTTAGAATTGTTCCAGAACACTGGAGACAATCAGATGCAAAGCTGTTTTGGGCTTGTTTTTTTTTTCTAAATTTATAGCCCAATATTTCTTCTACTAAATCACTGTGATCAGTTTATCAATGTGGCTTGCTTATATCCTCAGTTTTAAATATTCTGTTAAACAGCTAAGAAGTATTCTCTTGATCAAGAGCTGATGCATACTTGGCAAGCCCTATTCTGTAAGTTGTCTCTCACGGAAGAAAAAAAAAGTTCATTAGAGGGAATTTTTCAGTATTCTCTGATGTCTAATTAAAACAAGAATTAAAAATCATAAAACTGATTAAAGTTTATGTGGAAGAAACTAACTTACCCTTTGGACTGCTGGTATTTATCACTCTTGCTGACTTCTCAGGCTGAATAATTCTGGCCTAATAGGACGATGATTAAAAGTGTATTTGGGTTACGTTTCACGCTTCCTCACAAATCTTTTTAAAGATCTTGAACATTCTGTGGATTGAGGATATCATGACTTATGATAAAGATTAGAATAAAAGACATTTTATTGAACCTAGAGTGAAAAAGACACATCTTCTGTTTTAGGATTTTAAGTTCCCTATAATTCTATCTTATAGGGATGCTGTAGACTGAATTACAGTCCCCCAACATTTGTATGTTGAAGCCCTAAACCCCTAATACAACCATATTTGGAGATAGGGGCTATAAGGAGTTAATTAAGGTTAGATTAGATCATAAGGATGGAGCTCCGATACTGTAGGATTAGTGTCCTTATAAGAAGAGACACCAGAAATCTCACCCTCTCTCTTTGCATGCGAACAAAGAGGTCATGTGAGCACACAGCATGATGGATGCTGCCTGCAAACCAAGAGAAGAGGCCTCAGAATGAAATCTACCTTGCCTGTACTTTGATCTTGGACTTCCCAGCCTCCAAAACCATGAGAAAATAAATTTCTGTTGTTTAAGCCATGCAGTCTACAGTACTTTGTTATAGCAGCTTGAGTAGACGAATACAAGGGAATATGAATGTTCATTTATCTGAACAGATAGTTTTGAGCAGAACTATCTTTGAGTAGAGAAATTTAAGGTTGCTGTTCTGGACACAAGGCTTTGCTCCAACAGATAACTAGTTACAAGAACGATAGCATAAGCTCCAACATAATGTGGCAACCATCACTCCTTTGCACATTCCTTATGTACAACTATGGTGATATCCCAAAGACTAATTGAATTCCTTAATCTCAAAGAAACAAATGTGGTTGACTGCCTACCTGGGCTTCCTTTCTATAATATAAGAGCCTCTCAACTAAACTCATTTTAATTAAGCAAGAGCATCAGTTTACCTTTCTTCATAAATATTGGCCTTAAAGGAGTTACATGGGGAAAGAGAAAATTAATACAATTTCCAGGCAAGGGTTTATATTATAACAGAACTTTATAGAAAAAGGAAAACAGACACTCAGCCCATTGGCAAACATTTTTCCTCACGGCAGATCTCAGGACCCACTTTCCTGCTAGGCCTCAGGGCAGCTTCAGAATCCACTTCTACATGGCAGTCTTGGCAGCCCTTCCAATTGACTGGAGTTGGCATGCATGATAAAACTTAATTGCTATGCCTGAGTATAACTCAGTCTGCTATTTTTCACAAAGCATAGACTCAGGGATGGGAGAAACTGGACTGAATCTAAGACAAATTAGACTAAAAGCAAGTAAGATCTAAAACCACCAGCTATCATATTACTATATCTAGGAGATTAGAAATATTAATAATTTAGATCATATTGTGTTATCTAATAATTGCTTATATAATATTTATCCTTAGAATGGCTGTGGAGTAATACTACAGGCTGACTAACACAATTTACATGTTTAACATCCTTCTCTTTTGCCTGACTATTATAAAGGCCTGTCCTTCAGTCTGGAATGCAGTCATGAAGCCTGGAGTTGTGGCAGCTTCCAGTGCCCATGCAGTAACATTTACAAGCATAAATGCCAATATGTTAAGGATGGCGGAGTAGGAACACAAGAGAAGCCTACATCCTCAAGGTCATTATTGAACCCACCTGCCCTGAACTCATAATGCCAAACTTCTCATTATGTTTGGCAAATATACCTGTAGGTTCTTCCCCTAGAGCTAATCAGGTTTTCTGTATTTTGAAGCTGGATACATTCCTGATTAATACAGTGGCTTTAATTTTAATAAAATCACAAAACTTTAAACAAAGTTTCCATACCATAAATATTTACTCACGAAAAACTTAAAAACCTTTCTAAGTATACGGAAACTCAGCTATTGTTCTCAGTTGAGGAACTTGTCACATCTCTCCTCTATCCTGGGAAAGGGCACCGATCCTCTTGTACTGATAAAATTCAGGCTAGAGTATTATAATTCTATTTGCTTTTATAATTGTCCTTTTTGTCATTTGATTTCTCACTAATTCCATGTGCTTGCTCCAATTCTTTTTTATGTATGGTAGTCCCTCTCTTTCCGCAACCCTGGTTGGCTGCCAGCACAGAGGAATTCCATCATATAGGTCAGCGGCGTTCACACCTGGTCCAAGCCAAGCTATGCTTGGCTCAGACCAACCTGTGTGTGGAGTGTGGAACTGGTCTGGTTTCCATAAGTCAGTAAATGTTGTCTAGCTACCTATCAACAAGAAGTACCCTTATTGCCCCAATTTATTTCCACCAAGCTGTCAACCACCCGGACTTCTCCCTTAATGTCCTACAAACAGGTCTAATTTAAGGGACCCTTGCACAAGACCATAACAGACTCCAATAAGTCTTTCCAGCTCCCTTTCTCCACTCCAAATTTAGCATAAGAATGCAAAACACTCTATTGCATTTGAAACTATCCATGTTTATTCACATAGCTGTGGTTTGCATAAGCCATAGAATATTTATATATACATATTTTTAGTTTTTACTAGAGGAAGAAATTTTCAGGGCAGAATCTGTGGAAGTAGATATTATTAGATTAAAAAAACATTTATGTGCTCTTAAAACATAAAGCAAAATCACTTTATGTCATGAGTGGCCACCTCAGCTTGCACACCTATGATTTTCATCACTGATAGGATATGCAGAACAATCGAACCACACTCCACTTCTAGCCAGTCAGAACCCAGCAATGTTTGATTATTTTCAGGTTGCACCCACAGAGGTGTTGACTTATTCCAGTAATCACATTTTCATGACTAAACTGAGAAATAGTTGATATGGCTTTTGGTAAGCAACATAAATCTATTGAAAAGAAACAATAGTAAAATTATTGCTATTCCAATCCCTCCCAAAAATCCGCAATTAGAAAAGGATACTCTAAGAGTATTGGGATCAGATTAGGCAAAAAAAAAAGTCTTGAAGACCAGAACTTTTCCAGATCCCCAGATGCACTCTTCTATTCCACTGAACCCCAGTCCTCTTCCTCGAGGCTCCCAGGGATTCAAGACTCAACTCTTCTCAGTCCCTCCCTGTGTGGGTTGGTCCCGCTCAATCAGCTGCTGGATTAAGAATCTGCTTCAAACTGAAAGGCATCTGAAACTATATTACAGGTCTCCTTTGTGATTCCTATCAGGAAAATGACCACAGAATTGTACGGTTGTTTGGGGAAGGAATGCAGAATCCGGTCAATAAAGAGAGTACCTAAAAAAGATCAAGCTGTGGAGTGAATTCCCTTCAACCTCAGCACAAGTGCAGGATTCTGGCACTGCTCTGCAGGCAGTCCCCTTGGGCTGAGAGTCTTTCAATTTGGCTTTGGCCAAGTTTGCTTCCTGAACATTCATTCTGCATGGGGAATCACATGCATCCTTGCCTTGCCAAACTGCGGAAGCATAGGCTTTTCCCTGCTTCTGCCGTCTCTTTGATCTGTCATCATGGGTTCCTATAGCTCACCTCCATCTTTCAGAATCCCTCCAAACTGCTCAGCACATACATCAGGTTCTCCCAAGAGCTCCTTCACCACGTTCCATACAATGGGCTCTCTGCAACTCAGCAGACTTCCGGCCAGAGGGTAAAATGCCAATGTCCCCCCCCCCCCCCCCCCCCCAGGCGCTCTCAGTCTCTTCAAGTAGACTCTTTGGATCCCTCTCACTTGGATTAGGTAAATGGGAGAAGGGGAGGAAATTCTAAAGCCTTTATATTTCTAGGAGTTCCCTCCATTCTGTCTTTCCATAACTCCTTTTCCTCTTTAGACAAGGATGGAAGGGGACAGTGGGGATGAGAGTCCCAGGACTAGTTTTGCTATGTTTTAATGGGTCCTCCAGAGACGACTCTACCACTTCCCTGTCACTGTCCACCTCAAGGTTTCCACTGGAATTCTGAAGCGAAAGGAAACGTTCTACTCAAATTTGCTGTATATTCAAAGAAGCTAAGAAATTATATGCATAGTTTTTTTAATCTAGGTTTTGAATTAATAATTTGAATATTAAATTAAAATTTACTTAATAAACAATCCTTTCTATCTGCAGAATCACCTTTCTTTGACATTACAAATAACTCAGCTGATCCTTGTGACTACTACGACTTCCTGCCACAATATCCCACTCACCAGATCAGCTTGCCTTCGGAGTCTGACTGGTGGGAGCCCAGAGCCATCCGGAGTTTTCTCGGACCCTCAAACACTGATTTAGATTGCTAACTACCCCCACCATGCCTGTGCAAGGGGCCCACACAGAGCTCTGAAAATCCCTCCCAGCCCATGTGCTGCAGATTCCTCTTCCCACCAGCCCATGCGAGGTCTCAGCTTTCCTTGTGGTAGAGCCACAACAATATTTTAGAACGATCAGTTCCTCACGTATCTGGAAAACTGCAATAGAGTAGATAAAAAATATTTCATTCTAAGAGGTCTTCCTCAAGGAAAACAATCAACTACCCAGCTATTTTGTTCTTTGTTTCAGGCTCTTAAATCCTTCTTCTTTTCAGAACCTCCCAAAATATTGATGTTCAAAGGTTTGGTTTACCATCCAATCTCTCTATAGATAGAGAAAAAGTGGCTTGACCAGAAATAGGACTTTGATCCCCAAATTGTGGGTAATGGAGAGACACTGAAATTACAAAATATTGTATCTTATTGTGTTTTTAAGTCAAAAGTAATGATGAATGAATTTATTTATTCAAGATACATTTCTTGGACACATAAGTGCATGCCAAGCATTATGTTAGTTTGAGCGATCCAGAGCTAGAGGGCTTCCAGAACTGTAGAGTGACATAAACGTGTAAACAAACATGCTGGGTTATTTATTATGATGCTAACTTCTTCCTGTTTTCTACCTATGGAGATTAAGTTGAAAGAATTTTCTCCATATTGTTACCTTTTTAATCTTTAGTTTTTAATTTTTTAATCATCATTGACTTTGGTGTGTGGGACAAAACCAGAAGTTGCAGGGAAATTGAACATCGTTTTTATCCCAGATTGTTTTTCTTTGGGAGTCTGGCACCATCTAGAAAGACTGAAGATGGAATTTGAAGAGAGGAGAAATAGCTGAAAACCATGGTAAGGAATAAGGATATGGGATTGGGGATTTTCTCTGAATGATGCTGAATGTTCCTCTAACAGGAGGAGGAAAACTTTAGGGGGAAATGATAAAATCATAAACTAAAGATCCTGATGAAAAGATTGGTAGGTCCACATTGGTCATGAAGAGAATGGAATTGCCTTTCTAGAAATGGAGCCATGCCTTTGAGAAGCTCAAAAGGACCTAGGAAATGGACACTTAGATGAGTGGCTGTCACGAGAGAGGCCCTTCCATCTTCCTCAGGTAGTCACCGGGTTCTTGTGTTATTATAGGGAGGGGAAGAGACACCCCAAACCGTGACTGAGACTGAGTTTGTTTATACTCCCTCATACAAGGGTTTGGATCCAGATTGACTTGATTTAGAAAAATTAAGAAATTTGATGGTTTTTGTACCTGCCTCATGTAGGAAGCTTACTTCTGTTACTCAGATAAATGCAATAATGGATATGTGCCATTAACGAAATATATGTAGAGACAAAAAGGAAGAAACAGTCAATCTTTCTAGGAAACTAGGAAGATGTAGTAAAGGAAAATAAAGGCTTCATATCACACATATTTCCTGTCTCTCTAACCCTTAATGTTCACGTCCAATGTCAGTAGCACATGTTCAACAGTACGTTGTCAGGGTTGAGCCAACTGACTAATATGCAAAGGTATAAGTGAGAATAAGAGAGAATAAAATGTATTATGTAATACATTAAAGCGGTACCTTTTAAGATGACTATTTCATTTTATTAATAGATTTATTTATTTAATTTATGAATAGATTTTTCAATGCCTTAATCTAAACAAAGGAATAATATTGTACAGGTATATTAGACCTAATCACAGGAGCTGTTCAAGACACCTGCTGTCCCTATAACAGCACTAAGTCACTCACTATCTTTCTTGCTTCCACGTATGATGATGACGTAGATAGACAGGTGGAGGTAGAGGCATAGGTAGAGATAGAGAAATAGAGACAGATGATGGATAAAGATAGAGATAGGAAGACAAACATATAGGTATTAGACTAAAATTAAATTAATAAAATGCACTGTTCATTATATATATACATATATATATATATATATATATATATGTATATATATGTACATGTAACTGTCCGTGTGTGAATGTTTGTTTTCGGAAAAGATTAGAAGAAAGAAAAGAAATTCCCACAAGTGTTAGTACTGATTCTTTCCAGGAATAGGGATTCTATCTATTTTTTCCTTTTGTCTTTATACTTTTCCTTGGATTTTCTTCAGTATTTTTCGACATGTTTCAGTATTATTTTCTTCAAATCTGTAATTCTTTGATTCTATATTTTGTCTTTCATTTTTCCAACAATATTTTCACAATAGACATATATTAGTTGACAATCAGACAAAACTAAAAGTTGTATTTCTTTATATCTAACTTTGAAAGCAGGAAGAATGGGAGGGAAAACTTCCAGTTTGAGAGTCTATGGGCAGTGAGGATTCTAGAAATATCATTTCTTGCAGAATGAGCAGTTGAGATAAGCTATGGAACTCAGAACTCTCAGGTCTGTGAGGTCTGTGTCGGTTGTAAAGAGCTGTTAAAATGGAAGATGCCTAAGACGTAGGGCTGCCTGGGAGTCCAGGCTCACCCCCACCTCAAGACATTTTGCACTTGCTCATTGCTTTATCTAGAGGGGGCCACTCGGCTGCTACTTCATGTCATAGAGGGCTCAGCCCTGTTGTCAACTTCTCGGACTGCCCACGCTGAGGAATCCCTCCATGCTTCAGTCAATCCTTACTATCTTCCCCTGTGATATTTTCTTCATAGTGAAGACCACAATTTTAAATAATCTCATCGAGTTACTTTTCGGCCTAACTTTGCCCACTGAATGGGAGTCCCTGTGGCCTGAGGCTGCGTCTCGCATGCCGGGCTGTACCCCCAGAGGCTGGGACAACCTCCGTGTAATCAACATCGAGGTATTTGTGGAATGAACAATTGAAAAAATACCAAAACTCCTGAATATTTAGAAACAGCTTATTCCATGGACCAGTGGATTAACTCATACTTCCCTGTTTATGTAACTGAATACGTCCCACTCTGCTAACTCAGGGTGCAAGCACAGCCAAATTCCTTTTCTTTTCCTAAGTAATCCGACTGCCTCAGAGGAGGAAAGTTTAATGTCCCACTCCCTGGTAGTAGGAAACAAATAATGAAGAACTACTCAACCAGCAAAAGGATTTCCTACCCAGTTGTTCTCATAACTACCCAGTTTTACCATGATGTACTATTTCTACCTTTTATTCTTTCATGTAGAAGCGTCTGTATAACCTAATATTCTCAGAAAGGTTTGGGAAAATTGACATGTTTTAGTTTCATTGAGTTTTTCATTCAAACAATATTTTTGGATACAGTATTTTATGTTTCCAAGTGGTTTATGTATATTTTGACCTGAACCTTGACCCTGCTGATTTAGCTGAGTTCTTTTGTGGAAATAAGTTATCGTATCCTAACCATGTTGGGTAAACTAACATATAACCTAGCTAGTTAACTAGTCCCCATTTTCAAGCCAATCCACAAACCAGACTATAGTTTTAAATTCAATAATATGTTAATAATCATTTAGAGGAATATAGTAACAACTAGTGAGATAAATTGCAGATCATATTACGAAAGATAAGTAAAGTTAATCTGATTGAAATTATGTAAATCTAAAATGAGTAAAATGTAATTTATCATTTTTGTAGTAATGTATTACAATGGATGGCTAAAATTTAAGTTGTTTAGGAAACAAAGAATTTGATAAAAGCATGAGATTCCTTTGATATATATGTGTGTGTTTTTGATAAATCTAACTCAGTGTATAGATTTTTAGAAGAATTAAATATAAATATAATGTGGCATATTTAAGCACAAAATAACTTTCTTAGCTTTTAAGCCTCCTAATGAAAGTTTTGGGGCATACTTTAGGATAAAGGAAGGAATATTCTATTAAAAACTAATGGGTCTGGCACCTAGCACATAGATTTTTATCTCGTTAATACAAGGTAGAAAACTTAAACAAAATCTGGAAAGCCTACAATTGGAAGACATATCACTGTTTTAATTTAATTTAAAAACAAAAACTTCTATATTATACTAAACATCAAAGAATTCATGTATTTTTTTGATTGGTGGATTTTGTTGAATATAACCTGAATTTTTTGTAATTCTGGAACACATTCCAAATCATTTCAAAAATGGCTAATTCTTTGGCTGTTTGAGGTGCTTTTCTTTATAACACATTACAGATCACAAGAATAAGTGTTGATAAGAGCTGAAAATAAATGTTCTTTCTAGGGGCCAGCCTGGTGGCACAGTGGTTAAGTTTCCGCTCTCTGCTTTGGCAGCCCAGGGTTTGCACATACAGATCCCAGGCACAGACCTGGCACCATTAGTCAAGCCATGCTGTGGCAGCATCCCACATAAAGTAGAGGAAGATTGGCACAGATGTTAGCTCAGCAACAAGCTTCCTCAAGCAAAAAGAGGAAGATTGGGAACAGATGTTAGCTCAGGGCCAATCTTGCTCACCAAAAAAGGAAAAAAAAAGAAAAGCGTACTTCTAAAAACAGAAAAGAGCCAGTTTTCATGTTCAGAGCTTCTTAGTGATGGTCTCTTTCTTTGCTCCTATAGAACTCTGCCTTCAGAGGCGGGCATTCTTTGACCACAGTTGAGGGGTAGAAGACGGGAAATTACTAAATGAATACTGTAACTAGTCCCATTATCCCACTCTGCCATATACTTGAAATCAGAAATCCCAATACAGCCCCAAATCCTTTCTAACAAGTCAATGAACCTTAACATGAACATTTTAATACATGGAAAGACTGAAAGCCCTGAGGGCTTATGGTGCCTTGCTTCTTAAAGGAGCCCTCCCCTTAGATGCCCAGGTTTTATTAACACCCTGAGGCTGTGCATTTTTGTAAGATTTGGGATGGGTGATGGGGGAGGAATATGTCTCTCTTTCAGGAAGTGGGAGAAGCACTGTTCCGAGGACAGGCAACTTCTCAGGTAGATAAATTTTAGGAAAAATATATGTACACAAATGGAAATTGATATCTGGTTTCTTTTGGTGAGGAAGATTGTCCCTGAGCTAACATCTGTGCTAATCTCCCTCTATTTTGTAGGTGGTATGCTGCCACAGCATGGTTTGATGAGTGGTGTGTAGGTCTGTGCCTGGGATCAGAACCCACGAATCCTGGGCTGCTGAAGCAGAGCACACAATCTTAACCACTACATAACCAGACTGGCCCCTGGAAATTGGTATCTTTAAAACTCTCTGTGTCCACAGTTAGCCCTAATCAAGTTTAAAAACTTGTACACTAAAGCATCCATCTTTGTTTTAAACTCCTCAAACCCAAGAGTCATGTGCCATCCCTTTCCCTGGGCAATGGAGCTACTCACTAACCCTCCCAAGGGGTGTTATCATCATTGACTCCAGGAGACCTTATTCCTACCCTTTTGAGGGAAGTTACCCTTGTTACTCACAGATAATTTATTTTTATAAGAGGGGTGGTCTAAATTATCCAAGCTGTCTACACTTAATCTTCGGAGCTGAGGGCTTACAGAATGAAGTGGACAATCTTTAGTGATTTCAAGTTGAGTTTTCTGGCATATATCTTACTAGAAAAGAGACAAAAACACAAATGTTCCCTGGTGCAGTATCCTACTCTACCTAAGCTTACTAACATTAGGAAGGATATACTTGAATAAAGCAGTCTTGATAAATAGGAGTAAGAAGCATTACTTAAACATATCACTTTGAAATGAAAATGATTTCTTTGTGAGAACATCCTAAATATTCAGACTTTATTGTTGAGTGGACAAAGAGCTCCTCTTGTAGCCTACCAGCGCTGTTCCCATGACCTAGCTCACCGAATAATGCAAAAGTGAGTAAGCACAGTAGAAGAATCAGTAAGGACTTGGGAGTAGGGAAAATTTGGGTCTCATCTCTGGTCTGGCCCTTGCCAGAAGCACGACCTAGGGCACGCAATCAAGTTTTACTATTGCCAACTATAAAATGAAGGTTAAATTACCAACTTCATAGGGTTTGTGATGATTTATTGAATTAACATTTGTAAAGTACATAGCATAGGCACACACCTAGCATAGTAACCAATTAATAGAATGTTAGTTCCTTTTCTTTATTCATCATTTGCTATGTGCAAAATTAATCAAAGAATGATATGTAAATACTTCTCTCAAAGAGTGCAAAATTTAGAGAGACAGCCAGATGTAGGAATAGAAAGTTAAAATAGAGTTGATGAGAGGCTAGAAAAGAGATGTGTACAAAGTACAATGGAAGTACAGAGCCAGAAGCCAGGAAGGCAGCCTTTCATATTCCATATGATTTAATTCAACTCGATACAACAAGTCATCATTGACATCCTGCTTTCTGCTCAGCATTATTTGGTCCAATGGACCATTCAGATTCTAAACTGTGAACTCTGTCCTTTGCTAGGTTATAATTTAGTTCAAAAGACAAAACTTACAGGAAACACAATGTTTAACAAATATTTATTGAATGCCTATTATGTGCCAACATCTATACAAGGTAGAAGGTATACACGGTCCCTTCCAGAGCTAATGTCTAGTGGTTGATGTTAATAAGTAAGAAATTAATCAATTAAAGAATTAATGCCACCAATTGATGAGGTGCCAAGAGGTAATAGAGAAGATGAGTGTTGCGGGAGGTCATGGAGAGAGGAGGAGAGCATTTATCACTGTCAGTTTGCCCTCAAGCAGGTCCTGAAGATGCAGGCAGCTCCTTCTGAATGTGTTCAATGGAGACTCAGAATCTGCAGCTTTAGTTTCCCATGGGAATTAAATCCTTTTGGTTTTTGTACATAATATAATTTAATATCTCTACTTTTCCCTGAGACTGTAAGTAATGGAATGGCCCAAATCTGCCAGGATTATGTATTCCATTTGTAATATACAAACCATTAATTCTTATCATATTATGTATACACAAATATAGTCATTGTTCTAGCTCTGCTCATAGATGCTTGCTGCTTTGCCATTTGACTGAAGGTGCCTGATTCTGTCAGGTATAGAATCATATGAAATGATTAGGTTTAAGAATATTTTAAATGCCAACCCCAAAGGAGAGCTCATAACAACAGACATCAAATATTACAGCTATTAAATATGACTCAAGATAATGAAGCTGACATGAGAGTATGGATCGTGATTCAATGCCTTTAATTTTCCTAAACAGAAGACATTTTTTATGGTAACATGTTAGAGCAAAATGCATTAAGCCCAACCATTAGAATTCCAAGAAACTGTCAACCTGAAAAGAAATCTTCCATAGGGCATAAGGCTAAGAAATATTCTCCAATTTCACTGGCATTATTTACTTTTGACTTCAGGATTCTTGGAAATACTATTTTCTTTACATGTCTGGTAATAGAATTCAGAAGGCAAATCATCTTTCCTTTCCCTTCTACCATGCTGACCACGCCTCACATTGCCTCATGTCTGCCTCGTTCCCAGACTCTCCACAGCTAGGAGAAGGCAGTATGGCAGGGAATAAAGAGAAGAGACACTGGAAACAAGTAGACTTGTATACACATTATGGGTCCACTAGTCGTCTGTGACCCTGAGAATTATTAACCTCTCTTAACCTCAACTTCTCGATCCATGAAATGAAAATGACAGTATGGTCCATGCAGGATTATTGTCAGAATGTAACTGAGGAGAAAATAATCATAAAGCATCTGGAAATCAATAAACAAAGTTATGTAATTATTGTAACAGGAAGAATGAACAAACCCTTCAAGTGAGAATAAGGGCATTGAATTTTGAAGCAACAATAGTTACCGATGTTTCTCAACTTTAAAGAAAATAGTTTGACATTCTTAAATACAAAAAAGCACAGGTAAATGGATCCAAGAGTCCTTCTTTAAAAGAAAGAAAATATTTCACAAACAAATCCAGTCAGTCAAAAGATGATTTCAGAAGCCTTAGTCAAAAGGTTAGTTTATAGTCAATATGGAAGTCCATGGAGCAGTATCGACAGAGATCTGAGAGAAAGAAAGTGTGATCTAAGAATATCTGCCCCCGGGCCAGCCTAGTGTTGTAGTGGTTAAGTTCTCCCACTCCACTTCTGCACCCTGGGGTTCACAGGTTCAGATCCTGGGCATGGACCTACACACCACTCATCAAGCCATGTTGTGGCAGCATCCCACATACAAAGTAGAGGAAGATTGGCACAGATGTCAGCTCAGACAGTCTTCCTCAAGAAAAAGAGGAAGATTGGCAACAGATGTTAGCTCAGGGCCTCTTCCTCACCAAAAATTAAATAAATCAGTAAAATAAGAATATTTAACCAACTTGTTTGGTCTTTAAGCATGAAGATAACAAACAGATGTTCTTATGCATGCCAGAACTCAGGGAATATAACTTCTTGAAGCCATTTTATACTAAAATCCAGCCAACTGAGGGATAAATGAAAATAAAGAACTCAGGAGTAGAGAAGCATTGCAAAATGACTGGTTATGAGCATTGAATTCCATTAAATATAGAAGTAAGATTACATAACTGTGGGAATTATGGTTACTGAACTACTATTATTATAAACTTTGAAATTGTAAAGGTAATAATAAAACAGTGAAAACTGGAAAGAGAAAGAAAAGAAGGTGAAAAAAAATCTGAGAGTGTTAATTTCCACATCTTGTATAGTAGAAAGCCAATTGGTATGGTACAAAATTTAAACATGAAGTTTTAAAAAATTGTCAATACTAAAAATTCATACTGTTTCACATTCTTGTTTTTAACTAAAGAGAAATCTTACAATATTTAGGAAAAATATATCTCTTGTGGTTAAAAAGATGCTTATCTATTATTTGTGCAATCCTTTCCATTGGATTTATCTTTCTTTTTCTTCTATAAAAATTGACGGAAAGTAAATGTAGTAACTTAATAAAAAATAATATTATCCCAGTTGATAAGTAGTATCTATAGCTATCACTTATCCAACTATACATATGTACCTATCTCCACGTTTATATTTAGAGTGTTGTCCAGAAAGGTACTCACCTGATGTAATGGTGCTTATTTCTCAGGGGCAAAATTTTAAGTAAGGATCTAAATTTCTTTGTTACACTTTTCACTGTTTGAATTTTAAACAATAACAATGTGTCATTATTTAAAAAATCAGTAAAGTCATTCTTCTTTAAAGACATTTAAAAAGTGGTTTCTTTGGGGTGTAGAAATCGGCCTAGGGAATAGTTACTTTTCATTTGGTACCATTTAGGGAGTGTGTGTGTGTGTATGTGTGTGTGTGAAAATACTGACAAGTATTCTTTTATACAATAAAAAAAGGAAGAAAGGGAGAAAAATCTATTACACATGGTATAGTAATAAATTAATTTCTAATTTGTTTCATGTCCAAGGAGATATAATCTGAGAGGCAGCAGAAATTCAGAGACTGTATCAGACACCTCCTGTGGACCACTGTAGAGTCCCCTCCCCTCCCTGATATCTGGGCTCCACTACTTCATATGGGCACAGCACTTTGGAGTCTTGCCTCTTGCCCACATAGTGCCCCTCTTGCCTCTCATCTCAAGTTTCCCTATTAAAGTCATCACAGAACCCCACCTATTCTCCACACATGCACGATCTCAGTGTGGGAAAATTAACTCCCTGTGAGGTAAACTTTGAAAAGGGAGATACAGGATCCAGCAGATACATTCTTCCTTCTTTCACCTCAGAACAATCCTAAGACCCAGTTTCTCTTGAGGAATTGATTAATCAGTTTCACTTGACGATTGTTATCTCCCTACAGTGTTCTAGAAAATGCTGACCCTCCTTCCCTGTTTCACTCCTTTTCTCTGGTGCCCATCCCACAGTATTAAACTTTCTAATAAAATGATAGGCCTATACCCTCTATATTCATTTTCCTGAGGCTCTGCTTTCTGGACAAATGAGGTAGGGAAGGAACTGCTATTTCTCTATGCAGTAATGTGAAAATTTAACTCCCCTAAAAAGAGATGGCATTGCAAATTACAGGGCACTTAAAACTAGTTTATTTTCCTCTTTAGCGGTTTAGACAAAGAACTAATGTCTATCCTAGGGAAATGAGCATTTATGTGCATTGAGAGTATGTGCACACATCTGATAGAAAAGTTATGCTTAGCAATGAGAGTCGTAAAGAGACATTCTACGTCTTACTCTCACAAGACTGTGTGAAGGAACTTGGAGTGTCACATCCCTCCCACCTGTCTTGGAGGGTCTCAGTTACACCTCTATTCTCTCTCTCTATTCCACAGGTCCCAGATTTCCTAAGGCGGTGACCAGCTGTCCTGGAAGAGCCTCCTTTTGCCAACCTGCACCTTCATTCAACCTGTGCTCCAAAGGATTAGGATGGAGACATGACTTAAACTTGGAATCTATACTGAAGGGAGATGCTGGGGAGGTTAGGGTGAGAACAACCACAGGGGAAGTAATGGAGGGTTCAAAATGTGGATGGAGGGTCAGAAGACAAAGGTTATAACAGGAAATTGCTTTCACAAAAGAAAACAAAACAAAAAACCCACAAGCTGAGGACAAGGGTCTTAGGGTGTTATTTGGAGATCCCTTTGTCTGATGCATGTGTATTATCCAGGATATTTATAGAGCACAAGAATATCTTCAGTACTGTGATATGAACTAGTTTTACAGTTGTCAAGCAGGGAGAATGTGACAGGGGAATGTCACATAAAACAGCAAAGTTTTGTGATGAAAAAGAAAAAGAAATGTAAAAAGAGCATGAGCATTGCCTTTGAGAGGAAAGCCCAAAAGTAGTTTTCCCAGTTGGGATAGGTAGAAAGATGGAGAGGCTGAGATTGTGGCCAAAAGTCAGGACTAAGGCATTTCCTTAGAAAGTTGACAGTAGAGAAATTTTGTCTTACCCTAGTTGGAAGAGTTGTCTAAACTTTGGTTTGGCAATAAGAAACCAGAAATCTGATTTGGTTACAGATAAATTCTAAATTGTCAATAGTTAAATTAAGAGGTATAAATCATCTTTTCACAGAAAGCCTGTGTCTATTTTTTTTGCAGAGGGATTCACGTAGAGCTACCACAAACATTTGTACAGGCTGTACATTGCAGGACGCATAACAAGGGAGGTGAATTGTGCCCCCAGGAGTTGTATATGGACAATCCCCATACCATATGGAGCTACCCTGCACTTACATTTGTACTTCTAAAATTTGAGACTTTTTTCTCCTTTTTGTTGCAAAGCATTTGAGTTAGACATGTCTTTTAAACAGACATTTCCCCAGTGGAACTATTCTGACAGTAATACACACAGTTCAGTAGAAGCACCTCTACCGTAAGGTTCATCTTTATAACCTTCTGCCCTGACTCTGTACTACCAGAGATTCTTGACCTCTGCATTGATTTTACATGAAATAGAATGTGGTTCTAGGGAGGACTTGCCATCAGACTAGTAAACACAGCCCGTGTTCCTTAAAGGCAGATTCGAGATATGATTCACTGTTCCATATTCTGCATTGCCTCGTCCATAGTCAGTACTCGAGGGTTATTTATTGAATAAGTGGAGAGATGAACTACACCTACTATTTCCTTTGTATCTTCCCACAGCAATTGAGAAGGGATAACATCCAAAGGCAACATACAAGTGTCAACTGACAACTTTCCCAAATAACAGTTTCTTCCTTCAGAAATATTGCTTAAAGCAGCTGAAGAACTAAATGAGGTTTCTGAAATGAAACTGGAAAGAAAGTCTGGCAAAAGAAGTTCTTTGTTTCCTAATCAGCAAGCCACATTCCCATGGGCTGCTGCTGCCCTTCAGGCCAGTCACTGTTCTCATTGCATGCATTAGAGAAGCTAGTGAATGTTTGTGGGCATGAGGGAGGCGGTGAGAGAGACCCCTTGTGGGGTGTCTTAGCCTGATTGCTGACAGATGCCTCCAGGGGCAGGACCTAATTCTAGAGAGCTGCTCTTCCTCATATACCTCCTCTCAGAATTGTGATGGATGCCTGTTATTTAAACTCTTGGAATGTGAGGAGAGGGTATCAAAATGAGCATGATGAAATGGAGCATTATTCAATTAGAAAGATGAAGCGTGATTCTGAGAGGCAGAATATAATTACAAGGTTGGAGCATATCCAGGAGGTTGTGGATGGCACCCCAGCTGACTATAGAAGGAATTCTATCAGACTGAGTCTGGGCAGATGGTGCTCGTCATCCTCCTCCTCACAAATGGTTTGGACACTGGCCTTAAGATGACATAACACCTCACAGTCTCAGCTGATGCCCAGTTGCTGGTGGTCTCACTTCTGCACAGTTATAAAGCCATATCCTCAAAACACTGGAGAACACTGAACTCACATTCTTTTATTGATCTACTGTGAGTAGGAATCAGTTTGAGTGAATAAATATGAAAATATGTTGGAATCTGTAAAAGGCTATATAAAATTTAGGTATTGTTATTAATATTGAAAAGGCTGTTCATGTTACAACTGATCTTGCATAGGTCAACTACATTTAGAATCCTCATTAAAACCTATAAAACAGGGCTGTATATAAAATTTTTAATTATCACATAGCAATTGCTCTCCTTCATAGATAAGCTATGTCATAATTCCATCTACATAAAACATTTTGCATTATTTTACATAAGGTCTTTATAAACTTAATTCATTGTAAAAGTTTACATTTAAATTCAAAATACTTCAAATTTAAATTCAAATATTAATTATTTGAAAGTAAAAGAAAGACTCCAGAAGATTTCATGCATTTGAGAGCAATCAGATGTGAAAGGAAAGTAACTCAGGTGTCAGCTGAGGAGCAAACAAGAAGAACATGGTGCCCACAGGTTGACCAGTAATCCCAGGAGTGTTTCAAGAGACTGTCCTACCAAGAGCATTCAACTACGTGCTGAGAATCCCCCTGTACTCCATTTGGAACGGGTTTTACCTAGTCTTCCTTGCTCATCAACTCTTCTTGCTCCTTCCAGAGATCTCATTTCAGCTTCTGACTTCCTGTGTTTACTTCACATCTTGAATCCTGGCTCCCTTTTATTCACTTTAACAATCATTTTTTGAAGGCCTACACCAGTAATTCTCAAACTTTAGCTTGAATCAGAATTACCCAGAGAGCTTGTTAAACCAGGTTGCTGGGCCGAAGAGTTTCTCTTTCAACAGGTCTAGGGAGTCACTGGGGAGAAGTAAAAAATTTGCTTTTCTGGCAGGCTCCCAGTGATGCTGACGCTGCTGGCCCAGGGCCCACACTTTGAGAACCTCTGGCCTCCACTACTCTAGGTGTGGTATTAAGATTAGCACTATTTCTAACAAGGCTATAAGATTGGATATTTTTATCCCCACTTTATTAATGAATAAATTGAGACAGAAAAGTTTAATAGCTTGCTGAAGGGCACACAGCTAATGGGGATAAACTAGGAATCTCACTTAGGGTTCCCTTACACCAAAGTTTATGTTCTTTTAAATATATCATTCTTGCTTTCATTTTATTGGCAAACTTAAGCCAGATTACAATTAATATTTTTAGATCTATTTATAGGAAAAGGGAGGAATCCTTCTCATTTTTATCTTCCAAGTTCCTAGCTCAAGAATCTGCCTCAGTTCATGGGTGAGAAAACTGCCAGCTGCTGCTGCTTAAAACACATCTCACTGGCACCCATGTCCCCTTCATCAGACTAGCTATGAGACAAGCAATTAAGGAGAGCTATGCCAATCCCTCTCAGCACCTGCAACTCATTATGGAATCAAACAGCTCAAGTCCAAGAGTTCCATTCAGAAGAATGGTATAAACAGATGATGCCTGATTTGTCAGGGATTCCCAAGGCCCATATTCAAGCTCCATTAAGAAAAATGAAGATTTATGCAAAATCTGTCTAATAGTCTCCATATGGGAGGCCACAGACAAAAACGTCAGCTGCATTCAGTAATACAGTAGCCATTGCCTTACCAGGTTAGAGCATTTTGGGGAGAACATCAACCACTTTTTGTATGTGGAAGAAGACTCATAAAAGGTGTAGTATTGAAATGACTTGGGTCAAAAATCTATCTCAACGTTCTAGGAAATGGTTAAATTATTCTTAACCGAAGATAGTCTTTATAACCCACAGCTATATATACTACAATAATCTGGCTGACCATTTGAGTGATGGCTGTTGTTAGCAATGTTGATATTACCTGCCATTCCTAGCTGGCTTCCAGTAACTGTAAGCTTCATTCTGCCCTAGCTGGAGCAAGTAAATCTCAATGCAGGTACTGAAGAAACTCTAGATCCTTGGGCCGAGTTTCAGTAATGTAGTCTGACTGATGGAACTTATCCAGTGAGAGAAACATCCACTCAGCACTTGTCAGTGTTAGACGGTGGTGTTTGGTGTCATGGACATCCTCTTGGATGTTGAGTTTAGCATGCCTAATCCACTTGTATTGAAATTGTGTGGCAGCTGACTCCTAAAAGAATTATCAAGCTTGTTATTACCAGAAGAAAGATGCATATGGGCAAAAAATTAGACATCCACTACAGATATCTTTAGTACACAAGGAGGAACTGATCTTGCTCCTAGCTGTGGATAGACCTAATCACGCCAGTCACCCTGGAGGAAATCTGACCAGAGAAGCTTAAGGGATTCCTTTTATTTTGATTGAGAGAGGATTGCCTACCTTTACTTATACCTAAAGAAGCTCAGTGGAAAGGAGTCTGACTGCCCCTAATGGAAGACTACCCTCAATGGAAAGAACCCAGCCTGCCAGCTCACCTGACACCTGACTAGGGAAAGAAGCTTCTTCTAAACCTAACACCTTCCTTCACACATGTCAATTACCAGAGGATCTGCAAAGATGCTGGGGGAACTCATACCTACGGAAGGGCTGCTAAGTCTGGAGACGTTAGATAAATGAGTAGACCAAGGAAGAGTATAAAAATTGCAGTGAGATTCCATCTTGAAGGATGGAAACCAAGACAAACCATCAGAATAGATGTAACTAACCAGATTAATGTGTCCTTCCAAACTCAAATTGCTGTAGCCTCTGAATGCCCCTTTGTGTGGGCATGAGGTAGCAGATACTTATGTAGCTCAGTTTAGTCAAGTTGAGCAGTATGTCTCATATTTCTCTTGGTTTAAGAAAAGATAGTGCCAGAATATCACCTTGAAGTCAAAGGAAAATCACTCTTAGATGAGCAATCATATTCTAATTTAGACTCTAAATAAATCTTCACTCCAGAGGAGGGTGTAGAGAGATTTGGAATGACCACATGCCATTAGCAGTATGGGAAATTACTCATTGTTTGAAAATTATGATAAAATTATATATTCCGTGTTTTGAGTGTCCAAAAGTTGGAGCTGCCAGACTCATGAAAGAAGATTGAAGAACAAGAAGATGTTCAGGGATCCAGACTCTAAGGTAACAACAAAAAAAGTCACATTCACAGACATAATCCAGAATTCTGTGGATGACTTGGAACTAGGCTTCAGTGGCTTAAAATGTGGCCAGGAGTATCAAGGCAGAGGTTAAGCTGATCCAGGCACAATTACTCAAGCCACCTGCTTTTCTGATGATATTTCTTCCCTTTATGGTTGGTCCTAGAGATAATGTTCTGAAACTGTTCTGTTCACTGAATAAAGTACAGTCTGGTTAAGTGAAGCCCTAGTCAAGGCTCTGGCCAAGCTGGTCTTCACCAGGCCAACAAGCAGAAAATAGGTATTATATAGCATTGGGGAGCACAAGGAAAGGCACCTAAATGATGTTGAATAGATACTTGTTGGGTGAATTTTATTCAGATTGAGGAGTCCGAGCAAAGGTATAAAGCAGATGCTCAATGCACAGTTGTTGGGTGAATGGTGGTATTGAACATTTAGTGGAATATGCAAGTAGATAGCATGTAGAGGGAATAATGAGAGCTGAGGCAAAGGAGGTAGCTATTCATTGAAGGCATTGCTAAAGAGTTTAGACTTTATCCTAAGGATAGAAGGAAGCCACTGAATGGTATTAGGTTAAGGTGTGAAATAATTCTATTTATAGTTTAGAAAGATCTCTTTGGCTACTAGGAAATGAATGAGCATAAAGGTAGGGAGAAATGCTGTATAATTATTGCAATGATCAAGTTGAGACTTGAGAAAAAGGAAGTAAAAGCAGAAATGGGTCTTCTGTGATTATTAGACGGCAACTGATTCCTATAGTAACCCTGGGTTCTTACTCAAGAGACTCTATTTTTCTTAAGGGTTCAGTCTCTCCTTTAACAAATGCAGGGGCATCTGATAGGCAGCCTCCAGCACAGTGCCACAGGCCTGCATCGGGCCTTGTGTGACACATGCCCCATTAGTCACAGATTTGTTGGAGATGGAGACAGATGTTAATCTGATGACTGTTCTGGAAACTTGAGGAAAGGAGAGGATGCTAACTAAGAAATCCCAAATTTTAGACTTCTTATTCAGTCCTTGGCTAAGGACAAACTAGCCCTGACTTTGTCTTTCTCCACTGCACCATACCCCAGTGAAATAAGGGACTCAGACAGCCTCAGTTATTGAGTCAGAGTATGCTTCATTCCCTAGCATCTCCCATCACCCCAACAGTATGGAGGATCAGTCAGCCATGAAGAAGAAATAGAAATGTAATTGCAAATGTCATTTACATCCTACAACATTGCTGCTTTATTGAAAGCTGTGGTTCACAGGAAAACAAATTTCTCTCACCAATCTACTCATGGCTCTGTAAACAGGCCTTTTATATTCTTCCTTCTGCACCTCTTCTCCCCCTGTCCTCCCTCGTTAGATCGCACACATCCTTGTTCTGTTCTTATAATAATAATATTCATCCTTCAATGCCTAAATGAAGCCTCATTTCCTTAAAGATGCCCTTCTCCAGATAATACGTATTCTGAGGGATGGCTTCCTCCTCTGAATTCCTGCAGCCTACCGCTTAGTACCTACTGGGAGAGAGAGCCAGTGTGAGATGCTGAAGCAGAAAAATCATAGCCCTCAATGTCACTTTCTGTTGGAAAGACAGATAACTAACCAGCTGTGACAGACAGAAAAATGCCCCCTTTCACCCCAACTAAAGATGCCCCATCTTAATCCCCAAGACCTATGACTATGTTATGTTACATGGCAAGAGGAAATTGAGGTTGCAGATGGAGTTAGGATTGCTAATAAGCTGCCCTTAAAATAAGGAGATTATTTGGGATTATCCAAATGTGCCCAGTGTAATCACAAGTGGCCTTTAAAGTGGAAAAGAGAGGCAGAAGAAGATGTCAAAGTCAGAGAGAGATTTGAGATGCTATGCTGATGGATTCGAAGGAGGGGCCAGTATTTAGAAACTAAAGAAGTCAGAAAAATAGAACTTCCCTTGAGCCTCCAAAGAGTGTCGTCCTGCTGACGTCTTAATTTTAGTCCAGAGAGACCTATTTTGGACGTCTGTCCTCCAGAACACTCAGATAATAAATTTGTGTTGTTTTAAGCCACTAAGTTTGTTAAAACAGCAATAGGAAACTAATATACCAGATATCCAACTTAATGTCTAACACCATTTAACTCAATTATTTTTCCAAAATAAAAGGACAGAGTATCTGTTGAGTAAACTACCACAAAACATTTTTATACTTAGTGTTATGATGCATAAGAATTACCGGACACTCTCAGCCAATGAGAACTAGGGAGATAGAACAAACTGCGCAATTCTAGACCAATGAACGTTAGCAAACCCACTGTCTCTACTCTCAGCCAAAGAGAACTCGACTTTGCTATCTCTGGCGAGTTTATTTTGCAGTGTGTTGTTCACGTCATTGAGACTTCTCTTTTTACCACTTACTTTATGCGATGTAGAACAATTTTGACCCATAATGGTTGACAAAAGTTGTTGAAGTGAGGGCACTAAGTCAGCCACACATGCATACACACATGCACACACACAAGGAGAAATGTCCCACTGGAGACTCTTCAAGGAAGCGCTTTCTAGGAAATAGTCCACAGAACTGGTGCTAAAGAGTAGCTGGCAGAGGTAGTTTGCTCATACATGACATTATGAAATCTATTAAAAATGCATCCATGACCTGGAAGAACTGACCACATATATAGTAAGTGGAAAAGAACATGTTTAAGACACATTATTATTTCAGGGAATTTGGAAAGAACAAAAAACAAAACACAATTGCCCTCATAAAATACTGAGAACATAGTCCCTAGGGATTATGCTCTAAGAACCCATACAGCACAGGCACTTAAGTCACTCTTTCAGGAAGACATCTCCAGGGCTGAACAGGGCGGTCGCGAGAAAACTACTGGCAGTGGAGAGTAAGTGCTGTGATAAGTAGAGAGGAACAGGGAGCTATTGGAGCAGAGAGACGGGTTATCTAGCCAATCTAGAAGAGGAGAGAAGGCTTCCCAAAGGAGGAAAGGGCCCAGCTGAGTCTTGAAGAAAAGTAGGATAGGCCAAGCAGAGAACTACAGAGTATGCAAAGGTGTAGAGATAAGACTCTTAGATACATTGAATACGCTAATTTATATTATTATTTGTATTTTTTGGCTTCATCTCAGCTCTCCCCAACTAAATTGCCATTGCAGAATCCATGCCTTATACTTCTTTACGACTGTAATACTCGCACAACACTTTTCGAGGAGAAGAAACTGGGAAATTACTAGCTGATGCTGTGGCTTGCTCTTTCATGATCTGACCCTGCCTTTGCTTTGGTAGCATTTGCTGCCATTTCTCACGTGCCACTTTGTGCTCCAGCAATACCACAGGGTAATGAGGATTCTCTGCAAATGTCTTGTTCTTTTGTATTTCCGTCTGCTGAGTGAGCCCCTGGCCCTCCTTCAAAACAAAGTTCATATCTGATCTGAGCTGCCCTCTCTTCACCACACTTTCTTTGTTCTTTTAACATGTTGCTCTGTTTTTCTTGTTTACTGCAATCCAATATACTTCCTTTCATATGTGCCTCCCACCTCCGACAACATTGGAGCTCCTTTAGCTCAAGAACTGTGTTTTATTCAGCATTGTAACCCCAAAACTTGTCATAGTCCCCACCTTTTAATTTACCTGTTATTAATTATTGTTTATTTACATTGTTATTACCCATTAATTATTCAGTAAGTACTCGTGGATGTCTTATTATGTCCTAGGCACCAATCTTGGATCATGAGAACAATACAGACAAAGCCAGAGCTTAGATGTTAGTAAAGCAAAACCAAAAATAGCAAGTACAGCCTTTATAAATAACAACTTCAGATAGTGATGCACGTATAAAGAACAAGACAGAGCAATATGATATGTTTGTTGAACTGTATTATTGAATTCATGACAAATTTCAACATGTGATTTGGCACCGAATTTCAAAAAAGTCAAACTCCAAAACCATACCAGCAACCGTTATTCACGCCTCTGTTCACCTCAAATTATTTAAATTCCAAAGAGAAATAAAAAGAGACAACGATTTCAAGCTAGATTCACAAATCATTCTTCCTTATCTATCTGCTTGACTCTGCTAAGAAAACAAAAGTGAAAAGTTAAGACAAGTATGACACCAAAATTTTAAATTACACAAACTAAATAGGCAATCACACAAAGAAAAGCTAGGGAACTAGTTGGTGAGTAGAACGGTCATCAGCAGGTATTTACTAGTGGGAAAACCCAAATAGCTTTTAAGAAATTACCTTGAAAAAGATCTTGATTTAACAATGTCAAGGGAAATCTAGTCCTATTTCAAAGCTCTTCTGAGGCACTCTAATAGGCTGGTAGAAAAAAAAACTATAACATTAAAGGGAAACAGGAATTCCCTGGGAGCCTGCATTTTCAATACAGCCATTATTTACGTCTACAGGAGAATGCAGACTTCTCCCCAACATCTTCCTGATATATCTCATAAAGGATATACTCTGCTTTTCCTTCAAAGAAAGGAGTAGAACAGCAGACAGGAGAGCTCAGTTCTGTCTAACCCTCTGTCACTAACCAGCTATGTGGTCTTGGATGAGTCACTCACTTGAAACCTGTGTGGGCTTCAGTTTCATCATCTGTAAACTGCAACTAGATAATATCCTTTCCCAGTCTAAGTGTTGGTGGTTCCAAGCCATTGAGAACTTGCTTTAAGGTAGAATGTTATTTCTGTTTGTTCAGGGTAGAGTCAAATCCCAGGACTCTAATTTGCACATGTCCTGTATGCAAGGGTTCCCAGGCAGTGAAGATTACCAGTTAAGCTGTCTTGGACCAATAGTACCATCTCATTTGTGTGTAGTAAAAGATCTGACGCAGTATTTCTTTTTTCTTAATGAGAATACAGGCAATCCTCGCTTTGCATGGTAGTCCAGGACCATAAAAATGATCGTGCAAGCTGATACTATGTCAAGTAATCTTTAATATTTAATAGAGAAATTTGTAATTGTTCTGAGATATTTAAAAATGTCAAAATATTAAAAACTTTCTTATTAGTTACAAATGTATAAAGTGATGAAAAATAGTAAAACATTTATTTAGAACACTATAATTTAAAACACTAGAGGCATTGAAAATTAAAGCATTTTATGTCTTTGTAGAAAACGTATCAAGTGTTCTTTGAACAGTGCTTCCCTTCTTTTTCTCATCATGTAACTTACAGTATAGAATGAGCTTATTTTCTGTATCTTGGCAAATTGTCATATTCCTTATTAAGTTTGGATATGCTTCCAACATTTTACCCTTTGCATTTTCAATGTTATGAAATATCTCCAAGAGTTCCTTTAATTTGGACGTTTTTACTGGCAGCACTTTCTCTGGTACATCTTCATCCTTTTTATTACGACCACTTTATGTCAATAAGTTTGCCTTCACTCAGTTTCTCTGGCTGCATATGCAGTCTCTCAAGTGATTGCACTGTCAACACTCCCAAGGTCAGCTCTTGGTTCTCTAACTCCAGTTATGTTCAATTTGAATTCCTCTTCCAGCATTATCACTTTCTCTTTCTTTACTGAACTGTCATCTTTGTTGGCCACTTCTCTCTTTTGATTACCCATTTTTGTAAAAAGGCACATGGATTTGTCATTAAGAGACAAAGACGCAGCACAAATATGTGCCTTGCTGTCTGTGCATGAACTGAATAATAGACGTGCAGTGACCAGTCACCTCAGATTTTAAAAGAAATGAATAATTGGCTGCTGACTATGAAGCGCGTCTGTTACTTACTTAGTGTGTTGTACTTTGAAGAGCTACCAGCAAAGTTTGTTCCATATGCAATTATTCACAGTTAACATACTGTGGTAACTGAAGTTTCAACCATATTTTCAGGACTGGTGTTAGTTATCCATGCATTTCAGAATTGTGCAAAACAAGGCCTGGATAACCATATTAGCTTTTTGCTTTCCTCTTGCCAATCTAGATAAAGTCATCTCAAGAATTCCTTTTCTTATATATCTGTTCTTATTCTTTTGAATCATCTCTTTTTTTCAACACTTTAAAGTTACCAAAGAAAAATCTCTCTCCCAATTCTTTATCTCCTCTCCTCCCCCACATTCTTCCAAACCAAAACAAACAAATGATCTTAATCATGTCTTATAAAAATTATCTTAATCATATCTTTATAAAAGTAAAAAATTGTATCTCTACTTCCACCCAGGAGTAGAGAAAAACCTAGATCAAAGAAAAGGGACGTCACATGGTAACTATAAAAATAAGAGAAATGTCTTTGACCTCTAAGTTCCTTGAAGGCTCTCCTAAGTCCTTTCAGAATTTTTAAAAGGTCTAAATCTATCTCCCAATTAGGTTTTAATTAAATTTACTCCTCTCGAAAACCAACATTGAAGGTTTCATTATGTTGCAAATATGCAATATTTCAGCTACTCTGTGAATTCAATGGACTCATGTGGACAGGCCAGGGTACCTCATTGTTATTTATAACATTGTTAAATTCATCAAACATCAAAATCCAAGTTACAAATGAGCTTTCAGAGCACAATCCATCAGAAAGTGGAGGACTTCTCTAAAATCACAATAGCAGGAAGGTGTCTTCCTATAGCAACGAGATATACATCCTTTTAAGACAGAAGGAGGCCACATTAATTTTTACTGGTTCTTTAAATTTTTCCTGTTTTTCTGTAAAATAAGTTTCTCTCTCTCTCTCTCTCTCACTCACTCACTGTGATTTAGCATACAGTGACAACTTGTGTGCTCATCCTTGCTTACCTAACCTCTTCTCCCAACTTTCAGAGGACATATTCCACACAGGAGAGAATCACTGGAAAGACTTTCAGAATGCTCATGCATCACTTCAAATTTTCATTAGAAGCATACAATTTTGGTATATGATTTCATGATAGAGGTGTTCTGAGAGAGTAATTCTGTCCCAGTTGCCCATTTCATGGTAGCTCAAATATGAACTTGAGTGATAATGATTTCTGAAGACATCCGTCAAGACATTTGAAGCCAAATTTCCAATTGGTTAATAGAGATTGGGATTCAAGATGGCAGCCAGAAAGTCTCCCAGACCTTCAACTTTCTGAATCATTAAGTTCCCAGTCAACCTCCTAATGATTACAATTGCCCTAATGATGATGGAGGAAGAGGGAAAGTCTCGAACCATCATTCACCTAGAAGAATCCATGAGAATGAAAGTAATCCAAGATTCTCACAGGGCACTGAATTTGAATAGAAAGATGAAAAAAAAAATGTTGCCACAGTTAATCACGGGTGGAGATGAGACAGTTCTGGCTGAGAGGGGGAATATATGAGTTATAATAAAGCTGAATACGATGAGTTTAATGAACACTAGTAGGATCGCTTATGTAGGCATGCTTTTCTGCTCCAGGTCTAAGCTAAGACAAAAAGAACCACGCCAGTTTCACAGGCTAGAATAGCAAGCAGGGACTAGAAACCACAAAGTCAAATTACTACCTGAACAAGCAGAATTGAACTCTGATGCTGGGGTTACGTGGTTATTATCTTTTCAACATTAAATTTGTGTGTCAGGTTTGGACAACCCTAGGAGTTCGTGATGTGATCCTATCAAAGGATGCCAGAGATCTCTAGGTAAACATCACCATGACTAAGACAGAGGCAGAAATCAGAGATCCCCTTCTTGTTGCACAGTGGAAGAGATATACTTTGCACCACTTTAGGTCTGGTCCCACGTGCTCACTCTTCCCTCCTCCCACTTTTCAGACATGCCCAGTCTAGACAGGAACCAGGCCTGAACTGGAATTCAAACAAAATAATACTGAATTCTAAGCCAACATCCAATGATCTAGCTAAATTCTTCTCCAGGTCTACTTACCTCTTTTTCTAAGATGGCTAGTAGGCTCACAAAAGGTTCCAAGTTTATACTTTATTTTCTTCTGAATTATTCATCACCTTTTTTCTAGTATAGCTGGACTGTAACACATTAGAATTATATCTTGAATTTTTTCTCCTTATTTCCCATTTCCTCCAGGGAAAGGTGTTTCTCTTTAGCCTCTAAGCATACCTGTCAAAAAGCAGCCTTCAGTGATAAGAATAATTGTTTAATATGCTCTTCTAGAGAGAGTCTGCAATTCCCTAGAAAATAAAATTCTACATCATAAGAAGCTACAGAGGACATAGTGAAATTAGTTTGAACCAAGGCCTAAAGAAAGGAGGAAAAAACTGCCTTTAATAACTTTTGTTTTCATTCTTTATTTAATATTCATTACCAGATGTTAGTTCGGGGCACTCACCTCCCAACTGGCAGTCAGGATGTGAAGTTAGGGCATCTGCAATGAGAACACCCACACTCTTTCATCTATGATATTCATTTAAACTGGTCCTGTTTTTTCACTTGGTGACATGCTCTATTGGCAAGGGCAAGGGCAATGATAAATCCCATAATATGCTAAGAATGCCCTTCAGTTCTTCCCCTCGACTCTCCCATTTATATGATGTGGATTAAGGCTGCCCCAGCTAGAGAAGCCCAAGGTGACCTGGCCTACATGCCAAACTATATGACCCAGTGGACTTTTTTTATGGTATGAATTAGGACCGCCCCAGGGAGTGAAGCCCAGGGCATCCTCACCTGCATGCCGATCTATATGGCCAGATTTGTAGCTAAAGTTATATGACCGCACAATAACCAGACCCCATCTGCACTGAAATCATTTAATGACTTTTTACATCATCTTTTCTTTTCTCCAGTAAAAATAAGTCACGTACCCATGCCTTATAAAATTAGCCCTAACCCTCAACTCTGGGCAGCAGCAGGAGCTCTGACTGCCCATGGGTCCTGTCCCCATGCAGAAGCAGCAGCAGGAGCTCTGACCGCCCGTGGGTCCTGTCCCCACGCACCAGCTCTGCCTGCCCATGGGTCCTGTCCCCATGCAGAAGGAGCAGCAGGAGCTCTGACTGCCCGTGGGTCCTGTCCCCACGTACCAGCTCTGCCTGCCCATGGGTCCTGTCCCCATGCTATTCCACACTATTCTCTAAATAAAAGAGCACTACTGCCAGATCTTGAGAGTCTAAGAAATCTTTCTTTTGACTCCTCGGCTCACCGACCCCGCATCATATATACAGGTATATATCATGTATATATATATATATATATGTATATATATATATGTATCTTATATGTAACTCACACACATATACACATCTCTGCATGTCTTCAAATAGCATTGCTCATCCCCCTGTGTGTGTTGGACAACTATGATATGTCTAATACTATACTGCATGTAATGTGGGAAGTGTAAAAGAAGTATGAGTGGTTCTTCTTTACATGGGGCCTAAAACCTAAATGAGGAGACAGGTAATATTTATGCGTATAAGACAATAAAACATGCCCTCTGTATTGGAAAAACCTACAGTTCTCCCTCCTGTGTGTCTCTTTACTTCTGACACTTTTGGTTGCCAAATGTTTCGGGATTTTTCCCGCACCAAGTAATTCTCAATGACACTAGTTGAGCGTCCTATAATTTAACTCAATTCTAACACCATTGACCTGGAGATAGTGTCATTTGCCACAGGTTAAGGGCTCAGTCCCACAACACTGCACCCACCCCACTTCAGATGCGAATCACAAATAATAGGTCCCCAGGTTACCTACAACTTTGTCCAGTATGGCTACAAATCGGAGGTTCCCACAACCTCCTCCTTGGGTTCAATTAATTTTCTAGAGTGGCTCACAGACCTCAGGGAAGCACTTAAATTTACCAGTTTATTAAAGGATATGATAAAGAATAAGGATGAACAGCCAGATGAAGAAATACATAAGGGGAGATCTGGAAGGGTTCCAAACACAGGAGCTTTTGCCCCCATGGAGTTCGGGTGCATCATGCTCCCCATACATAGATGTGTTCACTGACCTGGAAGCTCACTGAACCCCTAATATTAGGATTTTTATGTAAGCTTCCTCATGTAGGCATGATTAATTACTAGATCCGTTTCCGGCCCTCTCCCCTCTCTGGAGAAGTTGTAACTGGGGGGGCAGGAGAAACAGGGCTGAAAATTCCCAGCTTTTGTAATTATGGCTTGGTCCTTCTGGTGACCAGCCCCCATCCAGGAGCTATCTAAGAGCCCACCCAAAATCTCCTTATTAGAGCAAAAGTGCTCCTAGTGCTCTTATCACTTAAGAATTTACAAAGTTTTTAGGAATTCTATGCCAGGAACTGGGGGCAGAAACCAATATATATATATATTTTCTATTATCTTACACCTTCAAATATTTAGAAGTGGTAAATTTGTCTGTGTCTTAAGAAATTCATCTACTAGGTTTGGAGGGGAGACACAGTGTAAGATGTTGCTCAGTTTCCCCTGAAAAGAGAAAAATGTTTTAGACTACTTTTACCAAAACAGCCAGAAGAATATCAAATCTTGTTTGGCTCCGGTTTCATAGTACCCTCACCCTCAAGGAATTCCACTGGCTTAAGGTTTTAAAACACGAAGCTGACCAAAGCAATGACAACTGTCAGTTTGCAGCCCCTGAACTAAATAATTTTCTATATTCATAGTATATGAAGGACTGACAAGGATGATTTGATTTTCTCTTGCAGTCCCGTTTAGCAAAGTTTGGAAATTCCAGTGAACTTGTAGTGTAGACTATCTGGGACCACAGCTGAAATCCACTTAGAACCTTTATGTGCCATGCATTAGCCTCTGTCTAAGTCAACTGTATGGGCCAGGGATTTTCCACATCAACTCTCTGGAACCTGAAGTTTCTAAGGTAATTCTATAGAGATCAAAATATTTATACCTTAATTAGAATTGCCTCTCAGCTGCCTATCTGCTCTATGTTTTGAGGGCCTATTTCAAGATCAGTAGCCTCTACTCCCCTAAAAATGCATCTCTATGCCTAGTGAATGAATGCTCACAGGATTAGTTTGAATGCAAATGAATTTTATTATTTATTTATGCAAAGTTCAACTGGATGACATTTTGAAAGATTTAACAAGGCAATCAATAAAACACAGAAGTGACTTTTAAATAATCTGTGCTACTGCTCTGAAAAAGAATTAGAGGAATGGTTATTCTCTAATGAGGCAGAAGTGAAAGAGATAACCTTTCATCCCAAATAGGCCCCAATATTTATTCTTTAGAGGCCAGAAAATGATGACCTGCAGATGCTAAGACATAATTCTCAACCTTGGCTCCCCATTAAAATCATCTGAGGAGCTTTTTTAAAATAACTCTTCCTTGGCTACACCACCAGCAGAGATTTTTATTTAATTGGTCTGGGGTGGGGTCCAGATATCACCATTTACCCAAAGCTCTTCAAGTGATTCCAAAGCACAGCCAAGGTTGGCAATCACCACTATTCTAAGAGGACACTTCTGAGAGAGCATCCATTTTCTCAATACCTTCAAATACCTTGTAGGTGGTCTTGCTAAAGCCCCTCCATTCCTGTAGCTACATAAGAGTTAATTTTACAGTTGCTTTCCTCCAAAAACAAAGTTTTCCACTCTGGAGTACTAAAACAATCTCTTAGATTTTAGCCTTCCCTTGGCTCAAATCTTGGAAAAGGCCTGCAGGGCTTGCAAAACCTAGTCATCACTCTCCAAGTGAGGCAACACATTTCTAATGCAAATGAGCTAACCTAAATAACAATTATTAGCTACAAATGTGACAACTACTGTAAATACCGCACTTCCTTTTATCTTGGTTTTTCAAAGAGATCTTCCGGGAAGAAAAACTGCACTCTTGATTTTGCATTACTTGGCAACTAGCAATCTGCCGCCTGAAACACCGAACAACAGTCTTTTGGGGTCTCTGCTAACTTTGTTCTAAACTTTACACAGCTAATTAGGAGTGTTCAAAGGCCTTCATTTTGAACCACTTAGCTGATGAGAAATGCATGCTTAATGGGCATCCTGGAAGACAATTTAATGAATCTAGAAGGAAAGCAAAGCAAATTGATTATTACGCAATGACTTGCAAGAGCTCCTTGCAACCAGCTTGTAAATAGCAGAGCACAGAGGTAACCAGGACATAGATGTTGGCAGCTCAGATTATTAATGAGGACACCAATCGTGCTAATGATTAAACATATCTAAAAATTAAATTTTTGTAGGCTAGAAGAAAATATTCCAAGTTAACATCATTCAAAAAGTATCTTGAAAAATCTTAACTCCCATGAGCTATTTAAACAGCTTCAGAAGAGTAAGGGGGTAAGAACTAGGAGCTACTGGGTTTCTTTGGCTGAGAAGAATTGAAAGGTATGCCTCCCGTAAGAATACCGTGGCCTCCACTTCCAAGATGATTATACTAATCAGCGGTAGTAAAGCTGAGTTCCATCTAAATCAACGCAGCAGGTTTTTTGTTTAATTAATTATAGTTTACATGAGGTTTGTGGGGGAAAATAACAAAGTAGGTACCATCTTGATAGTTTCCTAAAGAAGGCAATTTATTATAATAGTTTCATAACTCCCAGATCGTTGCACTAGGATTCCTACTATATCCTCTTCCATCCTTCATGGAGTCAGGAGAAGGGAAGTGGATGTCACTTACACCTAGAGGACACAAACTTTGCTTAAGACAAAACTCAGCTCTTCCCAACCAATACATTCTTTTGTCCCCTCCAACACCTTCTGTGTGCACACATTTCCATGTTGCCTTTCATCAGGAGGGCCTGTTAAAATACATTGCTAAGTCCCACCTCCCCAGTTTGTGATTCAGCAGATGTGGGGAGAGGTCCAATAATTTGCATTTCAAACATGTTTTCATGTGATGCTGATGCTGCTGGTCCAGAGACCACGCTTTGAGAATTACTTCCCTAGATGTTCATTTATTCCTGATAATCATGGCAAATTGCTACTACAGTCTGAGCATGCCCTTTGTCTTTAGACTGCAGGTCCGCTCCTCTCCACAAACCCAACATTAACAGGAAAAGACTCCTGACACTTTCACCTCATTCCTAGGCTCCAGCCTAAACCATTCCCTTCAACTCATCTCACACTCTATTCCTAGACATGTCCCACATGTGTCATAGTGCTTGGCACTGAAACAATTCCCCAGATCTGAGCTTGCGCTTCTCTCCTTCATGGACATCTCTGATTACACTGCTTGCAGTGCCTGTGGGCAACACCTCACCCGAGCCACCCAAGGCCCTGGTGTCTTTTATACTGGCACAGACCTTTAGGGGGTTGGTGAGTCTGTGTGTGTGTGTGTGTAATGTGTATATATGTGTGTGTGCATATATATACATATGTATAGGTAAAATAACATACACTTTTATAGCACATGTTAGAAAACAGAGAATAACAGAATATCAGCATGGGGAAAATAATACATTATAAAGACATTATTACAAATTATAAAAATAGTTATAAATACGTTAAATTATTTAATGTATGCAGCTGCCAGATTTTAAATTCTTTCTGCAATGAGTAGGAATTTTGAAAGTAGGTTTTATCTGTTTATGGACTTTAAAGGGCCCTGTTCCACAGAGCTGCCCCTCTTTCCTAAAGACGATCTAGCTGCTTAGGGATTTTGTCCTAATCTTGGTTTTGACCCATTTGTTCATTTCATATCAAGTGGATTCCCTTCAGTCTTTTTGGGTGAGATGAGAAATGAAAGCATCTACCACTGGTCTCTTCAAGAAAGGATTTTGTCCTTTTCACTAAAAGGCATCTATTCCTCTTCCTGAAGGATTACTGCACCAGTCAATGACGTCAGGATTCTGTCTTCTAATGGTCTCAAGAGGCTTCAAACACTCACGATCTGCCTTCCGCTTGCTGCCTCCACAGCTTTTACCAGTCCAGATCCAGGCCCTCTCAGGAGAGCCCACCATGGGAATTCATCATTTGGTGGTCTGAAGAGTGAAGTGATTTACATTTCTATGATTGCTGGGCCTGAGCACTTTTCCTGGGCACTTTAATACGCCCTCACTTTGTTTGGGTTACTTTTATTATTTCTGAAGTAATGAAAGACTGCCATTCAAAATGGTCCCATTTATTTAAAATGTCTCAGTGCAAGCATGTGATTTCATTATGCCCTAAATTGTCATGATCACGGAGGTGGAGAATCTCAGTGCGGTTTGGACTCCGCATTGAAGTAGTGGTGTTGACGGCCACTACAGACCCATGGAGTGCCATGATGAGCTGGCAAAAGAATTTGGGAGGTAAAATTAGCATATTATGGAAATAGCGGAACAGATATATAGGGGAACAATATATCCGTATTCTTTTTTTCTTTTTTTTTCTGTGACTTATTTCCACTCTTTTAAGCTAAGGTTTCCCTCGGCTACACAGAACTTCCTCTGGTTCCACAAGTCAGAATCTCATTTCTCTCACTGTCCTGGTTCAGGTTCCTACCATCTTTCTTCTGGACTCTTATGGTCACCTCATAATGAACATCCCTGACCTTGGTGTCCTTCCACCTCCAGCTTCTCTCCACTCACTTATCTTTCTTGTTACTCCCAGGGTGATCATTCTAAAATAAGAGTACTCTGCTTGGAAGTTTAATGCTTATAAAGACTTTTGGACAATCTCTAAGTCCGTTGGCATTTTACACACAGCCCTTCACGATCCAGAAGCATCCTTGCTTTTCGGCCCCACGTCCTGCCATTTTCACTCCTCCATGAACACCTCTTCAGTCACCTGAGGCCTTCGGCTTCATCTCTTGCCAGTCCTCCCTTGCTCTGTGTACTAGGCCCTTTGAGCTTTAAATGCCTCCAATGCAAAATAGCATTCCCGCATGCAGCCTCACATGTATCCCACATGCGATTCCTCCAACTTCTCACCTGGTTAATTCCTAATTTCTATTCATCTTTCAATTACATCTCAATTATCATTTCTCTGGCAAGTTTTGCATAAGCACAGATACAAAGGAGAAAAAACAAAATAGATGTATGTTACTTACGATAAATCTAGTTTTGGCTAGAGTTCTTCAACCTTTTTTCTTCAGTGGCACAAAGGCTTCTGCTTAATTAAAACAAGCTTTTTAGTTATGTGCATTTGCCTTACTCAGTGGTAGTTGTAAATCCACTCTCTCAGACCTGAACTCCTGATTCAAGAAAGCTCTCACGGAGGGTTTTGTTAAACAATATTCATTAGCGTAGTGCATTCTGATGCATCTCCTTTGGGAGGAACCTTCTTGAGACTTAGGAGTTGGTTAATGGTAAGAAAGGTGCATCGCATTGATTATCAGGGTTGGGAAATCTCAAATGTCAGATTAAGGATTTTCGATTGGTGGGTAAATTTTGGTAAATTTAGCTAGAATAAAAGTAGTTGCTTTAAAAGAATGCAAGAGCGCAAGTCCAGAATAATTATCCAGAGCACTAAAATAACAAGTAAAACTGATCACAAAATAAATATTAGTCATCTTTGAGAAATGATGGGGTAATGATAAGTGTGAGTTTACCATAGGTGGGTAATTGTGGTCCCGATTTTCGTAGTTGGAAAAGGTCACTTCAGGGGTTAGGGGGAGAGTATAATGAAATGGCTGATAATCTCTGCCAGATTTCTGCCAAAAGAAGCAGTCATCACGAGGCCCAGCACGGGTTCACAAAGAACAAGCTAAGCTGAACTAACCAAATTTACTTTTTAGAAAAGGTCAATACATCAGGAAAAATACCACATATCCAACACAAATGGGTTACAGATTGACATTTCTCACTTGCTCCTGAGATCCTCAGGCATGGGTGAGTACAGCTTTTTTCCCAAACTCTAATACAGCTTTTTGAAATTAGCATTGGTCTGTAAAAAGCTCAACAACAATAATTCATCCCTTATAAACATATGCCATATTAATTCATTATCGGTTAATAATTTACATGATTACTTTATAATTACTTATAATTTGTTATAAGCACCTATTTACAAAATGAATTCATTGGTATGAGAACATGGCTTTCTTGCATTTGGGTTTTAAGTGTATTGGGATTCTTCCATTGAAAACTACATTTTTATGTGCACAAAATATTCCAACAAGTTATCTTGGGGAGGGGTTATGGAAATGACCATATTTCTTGAAAATGTTGCAAAATTAAGACTGTAAATATACTCCTAGTAAGAAAGATCCTCACCAAAGCTGGATATTGGGGCCATTTGTCTTCTGTTATGGCTGTCTACCTGCCCAGCATAATACCCCCCACCTCCTTTCAGTCCTGGCAGCACTAACCACATACTCCTAAATGGCCTCATGATTTCTTTACCTTCTTCTAAGCCCAGCTATCCAAATCAGCCCATAGGAAAAATTCTGAAATTGGTAGTTTATGCCCAGTGAACCTGGAGTTTTGCCAAGTTCTTTGAATATAGTTTCTACCCTCAAAGGCCCTGCAGCCTCGTTTAGAATTTATCACATTTCACCAATTTCACATTTTTTCACATTAACATCTTTAATATCTACATGCATCTTTCAATAAATAACATTTTAGTTTCTATAAATTATGGTAAATGTAAGCAATGTGGACAAACTACATGAAGTGGGAAATGATTAATTTCATCTGGAAGGTGTGGAGAGGAGATGGTAAAATGACAAACGAGGAGGAGAGAGCAAAGATTTCCAGGAAGAATGTGATGTCTAAGCCTTATCTTCAATTGGGGAGGGGGAGGTCATTGGCTTCATGAAAATATTTCAGACTCCAGCATAGAATTTAGCAACTGACTAGATTTCTCCATGACTCCTGACATCCATTCACCCAAAATCACACAGGCAGCAGTGTATTAATCTGCGTATAAACAGGGCAGGGCTGCTATCATGGCCTCCCTGATCTGCTGATCCTTAAAGAAGCCAAAGCTGCTGATGTGTGAGGCAGAAATTATCAACAATAATAAAAAGAGTAGCAAAGAGTTTCAAACTAGTTTGCATATTAATTTGTGTATTTATTATACATGTTTATTGCCACTGCCAGTTAATTAATATTAGTAATCATGATTGGGAAGGCCTACTCCATACCAAATAGTTTAGGTTCATTGTTTCAATGCTCACAACAATCTTGTAGATGTTTTTATCTCCACTTTAAAGAGAAGGAAACAGATACTCAGAGAGGTTAAGTCTTTCACCCAATATCACACAGCTATGAAGTAGAGAAGCTAGAATTTAATGTCTTTATTCAAAATTCTGGCTTGTTTCTTTATGTCATGATGCTTAACTTCTTCCTCTTACTTAAAATATTCTTCAAAGTCCTTCTGTTGGTAGTTCAGTAAGGTACTCTGCCCCTAAAGGAAAACTCTGAAGGATATTGCTCTGTTTCTGGAAGGCCATGCTTAACTGAAAGGACCTTCATCATGAGCTGAAGTAACAGCCATCCATGATCATCATTCTGTGGAGGTTAATGTGGCCACTATCGACATAGCAGTTCTTCTGTCCCAGGCTATTTTTTCTGACTCATTAGTTTCAGTGGAATATGCCTGTTGATTCACAAATTTACCTTCCCTTCATTGTATAAAATTGATGATATCTAGGAGAGCTAGAAAACAATTTTCTACTTCTCACTTCAACCTACCCAAGATCATTTCCAGAAGCCAAAATATTGGGTCAGTCTTACAAGTTAGTAATATAAACTGTTGTTTAGAGAATCCTTATTCAAATGCATCTTTCTATTCCATATCACCAGTCCCTAGGAATTATCAGTGATCAACGATTTCTCATAATAGAGGGCTTACCACATTGTACATCAATTGCATCTTTGGTTAACTGTCTTCCCATGAGAGTTAGCCCTATCAGTACAGAGATGAAGATTTATTTATCTTTGTAATCCCAAAGCCTAGCATTCTATCTGACCCACAGGGGACACTTATTCAACATGTATAGAACGGAAGAATGAGTGAGTGGATGAGTGAATTCATTCAGGCATTCAGACTTCAGTGAGTACCTCCAACATGCCATATAATTGGTCTGACGATGGAGGACAATGAGGAATATGACAATTTGAGCTCCTGCCCTCTTAGGACCTCCATTTTAATGGAGAAAATAAATAGAAAGCAAATAGGTAAACAAACCATGTATTTTCAGATAATAGTAACAGCTTACCTTAATAAAGCAAGTACTATGTTCCAATTAAAAACATACTCAGGCAAATTAGAATTTGAGGCAAAGCCTAACCAAAGGGAATTCTGAAGAAGCACGGACTTCAAGCAGAAGAAAAATGATCACAGGTGGAAAGCTTGAAATACAAGAAGGAATGAAGAGCAAAGAAGAAATTTAAAATGTAGATAAATATAAATGAATGTTGACATAAATCAATAATGATAAAATGTTGCAGTGTTAGTCAAAGTAAAAGTAAAATGCATAACAATGACAACAAAAAATAATTAAATACCTTTGGAAGGTAGTACATTGTCCCACTCACTGGATCTATTTCTCCCAACGTGAGACGGTAAGATATCAAGAAAGTTCTAGAGGTCAAGAGAACTGAAAGGATAGGGACTTTGGAAAAAAACCTGAGAAGTGTCACAAAACAGCACCCTAAAACTCATTTAGTCCAACACCTTCATTTTACAGGGTGTGAAAGTGAGGGCCAGAGAGAAAAAAAAAGCGATTTAGCTTCTCTCCAGGTCTCAGCCCTGAGGAGATGGAGTGGGGTCTAGTGCTCTTATTTTCTCTGTCACCACACCTTCACAACTGGACCCAGAGTCAGTGACCCCCAAGTCACTTTGACAACATCAGTTCCGATTCCTTCTTTATTTTCAAAACTTCAGAGAGCTAAAATCCAAGAGCAGTGCTCTCACTTAATCTTCTTTGTTCTTCCAGCTTCCTGCTCTCATTTGTACGAGCTTTGTGCAAATTCCTCAGAAAGCTGTGGCTTAGACGATGCTTATTTTACCTCCTTGTTTTACATCTCCTGAGTGTCGAACAAGACATGCAGCCCCACAGGGAGAGAGTCACCAGAGAAATGACTTGACTTTTCCATCTCTTCCCACCCCCGCCCCACTCCCTCCCCTAAACTGCCTCAACTTCCCCAAGCAATATTGAACATGTACCAGCGGCGGCTCTGCATATGACACTTCCTGCAAAAACTGGACCCTGTTCCCTCACCGATTCCAGCTTTCTAATTATTTTTAAAGAGTGCTAAACATTAAGCAGCCACATCTGAGGAAGCGACTCCTTTAACTTTAGAAGAAGAAATACATTGAACATTTTCTTAACCTTTAAAACATGTCAAGGGCATAAATCAAAATCTACCAAGTTGCCTCCAGGAGAAAAGAACACTTTTCAACACAAATGCCTTGGCAATTCTGTAGGCAAGAGGTCATTTTCCTGAGAAAGGTTCAGAATGGGTACATTTCCTTTAAAGTGTTTTACACAAAAAACTTACATTTCATGCTGGGTGGCTGACAATTCAAGGTCTGAGAAAAACAAAATAAAAACAGAACCAGGGAAAGGTTCTTTGAAAGATTCCCAAAAAGGTTGCTGAACTCTTAAGAAATAAAGAGCAGCAATGCACTCCCAGCAACATTGGGAACGTTAGAGGTTGCCTCCATGTAAGAAAGTAGTTAGATTTCCTTTTCATCTCTTGAATTTTGAGGCATTTTTGACAGCAGCCCCTCTGATACTCATGAAAACCATCTGTTTCTGAACACACACTGAGTAAGCTCCTGTTTAGACCCAGTAGCTCCTTTTCCTAAAGTGATTTCTTTAGAATCACAGAAAGTCACGATGAAAACCGAAGTAACTATATACTGATCTAATGGCTTCATTTGTGGGTAAGGAAATGGAAATGTGAAAAGATTTGTCTCAGCTCGTGCTCTCAGCTAGTCGAGGACCCTAAGCTAGAACTCAGGCTTCTTGAGACTCACTGTGATGGTCTTTTCACCATCACCATTTGGGCCACAATTTTAAAAAATCTATACTCAAACACCAGGGCAAGCTCCTTCTGTTTTTGAGACACAATATGCTTTTCTTTCTTTCTTTTAATTCCCTTTTTTTCCCTTCATTTAGAAAGTGGTTTGTACAATCTCCTCTGTCTTCTTGACATTCAAGGATTCTTAAGTAGAATTTTTTGTTTTAAAGCATGGAAGAGAAAAGAAAAAAGAGTCACCTTCAGAAAGCAAACAAACAAAAACATTTAAACTAGCAGAAAAGAAGAATAGGATCAGAACAAAGGAAAATAAAATGAATATATGTGGCTACATTTTTGCTGCAGTCAAACACTTTAAGAGCCAAATGGCAACTTCTCCATAGCAGGTTTATTATAAAGACACAATCTCATCCCAAAAAGCTTTCAGATTCAGCTGTGGAGCAAAGACCTTCTGCCTTAATAAAGGACAATTGAGGTTGAATATATTTAAGTTGCAGTGGTACATTAGGCTCATTAGCTCATAGGGGGAAAAAAGTGGTTAAGGCAGTTCCATAAAACAAGGCAATCCGAATGTGAGATAAAAATGATTAAATGATATCTCCAAGTTGGACACTAAAATATGATACTGCTGTGGGTATTACTTTTAGCAGTTGGCAGTGATGTGTGATAATTCAAGACTGTTCCATGCAATGATTTTTTTTTGTGGCTTTGGACCCTTGTGCAAGGATTTCTAGTTAATTTAGGCAGGATTTTATTGGAACCAGTTCTGTGGTGGGAAAAGAAAAAGGCTATTTTTACCTAGTGTTCCATTCAGAGAGTTATCATACTTCAAACTGGCTTTAGTGGAAATCTGGAAATTTTAAGATTGCATCTATATCTAAGTCAGTCTAATCCCAAGAGAGTAAAAAATGAATATTTGAAAATATTTTTCCTTTTAAATGTCTAGATAACTGAAGCGAGGGATATCCGAAGTTAAATTAGTTAGGGAATTGCTTCCATTTTCTGTTTAACTGGGCTGTGTAGACGTGTGCAAAGTGTAGTTTGGTCGGCTGTGCAAATATCTGAGTATTCTAATACTCATGTGTATCCTAACAACAGTATTTTAAAAACTGTGACCCCCTTTGAAACATTCAAGCATGCTCTGAATTCATGCAAGGAATTGAGATAACAGGAAAAAGAATCCTGTAAGTGGAGATCGATAGGCTTGTTCTGGTTTTGGCTCTGTTGTAGTTAGCTCTGGTATTAACCTGTTATGTTGCAGTAGCATATAACCTCCAAATCTCAGTGGCTTACAGCACACGTTTATTTCTTGCTTGTGTTTTATGTCAAATGAAGGTTGACTGCGGCTTTGTTCCATGCCTTCTTCATTCTGAGATCCAGGCTTAAGGAGAAGTCTCTAACTGGGAATGCAATTCTTGTGGCAGCAGGAAAAAAGAGCACATCAGCATGACTACGCGTGACTTGAAAGAAGTAGAATGTATAATTCTCTCACAAGAAAGTAGCAGGTAATTGAGAAAAATATAAAGTCTACCACAGATCTTTCTCTTGGTCACAAATACACAGTTCCTTCCCTTATGTATCCAAAATACGTTCATTTTCCCTTGAGGCAAAGTCATAAAATTCCCATACAATTACAGCACAGACTCAAATTCTGGGACATCTTGAAAGTACCTACAGTCTAGTCTAGATGTGGCTCCTCTTGATATGGAAACCTATGAACTAAAAAGACAAGTTTTATGCTCCCTCATACATCCGACAGACGATGCTTGAAGAGGGGTAGAATTATTCTAACAAACAATCTCATTCAGAAAGGAGAATGGGAGGCACCCAGAATTGCCAGTCTATAGCAATTCTGAAATCCTACTGGGCAGATGTTCCAAGGGCCCACTACCCTAGAGCTGAGGAATTATCTTTAATTAGACTCCTATTGTAGATCTTGGCTCTGCCACCTGGGATCCCCTTAATTTCCTATTATCCTTCTTGATCTTCCTGACCATACAAAGAAAACATTGAAGCACACTTAAGATGTTGAAAAGCTCTCTCAGTCTACTTTCTCTTTGTAGAAGTTTAAAGCCCTAAAGATAGGATTAAGTCTTGAATATTCACAGAATATTTTAATCAAGCGGGGGATTCTTTTGGCCATATAACCCTGTCAAAACCCAAGTTGGCTTTTTATTCATTTGAGTCCATTTAGCTCCGAGTGCAAAGAGCCGCACTCAGGATTATTTTCCAGACTGACCTCTTTGTCTTTCTCAAGACCTAGCTTTAGACATGAGCTTATCCAGCTTCTGTGAGAGAGCATATCCTTAGTCTCATTCCATAAGTCATAAAAATATTTGCTAGACAGCACATCAATAAGCAAAAAGACCAATGACCTCAACCTTGATTCATTCTTTGCCTCATGTCTGAGTATTGCTAGCTCTTGTTGCTTAAAGCATTTCTCAATATTATCGTTTAGTAGTTGATGATGGGAAACTGTTCCATCTGTCAACACTGATGAATAAAAAAAAATTAGGACTATTCTTCAAATGCAATCATTATCTTTTAATATCACATAATTTATAAAATATATAGTGATATCATAAAATTCTACTATGAGTTCAATGTATTAATTTATACTTTATCCATCACCATGGAATCACACATACATGTGCAAGATATAATTTATCCTTTCTGCAGAATACGCTTGATGAGAACACAGACTCGAGGGCATATTTCATGAACTCCACAGACTCGCAGAGGCCAATGGTGCACATTTTAGGATCCACAAATCTAGTTTATGTTTCCTCCACATGTAAGAGTGATGGTGGTGGTAGAGCGTGCTCCTGGATCCTGACTAACAGTCTGGTTTTCTTTCCACTCAATAGGACCACCTTGCACTACAGTTATACACAAACAAATTCATACTGATTACCAAGTATTATTTTGAAACATTTGAAATGGTCAATAATTGACCATTTTTGACCTTGAAAAACCTCAATTATGTATAGCTCAACCTAATATTATAGTCATTTCTCCCAGGTATTTTGGAGTTTAGATCTTTTTCCTTCGAGTCATGCTTTTCAACATGTGAGGGGTATTACCCATGATTTTGTGGGCTCATATGATTATTTGTATGGTACCCATAAATAGGATTAAATAACATTGAATCATGTTAGGATGTTGAGATACATCTCTGAAACTGGGAGCACTAAGAGAATCAATGTTATACATGGTCACTGACACCAATTTCCCTATGAAGGGGGGTTCCTGACTGTAATTTCTTACCTAAAATCAAGGCAGACTTAGAGATTTCTTATTCGTGTTGATTTTCCTGTCGTTCTTTTGAAGTTGTGTGTTGGCAGACACAGCTGGGCCTAGATCACTCACCCACCTAACTGTCACTCACTGCCACCCAGGTAAAATGTAATACCTAGTCTTTACTTTAACTACCAAATCCCACGTCCGCTCTGGCTTTAGAAAGTAATCAAACTGCTTGCTGCAAAGTTGAGGGGAGGATAAGTCTGTTCACCTAGAAAAAAGCACCCATGTGGATTATTTTTTACTTGCCATGAGAGACTCAGAAAAAAGCAGGCTGGCTGAAGATGTATGATATATTAGCTCACCATTCATGCAACAAAGGGTAATAAAATAAAGAGTCCTGGAGTGGGAACTACTGCAATTATTTTTCAAACTTTCTGATTACGTTAATGAGAAAGTCTCAGTCTGATGCTGTTCTGCTTTTCACATCATTCGAGTGTTGACTAACACTAACCAAAAGAAAGCAAGCTTTAGCCTAAGAGGTTCCCTGGGCAACAGTTCTTGGTTAGAATATAATAGTGTCATTTCATTTGTTTTTATAATTACTATTTATCTGTGCCAAAGAAAACTAACTTTCTACTTATATAAAATAGTATAGCACTTCTATAAAAATACAATTATTTAAATTAAAAAAGTAAGTCAAATTAAAGAAAAATATTAAGTAGTAATAACTTAGGTGGTACAGAAATTACTAGTTTGAGAAACCTTATTCACAATACATTTCAAACCCAGTGTGTTTCTCAGCAGGAATGGTTTGCCTTTTAGGAGACAATTTGAAATTTTGTGTGAACATTTTAATTCTGACACTACAGGAGTTTAGTGGGCAGAAACCATGGATTGTAGAAGTGCTGAAATCCATGCAATGTTTCTGCCCCAAAAGAATGTTCCACTAGATGTTTGTATAGATGAATCCCCTCTTTTGTCTTTGTAAATGTTTTTAAAGTAAAATTCAAACATTTAATTGTGTAGCCTAATACGCTTTACAAATGAATACACTTGTGTAGCTATTATGTAAAACAATGTATGGAGCAAGACCACTATCCCAGAAGTTTCCTTCATGTTCCCATAGTCTTTCTTTCCCCCAAGAGTTAACCACTATTCTGACTTCTCTCACCACAGATTAGTTTTGCCTCTTTTGACCTTTATATAAATGAAATCACTCATTACATCTCTGTTACGATTGGCGCTTTTAACATTATGTCTGTGAGATTCATCCACGTTATTGGATGTAGTAGTGGTTTGTTTATTTTCATTACTATAGCATAGTCTACTGTATGAATGTACCATAAATCACCATTCTAATAGCAGTGGACGTGTGGCTTATTTTCTTTTGGGGCCTCAAGAACATCCCTGTATGTGTCTTTAGTGAACATACAGGTTGCTTTCTGTGGAGTATATACACCTCTGAGCAGAACCGTTGGGTCCTAGAGTAGGCATATGTTCAGCATTAGTAAATCTTGCCACATAGTTTTCCAAAATGATTTTACCAATTTACAACGCCACCAGCAATATATGAAAATTCCATTGCACTATATCCTCAGTTGGTATTGTTAGGTTTGGGGTTTTTTAAAACTATTTTTATGAGTGGATACATTTAATTGTAAGCATCTGAGCCGAGATACTGTTTGCTTATAAACAGTAGTATATTTGTAAGGTTTTAATATTAACCAATTTTTTTCTGGAATTCAACTATTACGTGAATGTAGGGAAGACTGTATTCTATTCTATTTTAAACTTTGCCAAGAGATGTTCATTCTATCAGAAAATCATATCTTTGATGGCAACATCACTCGTGGTCCTAGAGTCTGTAATAAAACCAACATATCCGTATCAGTTTGCATTTGTAGCTGTCACATTCATAAAGCTTCCATGTAGAAATAATGACTATGGAAACGACTATTCATTGTGTGTACTAGTGTTTATTATTGTGCATGTCTGAGGATTTATATATTGAAACACATATGATTTCATCATAATTTTTTCTTTATTCTTTATATTATAGTTAGGACATTAAAATGATACTTTTAACTAGTGTATAGTTAGGTTCTTATAAACACACATATATATGTATGTTTCAGGATAGTAAAGAGGAATTCACATAATATTTCTTATAAAAATGATGTGTTGGTTTGATAGGGTTGAGAACTTCTGCTCCAACCAATGAAACTGTCTCCTTTGAATTGCAAGTGATTTGAGGGTAAAGAAATGGGGGGAAAGAACTGAGATGTCCAGGGTAATCCTGTAAATCAGCGTTTAAAAAAAAATTCAGTCTATTGCTAACTCACAATGCACAGCCACTTCATCCATTTTCAGGCCTCGGTTATCCTCTGCTACACTTCTCATCATCCTTTCCAAACCATCCAAAAGAACACATGACACCATATGGATAGGGGCTTCACTAGTTCCTCTACCACTAGGAATAATTGTCACCCTTGCCCACTCACCAGCCTGCCTTGAAACACTTCTTTTACACACTCACTTTTTTGTTGCCAAAATGATATCTCTTTAGAAAGAGCATTTCGTAAAAGTAGGAACTTGCTCTATTATAACTTCAGGATGTGTCCCATGAGACCAGAGAGAGAGGTGCCATGAGGCTTTTAAACCTTCTACCTGGCTCTGCACCAGTAACAACTTTGCCAAAACATTTTCTCTTTCTCAACAAAAAAAAATGCGTACTGAATATTCTTAACTTGCTCTAAATAGCTACGCACATGAAAAGTCTGTCTGATGTAACATAGAAAATACGGGCTGCAGGTAAATCTTGTTAGTCTTAGAAAAGTGACCAATGTGCCAAAGCCCTGGTGAAGATGTCATTATTTTTGTTATCATGGCTGGGTGATGCTCGTACAGGCACATATATATTTCTAAGCGAAACATGGAAAGAAGGTAACCTTGTCTGGAAATTTCCAACCTAAAGCCTCGGTTGTAAAGAATAAAATTAACCACTGAACATCCAATTTACCAGGAAGTTTCTATATTTGATCTTAGAGAAAAAGAGTTGAATTACTCACAAAATAAACAAACAAACAAAAAGGAACAATTAGCAAAAGACTTTCTGTCAGTGACAAGAATGAAGAAATCAGGAGGCATGCTTATCAAATTTGTACATAATACGAAACTAGGGACAAGAACTCAAACACTATAGTCTAACAGAATTGGGATCCAAAGTGGTCTTGAGAAGCTGAAACTCTGGACCAGTGGTTGTCAAGTCTGGCTGCACGTTATCAGCAGCTGGGGAGCTTTAAAAGACCAGCCATGCCCAAGATGTACCCTCAGAGATTCTAATTTAATTAGTCTGGGTCAGGGCTCAGGCATCAATAGTTTTTAAATGTTTCCCAGGCGATTCTAAAGCATAGTCAGGGTGGAGACCACTGCCTTAGATCATGCCGAGGTTCATTCTAACACAGGGTTAGATGCCATGATTGTCAGCAGTGGTGGGCAAGTGACTGATAAAAAGTGACACAGTGCAGACCTAACTGCTGCCTTACAACGGAAAAAAGGAAGATTCAGAGAGACATCGCTAAAATCCATAAGTAATAGTAACGGATAGCATCAGCGAGTGTTCTCTACATGCCAGGCACAAAGCTGAATTTCAGAAACACGAAAATACTAAGTTTATCATATGCGGAAAGATGGATGAATAGATGAAGAGATAGACAGACGTACGAACATGCATGGAAAATTTGGTGAAGGATGTCCAAGAAAGTAGACGATGGTTACCTCTGGAATGTGGGGTTAAAGGAAGAATTATTTTGACTATACAATTGCATGCTTGTTTGCACTTTTAAAACAAATTTTACTAAGTTCATTGTCATAATGATTTTTAAATGATTTTTAAAATATTGTTTAAATGATAGTAATTTCTGATCTTGATGAAGACAATTTTTTTCCACTATGTCCACCAACTCCTGCCATCTGTTGCCTCTCTCTCTGATAAAAATAATCATTATTATTTTTGGATAATCTCCTTTGTTCATTGCTCATTCATTACACACCTTACAATGAGCTCTGATAATTAGCAATAAACTCCAATACGTTTAATTGACACCGGGATTGAGACTTAAAGGTCAGACCAGTCCAGATCAATTAGCAAAATTTTGCCATAGAAAACTGCAGTTTGGGAGCACACCACCTAGGGTATAGTTATAGATACACTCAGAGCTTTACAGTTATCCTGTGTATGCGTGGAGTTAGCAGATGAGCTAGAAAGAAGCCTGTGACTGCTGTGAGGTAAGATGATAGGGATAAAATAGAATTTACATTAGGTTGCCAACCCTCCTCTTCTTGTGGCTCCCTTGGGTTGCCAAAGCTCTACAGAAATTTTAGCTCTCCATTCTATTGATCAGGTCTGCCTCTGATGTTCTCTTTCAACACACATCCTTGGAGTGGAAATGTGGGGGGTATGAGGAGTAGGAGAAGAGGGGACTGCCTAAAGGCTCTCCTCCTACCCCCTCCACACTTACTCTTCCACTCAGAGGCATCCCTTGCTCCAACCACCAACCAGCAAGAAAGTACTTTTCCTTTTATATAAAGGAAAAAGCACCAGCCACAGTATAAGAACGCCTGGGATCTATTGCTAAATGTAATGTGTAGTTTTCTGAACATAAGCTACCCACTCCACTTGTGAAAGAAGGAAGAGGAATAAATTCCAACTTTTTAGCTATGTTCTACATCTTTGGATGGTGCTTATATTTATAAAATGTTAGTCTTTATGATACTAGCTAAGGTATTCTCATCTTCAGTCTACTTGAAAGTAGTGCCCTACAAAATCTAGACCCGGAAGATAAAAATAATGTAGATTGTCATGTCATCCAGATCTTTTGTGAGGATTATCATCAATGCAAAATGGCTTTCTGTGTGTATCAACCACACAATCAATTCTTCTTCTCAATCGTCCACTTGATATGGGGGAATAGAGAGCCAAATCATTACAGTATCCTCATTGCCAAAATAAAATATGGTGTTGTATTCCAAATACTGAATGTTCTTGTTATACAGAACTGGAGGGTTTTCTAAGTGTATGTTTAGATTTATCTGTGTGTCAGAAGTAATAATAAATAGCATTGCAGAAATACAGAAGCTGCCTTAGGACCCTAACTTTATATTCTACTAGTAAAGTGTCAAGGAGAAATGAAGTCCTTGCTTTCAACAAGAAATCTTCATCTTTGGAAGTTTTCTTTCTAAAATGATAGTTCATAACTTAGATTAAAAAGTGCCTGAGATAGAATCATTTTAATGACTTGACTAGAAGAGTGACAGTTATTGAAGAGATGATTAGGATGGGAAAATCAGTTTTATTCTTGAGAGAACAAGTGTCAATGAATCCCTGTTCGTGCATTTTAACAAAATTGTATATTAAGCCTTTCTGCAGGAGACATCATTACCAATCAAATGGATTTTGGTTTCCAAAATTTTATCAGAAGTTATCATCATTTTTATCCATTCTCTGACCCAAAGGAGAAAGAGAAAGCTAAAATAGAATCAAAGGAAAAATCATTTCCTGATTTGCAACTCATATTTTCTGATCATACTTACAAATCCAGCTGAAGTGTTTAATCAATAGAGAGCACTTAAAAATGATGTCAGTTATAGAATGCTTTCACCTGAAAGTGGTGCTCAAGCTAACTTCTTGTTAAAAAAATAAAGCAATTTAAAAAAAAAAAAAACTTGTTCTCTTTAGCATTTCTCTTAATTAAATCTAATGCCCAAGACATTACATCAAATTTAACCTGCTTCTCTAGCTTTTACTGAAGAGACTGCATAAAATAAAAGAATAAATATTCAAAAATAACTGCCTAAGTGTCAACAGGCAGATTTGTGGGACTTTGAATGAACCTCAAGGACCTCTGTCCTTATGTCAAGAGGTCCATATTTCACCTGGACTTATAGGAGGTAACCAACAGCTGCTGGGAATATCTCAGTCAGTTTCCAGGTACAAGGCACTGAACCAGAAGTGTCCAGTTGTCTTTATGTTGATGTTTAGAAATTAGGACTGTTTAGTTCAGAAATAGCAAACCAAAAAGATATTTGGTCTAAGTCAACACGATCATGAAGAGTACAAATGGAGTAGAAATGAACCGGGTCATTAAACCTTGCTCTATCAACTATAAGTCATCCCTTGAAGTTGAAGGATGTCAGTTAGGATGTCCAAAAGAAAGCATAGTTACGAATAGTCAATAGCAAGTATACCAGGCTGATGGATCTAATAAGAAAAAAATCATAAGTAGTTTCTACCAAGCCTTTAGATTAATTTGCAGATGATTCAGCCATAGGTAGTTATTGGGGGGAATTGTGGATATATTTTAGGTAAACAGCAGTACTTGTGCTAGGTGCTTGACATGTAAGTTTTTAATTTAATCCTCACAAAAGATCTGAGAGCAGTTATTTCTAACTTTAGTTTACAAATTACGAAGAGAAGCTCAAAACGTTAAGTAAATTGCATCAGGTCACACCTTGAGTGATGGAGCTGGGATTTGAACCCAATTTGATCTGATGACAGAGTCCGTGAGCTTTCTTTTTAAGCTAGGCTGTCTTTCAAAGAGAAGACATCTCTGACACACAAAATACTTCTCAGGGTCACGGCAGCTACGCAATCATCTATTGCCACTGTAATATCATAGTAACTAAAGCTTTAATAGCTGGTTGGCATAAAATAGTAAACATTTATTGTTTTCCACTAATCTAAGGGTCAGCTGAGAAGCTTTGCTGATTTTGGATGAGTTTTGCCAATCTAACTCAGCCTCTCTTGTGTATCTGTGGTCAACTAGCAGGTTGGTTGAGTACCGGCTGGTCTAGAATTTTCACAGCTAGAATGACTTGTCTCTTCCACAGTCATTTTTCCTTCAGTGAGCTAGCTTGGGCTTGCTTTCAAGACAAAGACAGTTCTAAGAAAGAGAATGGAAGCAGGCAAGGCCACTGGAGACGCAGATCCAGAGCCGGCACACTGATATTTCCACAATATTTTATTAAACAACATAAGTCAAAAAGCCAATTCAGATCCAATAGCTGAAGACATGAATTTCACCTTTGATAAGAACTGCAAAATCACATTGCAAAGGGCATGTACAGGAACTAGTGAAGAATTAGAACCATTTTTGCAATCAATCTACTACAACAATGCAGGGATGAAAAGAACAGCAGTGTAGACCAGGATTGATTTCTCACCATTTATTTATCCTTTCAACAAATATTAATTGATCTCTCCTGTGGTTCAGGCACTTTATAGGTACTGAGAATTCCAGGGGTGAATAAAACAGATAAAAATGCCTCCCAGGTGAAACTTACATTCTAATGATGGAGACAGGAATCATACAAAATAAATGATTAAAATAATCAGTATATATATATATATATATATATATTAGTGTGCTAAGACTGCCATAAAAAATATCACAGAAATGTATTTTCTTACAATTCTGGAGGCTGGAAGTCCAAGATGAAGGTGTCGTCATGTTTGGTCTCTCTTGAGACCTCTCTTCCTGCCTTTCAGATGACCATCTTCCCAATATTTGCTTAGGTGGCCTTTCCTTGGGGTGCAAGCCTCCCCGGTGTCTCTTCCTTAATTCTCATATGGACACCAGTGATATTGGATTGGATTAGGGTCCCCCTCTTATGACCTTATTTAACCTTAATGACCTCTTTAAAGTCCCTCTCTCTGAATATAGCCACATTAGCTCTTCAGCATATGAATTTTGGGGAGACATAATTCAGTCCATAATAGTATATCAGAAAATAAAAAATAGCAAAGCAAAAGAAAGCAGGAGGCAAGATACAAACTGTTGGGTAGGGTAGTCCTCACTGAGAATGTGACATTTGAATAGTAGAGCTGGTCACGTGAATATCAGGGGAAGAACATTTCAGGCAAAGGAACGATAATTGAAAAAGCCTCTAAGGGGCCCAGGGCAGTGCCTGTCTGGTTTGTAGAGGGGCATGGCTGGAGAGGTCTGACAATGGAGAGAGCGTTAGAGTGTGGAGGGGAGAGGTAAAGTGGTCCAGATCAGACAGACCACAGTGAGGACTTTGGCTTTTCCTCAGAGATGCAGTGAGAAATTATTGGAGGCTCATGAGCAGATTGACACAATCTGATTCGCACTTTTAACAGGATTTTCTGACTGCTTTAACAATACTGTAGAAAATAACCTAGGTGATCAGTTAGGAGGTGTGGTTAGGTGGTGGCATGGACCAAAATGGTACCAGTGAGGTTGGTGAAAATTGGTTGAATTCTAGTAATATTTAGAAACTAGAGCCTACAGGACAGGCTGACAGATCAAGTGTGGGCTGTGATAGACAAATCAAAGACGATCCTAAGATTTTTGGCCTGGGTAACTTGGAAGAAAGGAATTGCCATTAACAAAGATAGGGAGGACTATAAGAAGAGCCACAGAAGGAATCATTTTATTTGACTGTTTTTATTTGATGGATTGATAAGAATATCAAGAGCTCAATTTTGGACATTTAACTTTAAGATGGCTGTGTAAGGGATCCCCCAAACCATCCCTAGTTTCAATGATTCATGGGAAGTACTCACAGGATGCAGAATATAGTTGTACTCATGACTAGGATTTATTACAGAAAAGAATACAAAGCAAACTCAGGAAAAGGAAAAGACACACGGAATAAAGTTTGGAGGAAACCAGGTGCAAGTTTCCAAGAGTACTCTCCCATAACAAACACACAAGACAGACTTAATTCCTCCAGCAACGAGTTGTGGCAACACATGCAAAATGTTGTGTATGAGGAAAGCTCATTAAAGACCCAGAGCCCAACATTTTGGTTGGAGGCTGGTCACATAGGCATGTTCTGCCTAGTGTAAAACAAAAATCCCAGACTTCCAGAAGGAAAGCATATGTTCAGCGTAAACCACATTGTTTGCACAATTTAGACATAGTGAGCCACTCCTATCAATTAACTATTGACTGGGAACACTGAGAGTCACGTTTCTAGATGCCAGCCAACTGCCAACCTTGTAAGCAAATTTTTCTAAGGATAACAGTCTCGGGCTTGCTGTGTTAACTCCATTGTCAGAGCTCCTTTCTGCACATTGCCCTATGGACATCTTACTGTAGATATCAGGTAGGCAGAGGTTACATAGATCTTGAGTTCAGAGGAAAATTCTGGGATGAAGATACAAATTTGGGAATCATCAATATAAAGATGACATTTAAAGTAATGAGATTAGATAAACTTCCCCAGGGTGTAAAACAATAGAGGTCCATGACCTGAGCTCTGGGGCTCCCTGACGTTTAGAGGTTAGAGAGATAAGAAGGAACAAGTGGAAAAAGGAGGGAGGGATAAAAGAAAACAAAAAACAAAAAAACTGAGAAAGAGAAGGTAGAAGTAGAAAGATAAGAGGAGGAGCAGGAGCCTAAGCCATCCCGGGAGCAACAGGAAAAGAGTGTTTGATGAACTACAACTCAAGTTAAGATGGGAGTAAGAAATGATGATCAGATTATGTTGTTTATAGATAATCCACACTACTTATTCTGAAATATTTTGGACATACTTAACCCATACCTCTGGCTTTTTAAATCCCTACAGGGCCTTGTACAAAGCCTGAGAGGTGATATATGCTCAATGAAAATAAATGGAGCTAGCACAATCCCCTTACCACTCACTCTGTCTCCACTAACCAGCCCTCACTGAGCGCTTGGCAAAGATGGTTCCATGGAAGCAAGTCTTGGGAGCATGTAGGACCAAAAGGGAAGAGAGCTATCTGCATGTGAGGGAACAGTAGTCCAGCCAGGTGGCGAAGGAAGAACCAAGATGTAAGCTATTAAATGACCTAATGCATGTAAACCGCTTAGTCCAGTGACTGGCACTATAAATGCCACTACATTTATCATAATCATCATCAACAAAAAATCAGCATTATCCAGGACTGCTCTAGTTACAGGAAACCTCATACACACAGAAAAATGAATCACAATATGATTTAGACTGTCAAGATCTTCAAAAACCAGATAGGGCCATCTTATTCCAGACCAAAGACGAGAATAACATTCTGTCCCAAAATACCCTATACTTATTCTAATAGCCCTGAAATTACTTATACTGTATCCTTTTACAGAAATAAAATTCTATTTTCTTGTCCTGATTCTTGCTTCTTTTTAAAGTCTCAGCTCTATTTGTACATTGGACTGATAATCCCAATCTCAATTGGAGCTCCACTAATGCTCAATTAGGGCTCAATTAGTGGTAGATATTAAGATAACAAATGAAAGAATTGGGAGCATCCATTGCAATTGTTTTCTCCTTCCGTCTCTCTCTGTCTCCCTCCCTTCCTTCTCTCGCTTCCTCTTCCTTCTTATTTGTTGTTGTTGTTGTTATAAGGAGTTATCCAGCATTGACCTTGTGCAGTCAGGTCAAGCAAGAACCACTATAAACACTGACATATTTTAGAACAATTATTTTGAAACTGTGGGTTGCGACTCATTAGTGAATTGTAACATCCTTTTCATAATTTATTAAGGTAATAGAATAAAATCCTTTACGCTCAGCTAGTCTAGAAGAGAAATGAAAAGATAAAAAAATAAAATAACAGTGCATTTTATGTAGTAAGGGTCAAAATTGTTTCTTGAAGTTTTGTTTCTGTGTATGTGTACATGTTTGTGTGTGTGGTTTACTAGGTAGCAAGGAAAAATACATTTCATGCTTGGTCACAGTCTGAAACGTTGAGAATCACCACTCTAGAGAAACTGCAACAAGTGATCGTTTGGTAATGCAGAAGACCATTGTCTTTATAATCAGTCTAAACTGAGTCACAGAGAAATAATAAACATACAGAATAAATGCATCTTCTGCAATTTCCACACAGGTTCCAGAAGGTGCTGAAGACCCCACTGTCTGAAGTCTCATCCGCCTGATACTACAACGTAAGACTGTACAGACATTTTTAAATGCATAATGGGTTCATTTTATTATCTGAATCAGAGATGGTGAATATTTCCAATCCATGACAATAGTCTTAGAATTTTTATTCAAACCTCAGTAGATCCTTGCAATTTTTAGCAGCATTTGGGAACATCTTGGTCATGATTATTATACTGTCTGGCTGGAAACACAATTTGAGGTTTGAAAAGAGACATATGCTAAATCGAATTCCCTAACGGGAGGATCACTGGACCTCAATTTTGCCAATCAGACTTCCTGAAGTATCAAGCAGACACAAGAGCTCCTAAGAAGTCAGAGGCTGGTTGTAATATCTGGGAAAGATCACAGAATTCCAGACCACATGTCCAGATATTCCTTCAAAGACTTGCTTTCTGGAAGTGCCTAAGATTCATCTAGTTTCAAAATTTACAATATGAAGTCCTGGTCCAAAGGAGTGGTGCTGTCATGCTTTGTGTGGCAGACATCATTCATACACTGGAGAAAATATTTTAAAATTGAGTGATTTTACATGGACTCCATATTCCCAGCTTTTCTTGAAAAAAAATCAGAATACATGGCAAGCAGACAGACATTCCATTATAGCAGTAAGCAGCTGGGTCTCTGTAGCAGCTGCCGTCTCTGTAGGCAAACCTTCTCCAGCTGCTCAAGGTAAGCATATGCACCTACTCCCGCTTCAGTCACCTGTTTTACCTGCCTCGTCCCTTGAACATTTTAATTTACTATCCATAATCCGGCAACGTGTATCTAATTAAAGCGGATCATTTGGAAACATAGATGGGCACTGTTAGAGGGGTGAAGCCTGGGAGCTAATTTAGTCAACAGTTCTTACATTTCCCTGTTTCTTGTCCCAAGCACACCCTATCCTGTTCATTACAGTTGCTCAGTAAATGATTGTTGATGACTGTTCTCCAGATAAACACAGTGGGCAGTGCACTGCAATGAAAATCAGGAAGCCAAGTGTTCTGACAAAGAGGAGCCTCAGCAAGTATCATAATAATATCGAATACCACAAACCCCTTCCCACACAATTACTTCCATCACCTATGAACTTAGATTTAATACCTCTTCTCTATAAGTTCAAAAGATCCAGATGTGTAATTTTCTTAGAGGCTACAGTTCAAAGATACTCAAGGAGCCCAAGTTACAATGTTAGAAGAACGATGCCTTCATCTTCAATGCCCCCCAAATGCCCCATTGGTCCTTCTGAACTGAAAGCTTTAATTGATGCTATGCAGCTAGAAGTCATTTCCTTTACTCCCACATTCACTGCAAATTCCACCTCACCCACATCGCTTTCTGGTCCCAAAGCCTCTGCTGACTGTCTCTTCTCTGGATTATGGCAGTTCTTCCTGCATTTTCCACTTTTAGGTAGGTAGGGGCACTTACTATAAACTTCCTTTCTTGATTGCTCTTTATGCACTGATTTATCAAATGAATGTTAATTTAATATTTATAAGACAGTGCATAATCACTGTCAAGTTTATAAGTTGTATAAAATCCAGTCCTTACTTTTATGAAAGTGATGTTCAACCATATGTAACATCTAATATTCCCATAGTTACCAGTTCAAAATTGAGCACAAAATAGGTACTAAGAAAATGCCTATTAAACAAATCATGGAACAGGGAAAATGAATGAGTGAATGAGCATATGAATAAACAAAGAGATAGACTGGTGAACAGTGCATTTCTGTCTCCTTGGATTGTTCATGCATTTATTTTTTGGAATTTTGCACTACCATATGCCAGGCCATGCTCACAACCATGCACTGCTCCAATCTGAGTGTGCTACACCATGCTGCTCTCTTTCTATGGCTTGCACAGTAACAACAATAGATCCAGAACAAGAAGAGAAAGACAGCCTGATGTGGATCAGAAAGCATGGAGTATTAGGAATCCACAGCCTGTTTCTGGGTCCAGAATCCACTGTAAGTGGGTGCATTTGAGCGAAAATTCCATTTGGATGGCTAATCAATCCACTTGAAGATTGGTTTCCTCATCTGCAGAGTAAGAAGAATAGGGTAGATTCAATCTAGCAGTTACTTAGGATCATAATTAGACTCAGATAACACCAGGGAGAGGGTTTCTCTAATGTTTGGCATCAAAAATAAAATTATAAATCTTAACTTACAAAACAAAAAAGGAAAAAAGTTTCTCTACCATGTTTTGTTCTTGTTGCTGTTGCTTTGATTTTTTTCCTATACAGGAGTTCTTTTTGACCCATGGTGCTGATAATAATCAGAAAGGGCCACTTTGCTTAAGTTGCACATCCAAAATGACAAAGTTGTTCTCTCTCATTTTCATGTTCCTTGACCTGATCAATCAGGATACGGAGCTTGCTGCTTCTAGGATTGAATATGGTGGACTTATAATATTTTAAAAAAACAAGATAAACTCCTGTGTTTATTTATTCAATCCATACCTTGTTCAGAAGAAGATAAGGGCAGTTCTAGAAACCATCTCAGAATGACACTCATTATTTCATAAGAGGAATAGATAAAATAGGGATTCTTAAACATCAGCATGTTTCAGAATCACCTGGAGGACTTGTTAATACATAGATTACTGGGCCCCACACTCCCAGAGCGTTTGAGTCAGTATTTCTGTGGTGGGACCTGAGAATTGCATTTATATCAAGTTCCCAGGTGAAACTGAGGCTGGTGGCCAAGGGACACGCTTGACAACCACTTTTCTTTAATATAATGCCTCCTTTGGTAAATATTATTTGTAGCCCTGAAACACAAGCAAGATCCATTAGCAAAAATTATGAAAATATATTATAGTCTAATATAACTAAAAGATTTCTTAGAATCTAATTTGTCCAAGAATAGACAGGTCTAGCTTTCATGCAGTGGGAGCCTCCCGGCACCTAGAGACAAGATGGCCACACTTAGGAGTCCTAAAAATGGAAGGCCAAACTAAAAGACCTCTAAAGTTTTTACATTTCTAAGCTGCTACAAAATTTTGAACAAATGAATGAATGAGTGAGGATCAGAATAAGTATATTTTATGTGCTTTATGCAGCAAATTTGTACTCTAGCCCATGCTTCCCCTTAATTAACTTGAGTTTGATCTTTTTTTACATTTGTTTTTAATGTACTTCAAAAATTGAGCCTCTGTGTGCCTCACATTTACAGATTTAAAATGATGGGAGAGCAAGAGAATTATGTTTGGAAAAAGCTTGCTTTTATGCATCCATTGCACACTTCAAATAAGCAGGGAGTTTCAAAAGGTCTTCACTCTCTCTGGTCTGTATCTTGACCGACAGAGAATAAAAAATTTAAATGAGAGAAAATCAATTATTGATCTGCATTCTTTTTTCATAGGCCCTTTTATGCAATTCACTATGCCATGCTAGTGTTTGCCTGGATTTCAACAGCATCCATCATGCTAAATGATTTTGCTTTATTGAAATAAAATTGTAAAGTTGCTAGAGCTACTTTAACCCTTTACCTTCCAGTAAATGTTGTTTATGCTAAGGAAAGAGCCAAGTTGTAGCACAAGATAGCTCTCTTTTGAAATGTTGCTGTCCTTCTATGTTTGGAGAAAAGATAAGCCTTTTAAGGAAAGATTTCAGCAGATGTTTAAATACTTTTGTTACAGATTCAATAAATTTGTCTTGAGGAACACCTTGAAGCATTCGTTTACTCATTTTTTTCACTAGTTTGTTCACCAAATATTCATCTTCACACTCCAGGTGTATTTTAAGGAAAGAGAAAAGCAGAAAGCCCAGAAGAAGCATGGATGTGTCACAGGTTTTGATGCAAACCCAGGAGTTCCCCTGTTGCCTCCTTTTCTTTTTCTTTTCACCTGGCTACAAAGAGGAGAGTTAGACTAAAGAACCATGTGAGGCTCAAAACATTGGTTGGACTATAGGATATGCAGTTCAGATTAATACACTGGAAAAATTAATTAGAGCCAGTTTGTTGTTAGTGCTGTGGAGTCAGTTTTGACCCCTCGCGAGTCTGTGTACAGCAGAGTGGAGCCCTGCCTGGTCTCTACACCATCCTCTCACCTCCTAGTGCTCTATCTGACAATGCTCCACTGCTATTCATAGGGTTTTCATGACCAATTTTTTCGGAAGTGGGTGACTGGGACCCTCTTCCTAGCCTGTCTTAGGCTGAAACCTGTCCACCATCGGTGACCCGGATTTGAAATGTCAGTGGCATAGCTTTCAGCATCCAGGCAGTACACAGCGGCCACAGTACGACAACCAACAGACAGGTGGTGTGGCTTCCTGACCTGGAAATGAACAAGACCACGTTCGTGAGATCAGAATCTTAACCACCAGACCATTAAGGTTGGTTAATTAAAGCCAGCAGCAGTAGGCCAACCAATGATGTGTGAGTGGAAAACCAAAGGAGATTGTGGAGTAATGAAGCCATGAAAGGATGCAGTGATCAGAAAAACCAGGGGGAATAAAGCTTTCACAAAGCTGCTTCTGGGTCCAAGACTTGAGACTTCAGATATGTATTACACATATGCTCATATATAAGTATGATTATATATACACATGCATATATTATATATTGCCAAAACATTTCAAAGGAATTTACATATATCATATACTTTACCCCTAACTAGATCAACATCCTTCTCCAAAAACTAATAATTTCTTCCCTAATACTATATTATCTATATTATATTATACTATAATATTATTTTCACACCTAACAAAATTAACAATAATTACCTAATATCATCTGATGTCCTTTTCCCCAGCTGTCAAGATCTGGGAACTTTTAATGGCAGAAGCCCTACCAATTAGTGATATAGAAGATATTTCCTTAAAGTTTACTTAAGAAAGTTAGTTTAAAAAGTGGTTAGGGGCCAGCCCAGTGATGTAGTGGCTAAGTTCACACACTCTGCTTCACGGTCCTGGGATTTGCAGGTTCGGATCCCAGACATGGACCTACACACTGCTCATCAAGCCATGCTGTGGCAGCGTCCCACATGCAAAATAGAGGAAGACTGGAGCAGATGTTAGCTCAGCTACAATCTTCCTCAAGCAAAGTGGGGAGGATTGGCTATGGATGCTAGCTCAGAGACAATCTTTCTCACCAAAAATAAACAAGTGGCTGATAATACTTGAGTATAATGATAAATGTTCTGGTCTGTCCTAAGACATTTTTAGTTTAATTCTCCAATTCTAAATTGTATTTTTAAATAAATTTATAAAAAACAAAAGTAGTCACTGGATATTTTTTACCAATCCTTAATGTTATTCTTTCATAAGGTGTTAGATTTTTATAAATATAAAGAGCTATAGTTCTTATATTTTGTTGATGGTAATAGTATGGTATTGTCATACATTTATGGAACAGAACACTAAGAGTTCCCAAGAGACCCTACAGTCAACAATCTTGGAAAAATTCCTTCATCTTGGAAGAACATAACCACAAGCCCATACCTGGGGACAGAAGAAAGCTGATATAGAGAAAACGATAGGAAAGAAGAGAGAGAAAGAAAACAGGAAACAAATGTAATGACAATAAGAATATAAAGAAATAAACCTCACTACCACTGAAAATTTTGAAAATGTAGGGAAGTAATGAGTAAAAATTCAGGAAGCAGTCAATTCAAAAAGAAACATAAAAATAATATTTCTGGGTTATTATTTAAAATAATTTAGCTGGACAATCAAGCACAAAGAAAATGTGATAACTAGAAACACAACCTACCAAACTGTTTTGTGGCCTTTCTTTTCTCTATCCTCCACACAAAATATCATTGTCAATTATCTTTCTGTGTGTTCATGTCTTCTATAGACAACACAAGATTTGAGACCATCTTCAATATCATTGTACCTCTAACACAACCTAGCAGCATAACGCCTTTCGCAAGGCAGGGACTCAATAAATATTCATTGTCTTTCCAATTGATGAGGCTAGAAAACCTAATTTCTTTTCATTCTTGTGATACCAAATCTTGGCTACTAATGTGATGCCTGAGTGCTTGGAAGCGTTAACTTTTCTTTTAGAGAATTTCTGAACTGTAAAAGCAAATGAGCTCCTTGTCTTCAAGGAACAGGGAGTAGATGGTAAACGCATGCTCACAGTAGTCCACGATTGCATTGGAGTGTCCCCGGCTCTAAGCAATGACAAAAAGTACATTAACTACAAGATCAAGATGCCTAATCAATTTGCAAGCACATGGAAGGGCTCAGAATGATGGGTAATAACCAGCGTGACTTTGTGACCAACAAATCATGTTAGACCAATTCAATTGCCTCCTCTGACAGAGTGGCAGACCTTGTATGCAGGGAGGAAGGGACAGACATAATATATTTTGACTTCAGGGAGGCTTCTGACTCTGTTCCACATGACATGCTCATCAACAAGGGAGGAAAATATGGCTTGATGTCAGAGATGGATTAAATTGATTAGAGAGGTGGCTAATTGGGAAGAGAACGAAAGTCACAGACTGCATGAAAACACAAGCCAAATATGCTGCTGGTTTGGGTCTGGATAAATTCAAGGGCAAATGAGTATAGCAGGCAGAGCAGAATATGGTTAGATGGCAAAATCCTTGCCCATAAATAGAATAGCTCATGTCTTTTAATGGCATTTGTTCGAACACTTTGGATGTTAGCAAGCATATGAATGAACAGACACTATGTTGCTGTACTCATAGGAAAGTCATTATTTTAAATTAAAGCTTCATGTCTCCAAAATGTACTATTAAAATGCAAAAAACAAACGTAGATATAATCATTTCCTATTAAGCTATTAAGAGTAAGTTTCCATAAAGGGTAAATTTGACAGTTCTCCACAGATCCGACAGATTGAGTGAGAATAGGAAAATAAGATGGCTAATTTTCAAGGGGAAGAAATAGGACAGAAAGTTTGGAGGATGCTAGATGGCTGAAAGCAGAAGCTACAGGGGCTTCTAATCATCCTGACTATAGTCAGATTTTACCTCAAGTTAATACTTAGCATATTGGTTAAGACTTACCCTAAATTCAGTATTTAGGGCAGGTCAATCAGTATTTGGAACTAATCAGATCAACTGAAAGAGTTACCATAGATAGTTCAGGTAGATTGGTCAGGAACTGAGGAATAGCTTATTACAACAAATCAGTCAATGAGTAAGTCCTTACTAAACCTCAGTTACATGTCCATCTCGGCTAGACACGCCTCTGCCCTCAAAGATCTAGAGCAGAAAAGGAAAAGTGTGAAACCTATGAAAGATAAAACATATGTGCTCTTATCCTTCCTTTTTCCAACATCTACAATTTCTTTCTCTCAACTTGAGTCTTTCTTCTTTTAAATGTATCCTAGTCACCTTTCTCTAAAACTTTCTCTAAAAACTCTAAAAATCTAAAACTAATTTTATCATGTGTGAGGATTTTAAAAGATGCCTAAAAATTCTTTGAGATTCCTCCCATGAAAAGGTGGAAACTAACTCCTCTCCTGTTAACTGTGAGTTGCACTTAGGGGCTGCTTCTATCAATATGGTGAAAATGCCAATGTGTCGCTTTGGGAACAGGTCATAAAAGGCACAAAAAATATTATTCTTAAGTAAAAATGTTGACATACTTGACAGCAATAAAATGAAGAACTTCTATTTATTAAAATATATCATAAAGTGAAAAAAGCAAGCCACAGAATGTGAGAAGATATTTTTAGTCATATCACTACCAAAGGATTTGTATCCAGAATACACAAGGAACTACAAAGTGATAAGAAAAAGTTAGATAAATCAATAAAACAGCAGGCTGGGGGCTGGCCCCATCACATGGTGGTTAAGTTCGGCATGTTCCACTTCAGTGACCCAGGTTCCTGGGTTCAGATCTGGGCATGGACCTATACGATTTGTCAGCCGTGCTGTGGCAGCAACCCACATATAAAGTGGAGGAAGATTGGCACAGATATTAGCTCAGGGTGAATCTTCCTCAGCAAAAAATTAAATTAAATTAAAATAAGATCAACTTCTTTAACAACCAGGGAAAGGCAAATAAAAACTACAGCAAACTACAAATACAGAGCCATCAAATTGGGTAAATAAAAAATCTGAGAAAGGCTCATATTGGTGATAATGTAAAGCATCATCTGCTAAAGTTAAAAACAGATGTACACTATGACTCAGCAATTTCACTCCTAAGTATATATACCATAGAAACATGGACACATTGGCACCAGGATACATGTACAATAACTTTAATAGCAGCATAGATTTTATTGCCAAAACCTAGGGAAAAATTATTTCAGCTTCAGAATATGTTATATTTATAAAATACAGTAAAGAAAATTAACTAAAGCAATGTGCATCAACTTGGATGAATCATATAAATGTAATGTTGAGTGAAAAAAGCACAACACGAAAGAATATATATAGTATAATATATTGTTTATTTATATTAAGTTCACAAAATACAAACTAAACAGCAATGTCAAGGAATGCATATATTGGTGCTAAAATTATAAGGCAAAGCAAGAAAGTGATTACCATAAAATCCAACATATTTACCTCTAAAAGGTAGAGAGAGGTGGAGATATTCCAGAATGAACATACAAGAGTTTCTGGGATGCTAACAATGTTTTATTTCTTGACCTATGTAGTGGTTCACAGGTTTCACTTTATAATTCATCCCATTACACTGTTTATTTATGTTTTATGCACTTTTCCTGTGCATTATATTTAAAGGTAAAAGATTTACAGAACAATAAAAACAAATTCACATCACAGCCCCACAAACTAGTTTTAATTCTTACAACTCTATAGTGATTGCTCCCTGATTTTTCCCCAAGAATCCCACACAAGGGTTGGAAAGATGTCCATACTTTGTTTTTTCCACTTCATTCAGTTTCAAATATTTATTTAAAAAATATTAGCTGAGTGCCTACTGTGTGACAGGCATTGTTCTAGGCATTTGGAATTACAGCAGTGAAACAAAATACAAGTAAAAATCACGCCTTCACTTAGGAAGCTTATATTCTAGTTTAAGTTTAAAATAAAGAATTATTTTAGCAACTATGATTATAGGAATAAAGTGAACCCAGCCTCATAAAAGACTGCATCCAGACATTCAAATAGCATTACAATTCTCAGTCTCCACCTCTCTCTCACTTGGCTTAAAGTTGTATTTTAGTCTTATTCCCTCAGACCTTTCCATAAGTCAGAAGTCATAAACGTAATTAGGTTTGCAGTCACATTTCTTCAGCTGGTGCTCCACGGGGATAAAAAAACCATTTGTCTCCCAGTATCTACATACAAAAAAACATCTCATGGAAGAGCTCTGATTGGCCACTTTAAGATCATTATTTCATCCAGGAGCCAATCCCCAAAGCCAAGATAATGGTGTACTGTGATTGGCCAAGCCTGTATCTTATACCCAAGGCTGGGATCAGAGAAACCTGGTATTGTAATTGGTAGACTTACTGAAATGGTGTGGAGTAGGTGAGGGGAATTTCCGAATGAAATAGCACTGAAATTAGAATTAGATAAGTAGTGCTGAGTTGACTAAAACATTTGAAGTACTCGCCAAAAACTAAACCTAATGAAGATCAGACTATGACAAGGACAGTCATAAATAAATAAAACCCTTCAGGATCACAGAGAAAAGAATAGTTATTTCTAACTGAAGAACCAAGGAAAGCTTCACAGACCTGCACCCACCCTCCCTCACCTCACAGAGCCAGATCTCAAATCCACCCTTGAAGGAATCAAGCTGACCATTTTATCCAGAATTAAAAACACACAGATCTGAGCGAGACATTAAGGTCATGCTCTCTGTCCTAATACATTCCGAACAAACAAGTGATGGCGGAATCCATAATATTAGTGTGTTGTTCCAGGAAGGCAGCCCCATAATCTGTCTCAGGAAGCAGGCCCAGGATTTAATGGTCCTTATCTGCTCTGCTAGGATTAAAGACTGCTTTCCTTAACCAAGCTGAGGGAAAGTGAGTTTATAAAACAGTCAATAAAGAACAATGATGCAACCAAAGAGAGAAAATTGGAGAGCAGAGAAGAAGTGCTCTGAGTTTGAGTTCTGTGTCCCTACATCAAACTTTTAGAAAGCCCTTCCTTGCTCTTCATAAGTGGCTAAATGGATGTCTAACAATGAGGTCCTACTCTCCCCTCGGATGGGCTACCCTGGAATCTGCCACTGTATTCCTGGAATTTTGGCCTCTGGTTTTAAGGAGCCATTACAAAATGTGGTTACCTCCTTCAGATTCCTTGTTTGAACTCACATTCATTCACCATATTCTGGAATCAGTATTCCAATTATGAGAATAAATTTAAAATAAACCCCTATATTATCCCTTCTCTCTTCATATTCCAATAGTACTCTCCATGATCAGTTGCACTGCTGTAACAGAACTTTGAAATGTCCACACTCTGACACTAGCCCTCTCCTTGGACACCCTTAAAGGTAACTAATTCCACACTGAGTCCACCCTGCTTTGTGACTTCGTATTGTGTGTCCACATATCTCTCTCTCTCCAACCCCACTTTGGATTAAATCCCCTTTAGAGTAAGAGACTGTGTTTCCTTTATATTTCTTGAGATCATGACATAATCTTGGACTGATAACATTTTATACAAAGTAGGCATTTGATAAATGGTTAACTGATAATTTTCAAAAATTTACATCAAAGAATAAGTGATTCTGCCATCACTTATCATTCCAATGTCCATAGGAAGCAGAGAAAAGCCTTACAGATCTAGTCACAGCTACGCTGTGGGATCAGGTGACCAGAATTGGGGTATAAAAGAGTGAGGCTAGTTATGGAGAGATATGTGTGCTGCCGAGACCAGCTAGGCAGCCAGCCGAAGGGGCGGAAGGAATTAATAGACAGAACACAATGTATATTATTCAATGGGACAGGGGACCATCAGCCTCAAGGACTGAGGTGAGGTCCCTCGGATCGCCACATATTTATTTGCGGGTAAAGAATCACAAGCAATTACAATAGCAGAAACTCATGCCTGCCGGGACATGCAGGCCAGAGTCCAAAGGTTCTATTCTTCATCCCCCAAAGCACACCAGCCATCCCAGGTCATTCCCTTGGGGAGTATCTTAAGGACAATCAGTAAGGTTTGTAGGCAGCATTCTGTTCCTGCAAGGGCCCAGCGTTCCTAAGCTCCTTGCCTTCATGCCCGATAACATATTCCCCTCTGGCCTGAGAGTCCAAAGCACAAGCAATCTGGTATAATTATTATGAGAATCAGCAGATCACACATCACCCCAGTCACCCATTTGGAATTTATTTTTCCTTAGGCTTAAAGCCTAGCAAGAATGCTGCTATGATCTCCTGCAGCAATGTGCATAGTAATTAAGAACATGAATTCCAGTATCAGACATCTCTGATTTCAAATCTTAGCAAGCTCTAAGTTCTTTGACCTTAAGTTTTCTATTTGTGAGATGAGTAGAATGCCCTTATCTCAGCGTTATTGTGGGGATTAAGTGAAGTGATGTATGTAAAAACAATAAATTTTCATGTAATTGTCTCCAATAAACAGTGATCTGTGTGTGTGTGTATGTAAATTGCATTTTGAGCTCCTAGTCACCCTGTGTGATGAAACCTTTGTCTCCGCTAGTTTGGGGTCTGTATTCCTTCCATAGGGTTGCCTCTAATTTGTAGAACCATTTATGTGGTTCCAGGCTGCGGGTCAGGTAGGAGCATCTGTTTCACAAGTATACAATGAAATAACTGGACTTTAGCCATCAGGTCGCTGTTGACACACTCCTCGTTCCCATCTTCATAGCTCCTTAATTCTACAGGCTCTCTGTTCTGTGCCCTGCTGGAAAAGAACCTACGTGAGACTGTCTATGGCTCTGTCTGCAGTGGATAGCAACCATTCCCTCTCTGCAGTATTGTTGCCTAAAGAAAATACAGAACTTCTTCACTTGGTAGAGTTTTGTCCCTCTCCAAGTTCCTATCAGAGGAACAGTAAGGAAGGCCATTTCTCTGGGACTCACCAAACTCTCCTCCCACTATCTCTCCTGGTCCTACACTCTTCCCAATCTAAGAAATTTTCTCTATGTATGGGAAGAGTCTTACTCTTCTCAAAGCCCATTTTGCCCAAATAGTTTTCCTTTAACTTGAGTCCTCTCAGAACCCCAAAGGGCCCTGGACGTTGAAAACTAAAGCCAGGAAAACTCCCTTTTTTCTTCTTTCTACTGTGCCCTTCCCTCCTGGGGTTTGTGGAGGTGGAGGAGGGAAGCCAGAATGCAGGTTGAATGGAAACACAGGGAAAGCACTGGGAGGAAAATCCTTCCAGCAGATGACATTGTTATTACTGTTTCATACCACATAGTAGGTGGGGATGAGCGGAGTACTTCAGGTGCTTTAATCTTTTAGCTATTTTCTAGATACGTTCCCCATACTTCTGAAGGTATCCCAAGTGAGAAACCCTATCTTTACAAGATCACTGCCAAATAGAAGTCACAATTGTTACACAGTCAGAAAACATGGCGTTTCCCAGAAAGAAGGAAGTAGGGTAGACTGAGAGCAGAGTCTGCCGTCCAAGCACTCCTGTCTCCCCTCTACTTTGTCTTCTTCTTTCTCATAGAAATCTTTTCTTCTTTCATTCAGGCATTTGTCTTCTTTATCCTCCACAGAGATCCATACAGATCTTCCCTCTTCAGACAGAACCACATTTCAATAGATTCCAACTGCTACCTGCTTTACCACAAATCCCATTCCCCTGGTAATTTAGCTTATTCTTATATCCATACTGAAGGCTTTAGTGGTTCCACACTCCAAAGCGGTTACATTTTAAAAGACACTAAAGGAAGGAATCCTTACTAGTCACTAGCAGATAATCATGCTTTCTAATGGTTGGAGTCCCTTTTTACATCATCTCAATTAGGGAGCATCTAACAACTCTAGAATACACATTCTTTTTCAGGACATCATTTTAAAAAATGGCCTATATTGGGACATAAAGCAAGTCTCAACAAATTTTAATAGAATGAAATCATAAAATCATACAAGTCATATTTACTTCCATGGTGTAATTAACTAGATAGCAATAACAAAAAGAACAACTGACCAAAACACTGTATATTTTGGAAATTAAGAAAAATACCTCTACCTATATCTATGTCAAAGAAGAAACCATTAATTAAAAAATTTAAATGTGTTTGTACTGAATACTAATAAAAACATTACATTGCAAAATTGTGCAATACAAATAAAGTAGAAATTAGAGGGACATTTACGGACTTGATGTATGTATTAGAAAACAAGAATATGAGAAATTAACAAGCATCCATCTGACCCAGATCCTTCTTCACTGAGGGACTTGCTACCCATTTGTGGATAGTTCAGTCAGCAGACAATCTTCTTCCCCCAACTCCTTCAGGCTCTGCTTCAGCCGCAGAGAGCCACCTGCCCTAAGGCCATGCCCACATCTAATAATTGAGTGAAGAATGGGTTTCACAGCCCAGCCCAATGCTGAAAACTCAATGCAGGACTATACTCTGATGAGTAGTATTTGCTCCAGAGCTCCCACTAAGCTGACTCTGGCTTATAGAGCCTACCTCATGGTTCAGGTTCTCCTGTGCTTTAATTCTGCTTCTTCCCATCATGCTCTACAAACTTCATCTCAGTGTATGTGTTAACAGAATCTGATGCCATCTCAAAAAAATGAGAAAAAGCAAAGCACACTAAACTGATGCAAATTATAAAAGAAAATAACAAAAATACGACTATTAATTGCTACAGAAAACATTCAAGAGAGGTGATTAATAGTTTTTTAAAAGACAAATAAAGAGTGACATAAGCATCATAAACCAACAGAGAACATTCACACAACACAATAGATGTCTCGGAGATCCACACAGTCATATGTCTAAAGATGGGGGTGCTGGAATGTCTCAGGAGGGAGTGGAAGGAGGTAAGGGGATCTCCTTTCCCTGCAGAGCTGCAACAATCTAGGGTGTGGGACCTCATGCAGCAACTGTCACACAACACTGAGAGCAGAAGGGGGAAAAGGAAGCCTTCCATGGAAATGCCTGTGCTCTCAGAGTTGCCCCCCAGCCTGTGGAAACGCTCCACACCAAAACAGCTAAACAATTGCAGGAATGTCCACACCAAGCCACACAGACCAGGCAGGTAGACAGTAAGAGCAGAGCAGGGTCACACAGAATCACACATGTGAAAGAAAACTCCCCTCCCCCAGGCCTGGTGCACCAACTTTGCCAGTTGGCCAGAGCAGGGAACCCTGCCAGAGTGCTGGTGCACACATGTGTGAAGCAGCAGTGGCTAGTGGTTGAAAGCAGACAGGTCCAGTCGGCACAACATCCAACAGACAGGCACATCTGCCAGCAGTAGCGAGAGCTCAGAAAACACAGCTCTTGACCTTCCCCTAGTGGTGGCAGGTGGAATCTGCGACCAGACACTACCACTATGTAATAGCAAAGGTCCACTCCATTAAATAACATAAAAAATATATTAACACTCCAGACCAGAAAGAAAATGACAAGTACCCAGAAGTCAACCCTGAAGTCACAGAAATTTATGATCTAAATGACAGAGAATTCAAAATAGTTATCATAAAGAAGCTCAATGAGTTACAAGAAAACTCAGAAAGATAGTTTAATGATCTCAAGAATAAAACTAGTAAACAGAGGTAATTCCTCACAAAAGATATTGAAACTATATTTTAAAAATTCAAAAATGTTGTGAATGAAAAAAACAATGAATGAGACAAAGAAAAATCTGGAGTCCTTAAAAGCAGAACTGATATTATGGAGGACAGAATCAATAATTTAGAGGACAGAAATATAGAAATGCTGGAGATGGAAGAACAGATAAAACTAAGACTAAAAAGAAATGAAGACATTCTCCAAGAAATATTCAACTCAATTAGGAAATGCAACATAAGGATTATAGTTATTACAGAGGGAGAAGAGTGCGAGAAAGGAGCAGGGAGCTTATTCAAAGAAATAATAGCTGAAAACTTCGTAAATGTGGGGAAGGAGCCTAATTACATGTAAACAAAACTAATAGAATTCTTAATTACATCAATGTAAAAAGACTTCTCCAAGGCATGTATTAGTGAAACTGGCAAAAGTCAATGACAAAGAAAAAATATTAAGGGTAGGAAGGCAGGAGAAAATAAACTACAAAGGAACCTCTATCAGGCTTTCAGTGGATTTCTCAGCAGAAACCTTGTAGGCTAAGGGAGAGTGGAACGATGTATTCAAAATTCTGAAAGACAGAAACTTTCAGCCAAGAATATTTTATCAAGTGAAATGATGCTTCAGATATGATGGAGAAATAAAAACTTTCCCAAATGAACAAAAGCTGAGGGAATTAATCATCACAAGACCCCCGCCCCCTCCCTCCAAGAAATGACCAAGAAGACCCTCAGACATAAAAAAAAAAAAAGAAAGGGTTTACAAAGCCTTGAGCAAGGAGATAAATAGACAGACAAAAATCAAAAAAGTGCAGCTTTCTATCAGAACAGGTTAGCAAACATTTTATTATAATATTAAAGATAAAGGTAAGGAAGACATCAAAAATAACTACAATCACTTCATTTTAATCACAAACTCACAACACAAAATGGAATAAGTTGTGACAACAATAACTTAGATGGGGAAGAGGAAAGGGATGGAACCTGCTTAGACTAAGAAAATAAGAGGCTATCAGAAAATGGACTATCTCATCTGCAAGATCTTTTACACAAACCTCACAGTAACCACTAAACAAAAAATTAGAACAGAGACACAAAAGATAAATAAAATGAAAACTGAAAAAAACATCAAAGAGAAACACCAAACTGAACTGGCAGTTGGAAATACACAGGAGGAGAAACAAAAGAAATACAGAACAACCTGAAAACAAGTGGTAAAATGGCAATATTAAGCCCTCATATAACAATAATCACTCTAAATGTAAATGGATTGAATTCTCCAATCGAAAGACACAGCATGACTGCATGGATTAAAAAACAAGACCCAACAATATGCTGCCTCCTGGAAACACATCTCAGCTCTAAAGACAAACACATACTCAGAGTGAAGGGATGGAAGGTGATACTTCAAGCTAATGGCAAGCAAAAGAAAGCAGATGTTGCCATACTTATATCAGACACAGAAGACTTCAAGATAAAAAAGGCAATGAGAGACAAAGAGAGACAGTATATAGTGATAAAAGGGGCAATCCATCAAGAGGACATAACACTTATAAATTTATATATGCACCTAACACAGGAGCACCAAAATACATAAAGCAACCATTAACATACCTAAAAGGAGAAATGAACAGCAGCACAATAATAGTAGGGGACATCAATACCACACTTACATCAATGGATAGATCATCCAGACAGAAAGTCAACAAGGAAATAGAGGAATTAAATGAAAAACTAGACCAGATGACTTAATAGATATATATAGTACACTTCATCCCAAATCAGCAGAATACACATTTTTCTTAAGAACAAATGGAACTTTCTCAAACATAAACCATACGTTGGAAAGCAAGGCAAGTCTCAATAAATTTAAGAAAATTGAAATCATATCAAGCATCTTTTCTGAGCACAGTGCTATAAAACTAGAAGTCAACCAGAAGAAAAAAAGCTGAGAAAGAGATGAAAATGTGTAGACTAAACAACATGCTACTGAAAAACCAATGGATCAATGAGGAAATTAAAGGAGAAATAAAAATATATCTGGAGACAAATGAAAGTAAAAGTACACAACAACAACCAATATGGGATGCAGCAAAAGCAGTCCCAAGAGGGAAATTCATAGCAATGCAGGCTCACCTTAACAAACAAGAAAAATCTCAAATAAGTAATCTTAAACTACACCTAACAGAACTACAAAAAGAAGAGCATACAAAACCTAAAGTTAGCAGAAGGAGGTAAATAATAAAAATTAGAGTAGAAATGAGTGAAATTGGAACAACAAAAAAGAAACAGTAGAAAGGATCAATGAAACTAAGAACTGTTTCTTTGAGAAGATAAACAAAATTGACAAATCCTTAGCCATAATCACTAAGAAAAATAAAAAGAAGGCTCAAATAAATAAAATTAGAAATGAAAGAAGAGAAATTACAACAGATACCACAGAAATACAAAGGATTATAAGGGAATACTATGAAAAACTACATGCCAATGAATTGGACAATCTAAAAGAAATGGATAAATTCTTAGACTCTTACAACCTCCAAAAAGTAAATCAAAAACAAATAGAGAATCTGAATAGACCACTCACAAGTAAAGAGATTGAAACAGCAATCAAAAACCTCCTAAAAAATCAATGCCCAGGACCAGATGGCTTCTCTGGAGAATTCCACCAAACATTCAAAGAAGACTTAATACCTATCCTTCTCAAACTATTCCAAAACATTGAAGAAGATGTAATACTTCCTAGCTCATTCTATGAGGCTAACATCACCATGATACCAAAGGCAGACAAGGACAACACAAAGAAGGAAAATTACAGGCCAATATTGCAATGAACATAGATGCAAAAACCATCAACAAAAAAATATTGGCAAACTGAATTCAGCAATACATTAAAAGCATCATATACCATGATCAAGTGGGATTTATACCACAGATGTGGGGATGGCTCAACATCTGCAAATCAATTAATGTGATATACCACATTAACAAAATGAGGAATAAAAACCACATGATCATCTCAATAGATGCAGAGAAAGCATTTGACGAGATCCAACATCCACTTATGATAAAAACTCTCAATAAAATGCGTATTGAAGGAAATTACGTCAACATAATAAAGGCCATATATGACAAACCCACAGCCAACACCACAGTAAATGGGGAAAAACTGAAAGCTATCCCTCTTGAAAATGGGAAAAAGACAAGGGTGCCCACACTTGCCACTTTCATTCAACATAGTACTGGAGGTTTGGGCCAGAGCAATTAGGCAAGAAAAAGAAATAAAAGGTATCCAAACTGGTAAGACAGAAGTGAAACTCTCCCTGTTGGCAGATGACATGATTCTATATAGAGAAAACCCTAAAGAATCCATCAGAAAACTATTAGAAATAATCAACAACTACAGCAAAGTTGCAGGATACAAAATCAACTTACAAAAATCAGTTGCATTTCTATACTCTAATAACAAACTAACAGAAAAAAATCACTCAAGAATACAATGCCATTTACAATCACAACAAAAAGAATAAAATATCTAGAAATAAATTTAACCTAGGAGGTAAAAGACCCACACAATGAAAATTATAAGACACTATTAAAAGAAAGTGAAGATGATGCAAACAAATGGAAAGATATTCCATGCACATGGATTGGAAGAATAAACATAGTTAAAATGTCCATACTACCTAAAGCAATCTACAGATTCAATGCAATCCCAATCAGAATCTTAATGATATTCTTCACAGCAATAGAACAAAGAATCTTAAAATTCATATAGGGCAACAAAAGACCCCAAATAGCTAAAGCAATCCTGAAAAAAAAGAATAAAGCTGGAGGCATCACAATCCCTAACTTCAAAGTATACTACAAAGCTATCGTGATCAAGACAGAATGGTACTTTTACAAAAAACAGACACTCAGATCAATGGAACAGAATTGAAAGCCCAAAAATAAAACCACACAGCTATGGACAACCAATTTTGACAAAGGAGCCAAGAACATATAAGGGAGAAAGGAAAATCTCTTCAACAAATGGTGTTGGGAAAACTGGATAGTCACATGCAAAAGAATGAAGGTAGATCATTATCTTTTGCCATACACAAAAATTAACTCAAAATGGATTAAAGACTTGAAAGTAAGACATAAAACCATAAAACTGCTAGATGAAAATATAGACATTACACTCCACATCAGTCTTAGAAGGATCTTTTTGAATATCTTGTCTACTCAGGCAAGGGAAACAAAAGAAAAAATAAACAGCGGGACTTCATCAGACTAAAGAGCTTATGCAAGACAAAGGAACCCCGGAACAAAACAAAAAGACAACCCACCAACTGGAGGAAAATATTTGCAAATCATTTATCTGACAAGGGGTTAATCTCCAAAATGTATAAAGAACTCACACAGCTCAAGAACAAAAAACAAACAACCCAATATAAAAATGGGCAGAGGATATGAACAGATATTTTTCCGAAGAAGATATATAGATGGCCGACAAGCACATGAAAAGATGTTCAATATCACTAATCATCAGGGAAATGCAAATCAAAACTACACAAAGATATAACCTTACACCCATTAGAATGGCTATAATTACCAAGATAAAAAGTAACGAATATAGAAAAGGATGTGGAAAAAAGGGAACCCTCATACACTGCTGGTGGGAACGCAAACTGGTGAAGTCACTATGGAAAACAGTATGGAGATTTCTTAAAAAATTAAAAACAGAAATACCACATGACCCAGCTATCCCTCTACTGTGCATTTATCCAAAGAACCTGAAGTCAACAATTCAAAGAGACTTAGGCACTCCTATGTTCATTGCAGCATTATTCACTATAGCCAAGAAGTGGAAGCAACCCAAGAGCCCACTGATTGATGATTAGATAAAGAAGATGTGGTATAGATACAATTGATTACTACTCAGCCATAAAAAAGACAAAATCCTGGGGCTGGCCCCGTGGCCGAGTGGTTAAGTTTGCACGCTCCGCTGCAGGCGGCCCAGTGTTTCATTGGTTCGAATCCTGGGCATGGACATGGCACTGCTCATCAAACCACGCTGAGGCGGCATCCCACATGCCACAACTAGAAGGACCCACAACAAAGAGTATACAACTATGTACCTGGGGGCTTTGGGGAGAAAAAGGAAAAAAATAAAATCTTTAAAAACAAAAAAAGACAAAATCCTCCCATTTGCAACAACATGGATGGACCTTGAGGGTATGATGTTAAGTGAAATAAGCCAGACAGAGAAAGACAAACACTGCATGATTTCACTCATATTTGGAAGATAAACACATGGACAAAGAGAATAGTTAGTGGTTAGCAGATGGGCAAGGGGTTGGAGGGTGGGCATAAGGGGTAAAGGGGCACATATGTATGGTGACTGACAAATAACAATGTGCAACTGAAATTTCACATGGCTATAAACTATTATGACCTCTACAAAACAATGAAAATAGAGACTAAAAATATTTATAAACCAGCAGTGAAACTTATTGAAAAAAATGAGAGAAAGCACAATTAGCCAATACAAAAGATGGAGAAGTGACATCTCCCCAGACATTAAATGGATAATAAAAGGATATTAAAATCACTTTTATGCCAATAAGTTTTTTAAATTATAATGAATGTACACAGCCCAAGAAAAATATAACTTATCCAAACAAAATCAAAAATTTGAAAATCTCCATATGCCCATAGCCATTAAAGTGAATGAATCAGTAATTTTTAAAATTTTCTGCAAAAAATCAAAGCCAAATAAATGATTCACCATGGAATTGTACCAAATATTTTAAAAAATAATTTAAATATTGCATAGTAACTCTGGAAAAGGAGTAAAAAAGATCGAAAGTGAGGGAACAGTTCTCAACTCATTTTATGAGGCCAGCATAGATTTGATATGAAAGCATAACAAGGGCAGTGTAAAAACAGTTGCAGATAACTTTTACTCCTTAACATGCATGGAAATATCTTAAATAAAATGGTAATAAGGCAAAAACTTCAATCTATCAAAAGGAACACATTGGGTTTATAATACAAGTTTTTATTTTAACATTAGAATGTTTTAACATTAGAAAATTAATATACTCACAACATTAACAGATTACAGAATAGTTGTACAATTATCTCAGTGGTTTGAGAGAGAAAGCTCAGTAAAAGTCAACACACATTCATTATAAAAAAAAAAGAAAAAATCTGGAAATCAATTTTGGAAAGGAACTTCCTTAATCCAAATAAAAGTATATATAAAAAACTTTGACAAAACATCATATTTACAATCTTTCCCTTTTACACCACACATAAAACAAGGAGTCCCATCATTTAATTTGACATCACATTGGAGATCTAAATCAATGTAGTAAGATGAAAAAAGTTCATAGGAATTGGGGGTTTTCGAACCAAGATGGTGACATAGGAGGCTTCTGAATTTCTCTTCTCTCACTGACACACCAATTATACAGCTAACATGGAACAAATACTTCTGAGAGAAATCCTGAAACTAGGTGAGTGACTCCTACACATATGATGATGGAGAAAATTCTCAAATCATAATGGATAGGAATGGCTGACACACTTTCACCATAAAGCCCACCCCTAGCACAGCACCATAAAGTTGAGAGGGAACCCCAAATTCCTAGCTTCTCCCTGAGAGGCCAAAGGTTTGGACCACACATCTGGTGCCCAGCTCAAGGGAGGGCTCCCAAATCACCTAGCTCTGAAAGCCAACAGGGCTTACATTTACAAGTCACACATCACAGACAAAGAGGCAGCTGTTCAAGGGAATGAGAGTACTCCCACCAGCTATTTCCCCAGTTCTCAGCACAGAGGGAGCCAGGCAAAAACGCCCATCACCCAGTCTTTCCCTGGAAGAGGTCTGACTAGATACCTTATAAGCTACTGCCCGAAGGTCAGCTTCTAATTAGCGCACATTTAGGTGCTGACTGATTGCCCTGGAGCCTGAAAGAGCCAATGAGCACTTCTCCCACCTTCTCATTCCTACTAGCTCCAATAATAAAACCAAGTTATCAGCATCTCCTAGGTAGGAAATTGTCCATACATCTAGAACCCCAACTTTTATGGCTGCCACCAGACCAACAGGCCACCAAAGCACCTAATTCTGATAATCAATGGGGCTTACATTCACAAGTCTGATGGGACCAGAGCAAACAAAGAAGATTTTAAGAGGATGCTGAAGCACCCCCACCCTCCCTATATACCCAGGCTCAGCACCAGGGGAGCAGGCAAAAGTTCCCATCTCCCAGTTTCTCCCTGGAAGGGGTTTGACTGCATACTTTCCCAGCTGCTGCCTGAGGGCCCAGCCTCTAATCAGCCTGCATCTAAATGCTAACCATGATCCCCTCCTTTGAGACTCTGAAGAGTTATGGCACACCCTCAACTATGCCGGTGAGGGTGTGGAAAAAAGGGAGCCCTCGTACACTATTCGTGAGAATGTAAATTAGTACAGCCACTATGGAAAACAATATGGAGATTTCTCAAGAAGTTAAAAATAGAGCTACAATATCATCCAGCATTGCCACTTTTGGGTATGTAACCAAAGCAAACTAAATCATTATCTTGAAGGGGTATCTGTACTCCCATGTTCATTGCACCATTTTTCAGAATAGCTAAGTCATGGAAACACGCTAAATGACCACTGATGGGTAAATGGATAAAGAAAATATAGCAAATATATACAATGGAATAGTATTTAGCCTTAAAAAGAAAAGAAATCTTGCCATTTGCAACAGCATAGATGAATCTGGAGGGTATTATGCTAAATGAAGTAATCCAGACAGAGAAAGACAAATACTGCATGGTATCAGTTATAGGTGAATCTGGAAAAAAAACAAAAACAAAAACCAGGGGTAGGGGTGAGGAAAACAGGGAGAAGCTGAAAAAAGGGTTGAAACTTTCAGTTACAAGATGAATAAGGTCTGAGGATCTAATGTGACTGTAGCTGATAATACTGTATTATATAATTGAAATTTTCTAAGGAAGTGGAACTTAAATGTTCCCTCCTCAAAAAAAGGAGAGTGTAAATATGTGAGGTGATGGATATGTTAACTAACTGGATGGTGGGAGTCCTTTCACAGTGTATACGTATATCAAACCATCACATTGTACACTTTAAATATCTTACAATTTTGTCAATTATAATTCAATAAAGAAAGAACAAATGTATAAGAATTGGAAAAGAAAAATGTAAGCTGTGTCTACACACAAATGACATGATTGTATATGTAGAAAATCCAAAAATAACCTACAGATGAATTATTTAGAACAATATGTGAATATAACAACATTGCTGGATACAAAATCTGTTTATGAAAACAACTGATATTCAAAATATCAGAGCAAACCACTAGACAAAAGATTTTTAAAGAAGATTTCATTAACAGTAGTATCAAATCAAGAAACTTGTCTAAAAATATAGGTGCAGTACCTGTACACAGAGGTATGTTATTTTTGTTTATTGAAGCACCATTAAAAAGGTCAATTATATTCAAATTGATTTGTAGATTTAATGTAGTGCCATACAATATCCTAGCAAGATTACTTTTACAAAATTTGCAAAGCATATTCTAAAATATGTTGAAATGCAAAGGGGCCAAGGATAACCAAGACACTCTTGAAGAAGAAAAATGGGTTGGGAGGACTTCCTCTACCGTATATTAGGATTATTTTTAAACTATGGTAATAACATATGGGTAGACAAATAAATTAATGTAATAAAGAGCAGAGAAACAGACATCCATAACGGATACTTGAAATTTGATGGGGATGTCTTTGCATATGAGAAGATGACAGACATTACAATGAATAGTTCTTAAACAAGTAGATGTTCATAGAAAAAATTAACAAAATGGATTCTTTCCTCACTTTATACATAACCACCAGGTCCATGTAGATTAAAGATCTAAATATAAAAGGTAAAATTATGAAGATTTCATAAGATAATTCCTCAGAAGTTCTAGTTAAAAACATAGTTTCTTAAACAAGATGCAAAAAGTACTATCCATAAAAGAAAATACTGATACTTTCAACTCCATTAAAATCAAAAACTTATGCTCACAAAGATAATACAAAGACGAGCCCATATTGGTGGAAGGGTACTTGCAGCAGAAATATAAAAGCAAGTATCCAGAATATATAAAGATTTCTATCAGTTAATAAGAACAATTTGTTTAAATGGGCCAATGAGCTAAATAGTCACTTATGTAAAAGAAGTCCAAATAACCAATATACGTGAAAAGTACAGTATAATCAGAGAAATGAGAATTAAAACATAATTAAATGCTACTCACGAACTTGGCAAAGGGTAAAAAGTTTGACACTATCAAATATTTGTGAGGATGTCAAGAAAAGGAACACACCAAACACGACTGATGGAATGAAAAACACTTGGCACTATCTAGCAAATGAAAGATATATGACCTATGGCCCAGCAAGTCCAGTGCCAGGAATATACCCTGCAGAAACTCTTACATTTGTATACCAGGATAAACTAGAGCTGCACCCAACGTTATGGACGCATCTCATACACGCAATATTGAGTAAAAGAATCGACATAAACATATATATTTATATACATAGTTGTATATATATATACACACACATACAATATAATTCTATTCTTCTAAACCTGAAAACCAGGAAAAATTAAATTATATTTTTTACTTATACATGTAAGTATAAGTTGTAATTTTTCTGTATTTATATTATATATCACAGCTTTAAAAATCAGTGACCACACAATGAATGAAAGATAAAGAAATGAAAGTAATGATTGCATTAACTTTTAAAGTTTATCTTCAAGAAGGAGGAATATACCGGGCCACCCAGTGGCTTAGCGGTTAAATTCGCACTTCCGCTTCTTCGTGGCCGGGCTTTGCCGGTTCAGATCCAGGGTGCAGACATGGCACTGCTTGGCATGCCATGCTGTGGTAGGCGTCCCACAGAGAAAGTAAAGGAAGATGGGCACAGATGTTAGCTCCGGGCTAATCTTCCTCAAAAAAAAGCAAAGGAGAAGGAATATATCAAATCATTACGTTGTACATGTTGAACTTACACAATGTTATATGGCAATTATATCTCACTGAAGTGGGAAAAAATGTAAATAAACAAATAACATTAAGAGAAGAAGAATATGCATATGCTCACTTGAAAATAATAAAAACATTTAATTTTAGAAAAAGCAAGAGAAATAGAGCATAATAAATACAGAAGGAGGAGTCAAAGGAACTATTTTTTAAGAGAAACACACGACTCTATTTAAATGTTTATTAGAAGCTTAGTAAAACGACCCGGGGAAGTTCAAATCTGTGTGGGCCCGGCGTCCAGCAGTCTCCCGCGGCTTTGGCGCATGCAGCTTGGACTCCTCCTGGAGACAGCCCCAGAGCTCCTGGCAGAGCTGGATTGCCCCCAGTACTGGCATTAGTGGACGCACTGGCATCGGCCCGGGGCATCATCTGCATAGCTGCTGCTCTTGGCTTTACAGCAACAAGAGGCTCCCACCCAGCAAGCTGGAGTGGGAGAGAGGAAAAGTACTGTCAGCTTCCTTTTGCCAAGAAGGCTAGTTTTTGGAGCACAGTCTCACTTTCTACCTCACAGAGAAAATGGAGCCCTCAGAGGGCTGGCCTGTCATTTACAAAACTGCTTTCATCTGCATCCAGTTTTTCCCTCTTCTTTTCTTTTACATCTATCTTCTGATCCAGGACTTTTTGCTGTCATATGGATCACATGCTACAATTCATCTCCTTACTCTCCTGTACCTTCAGTGCCTTTTTTGTTACTCATATTTCCTTGCCAAGTTCATGAGTGTGTAATGGTATTTGTGTATAGTTTTAATTCCCATTTCCCTGATTATACGTGAAACCATACTTTTCATGTATATTGGCTATTTGGACTTCTTTTATATAAGTGGCTATTCAACTCATTGGCCTTCTTTTTGAAAAAAAATTGTAAAAAATTATTTTTAAAATTTTAAAAACTGGAGCTGTCTCCTGTAGGTGTCAAAGCTGCATGCACCAAGCTGCAGGAGACTACTGAACTCAAAGTCCACCCGGATTTTAACTTCTCCAGTTGTTTTATTGAACTCATCCCATACAACACCCTGTGCATACTTCAGTTCTTTCTTCGGGTTGTATTGTAGGAATCTTCAAGCACCGTGTTTGTCGAAATGTAATATGCAGTTTCCTATACAGTAGGACATGAGGAGAGCTGTGATTCTACATTGTTAACAAGCTTCCAGGTGACCTCGAGGCTGCTGGTCCCCAAATCATACTGCGAGTAACGAGGTTCAAAGGTCTGAAAGGGTCAACGTGTCTATCCACATAACATTTCAAAACATACCTGAATTACAGGTAAATGCAGTTTAGGTTCAAGCTGGGACATTCTTCAAGACCACCTATCCAAGGGATGATTAGCACATCTGTCAGTCAAAAATAATTGAGCACCCTCTATGTGTCCCACTATGTGGGCGGCAGACAATTAGCGGGTATTGTCTCTGCCTTTGTTGAATTTATTTTTGACTCAGTGACAGGCAGCAAGATGCTTGAAAAGTACCAAGAATACCAGGGACACTCAGATTGAAAAAATAGAGTGTTCAACTAGACACAGTCCTGTGGAACTGTACCTGAGCTCGTTTTCTTTTTGATTTACTGACATGTTATCCAATTCCTTGGCATATCTTGAGTAAATCTCTTGGAGGTAGAAATCACAGCCATTCTCCATGTATTGGTTTCTCCTGTGGATAGTTAGCTAAAGGAAAAGTTATCCTGTTAGTAAGCCACACTAATATAACACATCTGTGGAGTTTAGATACCTCATTTACACGGTGATTCTTTGTAATCCAAAAGTCACTTAAACTTATTTGAAACTACTCTTTCCCTTAAGAGTAAAAACAAGACACTTCTAAGTGGAGAAGATGAACAGCCAGTGATATTTGATTTGGGATTTGTTTTACCTCATTTTGGCAAATCAAACAGTGCTCACAAAGAATTTGTAAAATTTAATGAAAATAGAAACTTCCTGAGAAAAGTTTTAAATTTCCAATCTAGAGAAAGAATCCCAGAGGTATCCAAGGATCAACAGACCACAAAAGAACCAAATTCCAACTGAATTCAGACTGCTCTTTCACAACAGAAAAACAAAATAGTGCAGAGTTTTAGGTAAAAAGTTGTTAACTAAAGATTTCTGTATCCATTCAAGTTGCCTTTTGTGTGGAAAGGCCATAGATTTTTATTTTCAGATGTATAAGGGCACAAAAAGTCCAACACCCAAATATCTTTTCTGAGAAAATTACTGGAAGATGCAGACCAGCCGGTGGAAAAGTTACTCAAAATTAAACACTCAAGAATGAAGTTGTGTTTTTTATAGTGGCTTTAAAAGGACAGGCTATGATCACTGAAATGAGTTAACCACTGAGTTTACAAGATGTAAATAAAATAGAATAATAATAAAAATACAAATAACAATACATTTGTAAAATTCCAAATTATTTAAACAGGAACTAAGAAATATATGAAGAAGAGGAAAAAGTTAAAAAATCTTAACTTTATTTATTTAACAAAAACTTTTTTGAGCCTCTACTATGTGCCAGATATTTTGTTAGATGCTCCTCTTAAAAAGCATGACTTATCTTTAAATTTTAAAAATTAGTGAAATATAAGTGAAAATATGTTTTATTCTGGCATCCTTTTGTTTATAAATTTTTCTCACCGATTAAATATTTTAGTTTTTGTTTAAAATACGTTTTTTTAAAAAAAATCAAGAAGTACAGAAGGATTTTAATCAAAAATAACATCTCATTACCTCAACTCACCCTAATCTTAATATCTAGGAGCCCTTATTTTTAATTATTTTGGTTTCGTTTTCCTAGTTTTTAGTCTACATATTTTCAATCTAAATGCTTATCCTTTTTTTTTTGTTTTGGTGAGGAAGACTCACCCTAAGCTAACATCCATTGCCAATCTTCCTCTTTTTTTTTCATTTGAGGAAGATTAGCCCTGAGCTAGCATTTATGCCAGTCTTCCTTTACTTTGTAAGAGGGATCCCTCTACAACATGGCCTAGGAATGGAGCAGGTCCACGGCCAGGATCTGAACCCAGGCAGCCAAAGCCAGGCACATACAACCTTAACTACTCGGCCACAGGGCCAGCCTCTAAATACCTATACTTTTATTGCTTAATTCTTCAACATTTGATATCATTTGCTAACTCCACTCTGTGAAAGAGAAGAATTTAGCTAATTCACAGGATACTCTAAAGTCTTGTCTCCCTTTTTTCTTCAGGCTTTAAGCATTCTTCAATTGCCTTCCATCTTTGTGATCTGTGCTCACAAATGAGGAAGTAGGTGGACTGGTGTTCAGCACACACTTGTGAGTCAGCAGAAATAACTTCATAGTGAGAGGGTGGGAAGCACGTCATTTGGCCACCGGAGAAGGATTTCCTGGGGAAATACCAGGGTTGCCTCCACTCTGAACACCAGATAGGAATGAAGAATGCCAATTTTAAAATTCTATATATTGACCTCCAAGCCCACTGTTGTCAGCCAATGTCTCACTCCTCTCTACCTCCCAAATCTCAAACCTTGGTACTCTCTTGGAATTCTGCCAGGCAAAAAGACACTTCTCTGGGGCAAACTCCTAAATATATTGTCTGCATCTTTCTCCACTTCATCATCAGACAACTCTCTTTCATTTGTTTTCTGTCTTCAAGCAATTCGTTAAATTCTTTCAAAAGTGGATCGACCTCTTGATCTTGGGCTCTATGCCTTTTTTGTTACTTACTATAATTTTAAACAGTGGCAGAAAAGAGGGGATAAAAGCATGTGTTTTCAACACACTATCTTAAACTGGAAGCTTAAATATATTTTTAAAATAAAAAAATTTAAATGCCTTATATAAACTAGGATGATATGTTCCAAATGCTTACAGGAAAATAAAACAGAAAATAAAGTCCATATAGAAAAATACAGACAAAAAAAGAACCACTTTCCCTTACCACTTGCCAGTGTACATGTATGGAAAGCATGGATTTGTCACACTGGTGTAGCCTGATTTCACTTAGTATTTAAATCATGTAACTCAAATCCTTTGTTCTGACTCCAGGATCACAAAGCAGTCTGCCCATGTGCTGCTTCCCACTAGAGAGAACAAACCAGGAGACAATGTTCTGGTTGGAGTGCGTAAGTGTACAGTTTCCTCTACATTTATTTCTTTTTTGTAAACCAGTCAAGTGACATTCTGATTTTATACATCAGTTTTCTGGAAACATTTTATTTAAATCTTTCCCTAGGGACCGACCCATTCTAGGTGTGTTACCAAAACCAGATGCCTGTAATTTCAGGGCTGACAGCTAGACTCTTTGGCCCATATTAGACCCATAGTGTCATGTGCCTTCTTTTCCTCACACAAACTTCTCCTTCTGTCTGTGGGGCAACAACATTGCTGAAAGAAATAAAGGAAGACCTGAAGAAATAGCAGTACATGTCATAGTCTTGAATGTGAAGTCTAAGTATTATCACAATGTCAACTAATCCCTCCAAACAATGTATGTGTTTAGCAAAATGATAAGAGATACACCCAGGGCATTTTGTTTGTTTGCTTGCTTACTTTAATTTTTGTTTTATTTTGTATAGGAGGGAGAGAGAATTGATAAAGTAATTTTTAAATTTCATCTGAAAGAATAGAGAACTGGGAAGGGCTAATACAATTTTGAAAATGAAATAGAAGGAGACTTTTAGTATTATCTATTAATATAATAGAATACGTTAAAATGCTACATTTGGAATTGTCCTTTTGTAAACATGGATGGAAAGAAGGAAGAATAAAAACTGAGAAACTACTATATGTCTGAATTTGGTAAGTTTTAACTGTGCCACTTCAAATAAATATGGAAAGGAAATATTATTTACAAAAAAAGCAACTGATTTACTATTTGAAAAAATAAAACGATCTTATCTAATACTCTACACCAAAATGAACATCAGCAGGATAAGGTTTAAATATAAACAATATAGTCATTTAAATGTTAAAGAAGACCAGATGATATTTGTTTTCTAATCAGAGTAGAAACTTACTAATCATAGTAGAAATTCATGAAATAACAAGGTAGAGAAACTTCACTAAAATTTTTAAACATTTGAATATCAAAAATATAAAAACAACCTTAGAAGTAATAAACAACAATATGTTTATAATAAATGTAACAAAAGTTTGATGTCCTCAATATATACAAATGTCTTAAAAATCAAAAAGATAAAAATATTAAAACAAATTGAAAAATGGGTATGAAGCAAAAGTCACAAAAGCAGAAAAGGAAATTGCTAATAAATGTCCCATCTCAATAATAATTTAAAAAGTAAATTAAAAAGGAAGATTTTTACACATATTAGCAGTATATCTCAAAACAAAAATTAAAAAACTACTACTAAATGTTAGTGAGGATGCAATAAAACAGGTACCCTAAATCTTTTTAATGAGTTTGCAAAGTGATACAACTTTTCTGCCAATAAATTGTGTAATATGGCATTAGCGGTTTAAAAGCTTGCATTCCAAATGATGATTTTTAAAGAAAAAAATCTATCTTAGGCAAATAATCAAAAACTTTAACAAAGAATTGGGTGATAAATAAATTTGTTAAATTGTTTATATTAGGAAAATAATTGAATAAAAAGATAGTATATTTACTATTATTTAAAAAAATGCTTACAGACATAGGACAGGGCCTACAGTATAAAATTGCATGTGTGTGTGTGTATGTGTGCCAATTTGACAGAAATTGGACTATAAAATATGTATGAGTGTGTGCATACACATATACACACAGAGATTTAAAAATGGAAAGAAAGAACATTTATTATTTCTTTTTTTTTCTGCTTTATCTCCCCAAATCTCCCCTGTACATAGTTGTACATCTTAGTTGCAGGTCCTTCTTCTAGTTGTGGCATGTGGGATGCCGCCTCAACGTGGTCTGATGAGTGGTGCCATGTCCACACCCAGGATCCGAACCTGCGAAACCCTGGGCCACCACAGCAAAGTGCACGAACTTAACCACTCAGACACGAGGCCGGCCCTGACATTTGTCATTTCTGTTGGTGAAATTATCAGGGTTTTTAATATTTTTTCTTTTTGTACATTTGTATGTTTTTCATATCCTCCACAAGGACATGTAAAATATCTATAAGTTTAAAAGAAATAATAATAAGTATTCTTTTTAATTTGCAGGTACTGAATTAGAATCAAAATGTACAAAAATACTTGCCAGTTATATGATTTTTTAATGTAGGTTATATGATTTTTAATGTAAGTAAAGCCTTGCATAATTGTATCTGTTCCACTGAAAAAACTTTTCAACAAAAACAAGCAAAATAAAAAATGCCCCACTACTACCTGACTTGTACATTTTATCTCTTTTCTGACATATTTCTAAGAATTTGACAACTTCTAGTTTCAATAATCAGATTGGTAGATTAATTTTGAATTATAATACTGTGACAGAAAATGATATCTTCTCCTTAGCAGCAGTAAAAGTGATATTTATCTAAGATACATTTTAAAAACAGCACTTTCTAAAATTTCAGAGAGGCTGGCAGGAGAATCTGTGTAAACAGAAGAAAGGGGACAAATTGGCAATTATAAAAAAAATTGAGCAAGCAAACCACTGGCCAGGTTTCCCCAACTTCCATTGTTCAAATAAACCTGCTTATTTTTAAAAATGTGACTACCCAAGTCAAGATACATTCTGATCATTGGCTCTACTCCTTTGCTGTTGATCTTCAGATTCTTCAGATTCTGGGTAAACTCTTCGATGGACTCCGCCCTTAATCTAACACTACTGTTCATTCATAAAATATAAAGGTTGGGAGGCCCTCAATGATCTGGCAAAGGGAATCAGGTTGCAATCAGGATGATAAAGAAATCCAAGAAGGAGAAATATAAGTGGATATTTTAGTCAATAATCTTGCAACATTTTTATTTAGTTCCTGCTATTTCATAGACACATGTATTATCATAGAACACTTGCCCTTCCAGGAAGGTGGAATAGGCATACTTTTCCCTCATCTTCCCACTAAGTATAACTAAAAACCTAGATATTTTATATAAACCAAACATAAGACACTAGAGAGTGGAGAGAACTAGGCGGACCACTGAGGGACTTTGGGATGCAAGGATCATCACCGTGGTGAGTTCTCTGAGTTTTATTCAGGTTTCTTATATCCCAGACAGAGCAGAAGAAGTCAGCAACCCAGAAATACCAACAGACTTGGATGAACCAACAAATAAAAATCCCTAACCAAATCATGTGGTAAAAGGCAGCCTAGCAAGACAGCAAAATTTTAGACAATAACCACTCTATTCCAGCCAAACACCACAGAAAAAACTGTGGCCTTTCCCACACACTACAACAAAGGCCAAATGGGAAGCCTAGACTTCCACACTCACAAGATGATAACAAAGCACTCTGATATCCCAAGGGTAAAGGCAGGGAAGGCCAGGTAGGAGCCTAGACTTTTATCCCCACCAGTCAGTATTAAGTCACCCCGCAATGGTGTCAGTGCAGACCTTGTGGGGAGCCTGAACTTCCATCTCCACCTGGCAGTATTGAGTCGGTTTCAGAGGAGGCCTCCTGGAGAATCAGCTCCTTCACCATCACCCGATAGGAACAAGGCTGCCCCACTGACCCGATGGTGGAGACTAAGTGGAGAGTCAGAACTGCTATTCCTGCCCAGTAGTAGCAAGGATTCTAGCCTCTGAGATATAATTGGAAACAAGTAGGGAACCTGGACTTCCACCTCCAGGTAGCAGTAATGAGGCAGGACCATTCCCTTTTCCTGAAAGAATATCGTAGAAGACAGCAAGCTAAAACCGACGGTTTAAATAAAATACACAAAGTCTCATAACAAAATATAAAAACATTCAGATTTCAATCAAAAATCGCTTATCACACCAAGAACTAGGTAGATCTCAAACTGAATGACAAAAGGAAATCAATAGATGATAACATTGAGATGACATGTGTTAGTATTATCCAGCAAAGATTTTAGAGCAGCCATGATAGAAATGCTTCAGTGAGCTATTACAAATATGCTTCAAACAAATGAATAAGATAGAAACTTTTAGCAAAAAAAGATTCCCCACAAAGAAATAAAAGATATAAAAGAAGAACCAAACGGAAATTTTAGATTAGAAAAATGCAATAACTTAGGAGAAGACATAGATGATCTTGGGTATGGTGATAAATTTTCAGATACAATGCCAAAGGTACAATCCGTGGAACATACAATTGATAAGCTAGACTTCATTTAAATTAGAAACTTCTACTCTGTAAAAGACAATGGCAAGAGAATCAGAAAACAAGACACAGATTGTGAGAAAATATTGGTAAAAGGCACATACGATAAAGGGCTATAATACAAGAGATACAAAGAACTTTTAAAACTCAAGAATAAGAGAGCAAACAACTCAGTTAAAAAAGGGACAAAATACACACCTATTAGAATGGCCAAAATCCAGAACATTGACACCACCAAATGCTGGCAAGGAGCAATGGGAACTCTCATTCATTGCTGGTGGGAACGAAAAATGGCACAGCCACTTTGGAAGACAGTTTGGCAGTTTCTTACAAAACTAAGCATACTCTTACCACACAATCTAGCAATTGCACTCCTTGATATTGGCCCACAGGAACTGAAAATTTATGTTGACACAAAAACCTGCATAATGGATGTTGATGGCAAGTTTTCTCATAATTGCCAAAACTTAGAAGCAAGCAAGATGTTCTTCAGTAGATGAATGAATAAATACACTGTGATACATCCAGACAATGGAATATTATTCAGTGCTAAAAAGAAATGAGATAACAAGCCGTGAAAAGATATGAAGGAAACTTAAATGTAAATTACTACATAAAAAAAAGCCAATCTGAAAAAGCTACATATTATATGACTTCAGTTATATGACAACCTGGAGAAGATAGAACTATGGAGAAAGTGGTTGCCAGGTATTGGGAGGAGACAAAGATGAATAGTCAGAGCACAGAGGAGTTTTAGAGCAGTAAAACTATTCTGTGTGATATTGCAATGTTGAATATTTGTCATTATCTACATGTCCAAACTCACAGAATGTACAACATGAGTGAATCCTGATGTAAACTATGGACGTTGGGTGATAACGATGTGTTAATGTTGTTCATCAATTTTAACAAATCTGTTACCCTTTGTGGGATATTGATAGTGGGGGAGGTTGTGCACGTGTGGTGACAGGAGTATATGGAAACTCTCTATACTTTCCATGCAATTTTTTTGTGAACCTAAAACTGTGCTGAAAATAAAGTTTATTAATAATGAAAAAAGTGTATTTATATGCACACACAATTAGCTATCAACATTTATGCCTACAGCTCTTCTATAACTCTAAAAGAGCAACAAATTTTCTAATTTAAAACAAGTTAAATCAAGAATAAATAAAATAACTGAAGAAAAATGTTTAGGGATTGGACTCAGCAGTATGGAGAGACAGAGGAAATAACCAATGAACTAGAAGATAGAGCTTAGAAATTATCCAATCTAAACAATGAAGAAAAAAAGTTCTATAGACTTAGAGACCTCTAGGGCTATAGCAGAAAATCTAACATTCATATCATCTGAGTCCTGGAAGGACTGGAAGTCTTGGAAGGCAGAGTTGTAAGAGAACTTGGACAAATAATGGCTGAAAACTTCCCAAATTTAGCAAGAGACATAATTTCACAGATGCAAGACACTGAACAAAACACAGAAAAGATAAACCCCAAGAAATCCAACTGAGAAACATTATAACTAAACTTCTAAAAACTAAAGACAAAGAAAAAAGTCTTGAAAATAGTCAGAGTAAAATGACACTTAACTTACCAAGAAAAATAAATTCAAACAGCAAGATTTCTCATGAGAAAACATGGGGGCGAGAAAGAAGTGGCTCAATATTTTTCAGGTGCTGAATGTTTTATAAATGTCAATTAGATCCTGTTGGTTGATATTTAATGTAATTATTGATTTCTTAAGGCTTACGTCTGCCATTTTATTTTTTGTTTTCTGTTTTTTCTATTTTTCCCATCTGTTTTATTTTCCTGCTTTCCTGTAGGTTACTTGAACATTTTTTAGAATTCCCTTTTGATTTCTCTAAGTATTTTTGAGTCTATCACTTCGTATAGCATTTTTAGTTGTTACTATAGTTATTATGTTACATAATTTATCACAATCCATTAATATCACTATACAAATTTTATAGCAGACTATAGAAGCCTTTCCTTAGTTTATGTCCTTTTACCTTCCCTCATTTGTAGTATGATTGTCCTAAATATTTCCTTTACATACATTTAGAGCTACATGAGACAGTGTTATAATTTTTGCTTGAACTGTCAAACGTAATTTAGAAAACTTGAGAAGAAAAAATTACCGTATTTACCAGCGTTTTTGCTTATGTTCTTTTTACCTTCCTTCCAAGTTTCCTTCTTTTATTGTTTCCTTTTTATTTAGAAAACTTCCTTTAGTCATTCTTTTAGGGTAGGTTGCTGATGACAAATTCTCTTAGTTTCCCTTCATCTCAAATAAATAATATGAATTCTTACCTTAAAAAAAAACAGAAAAAGGAAAGCAAAATAGACATAAAGCAAGTAGAAGAAAGGAAACAATAAAGGAGATACAGACAAGATTATCTCAAAATTTATATCGAATGGGAAAGGAACTAGGATAGCTAAAACAAATACAACAAATAAGAATGAAGTGGCAATAATCAGTCTACTTGATTTCACAACTTATTGTACAGTTCCAGCTATCAAGACTACATGGTGTTGATGGAGGGATAGACACATAGATCAATGGAACAGACAAGAGAACTCAGAAATGGACCCAGATGCAAACAAATAAGCACGACTGATTTTTGACGAAACTACAAAAGCAATTTAATGGAAGAAGGAGAACCTTTTCAACAAAGAGTACTGGAACAAGTGGACATCCACAGCAAAAATATGAACCTCACCTTAAGTATCACACAGTATATAAAAACTAACTCAAAATGGAATACAGATTTCAACATAAAATGCAACACCAGAAGTCTTTTCAAAAAAAGTCAGAGAACATCTTCAGCATCCTTAGGTTCTAGGGCTAGTTCTTAGACTTGATACCAAAATTACAATCAGTAAAAAGAATGATTGATAAATTGGTACTTCATCAAAATAAAAAAAAAAACTTTTGCTTTCTGAAAGATCCTGTTAAGAAGATAAAAAGACAAACTATGGAATGGGAGAAAATGTTTGTAAACCACATAGCTAATGAAGGACTAGAATATATTTTAAAAACTCTCAAAACTCAACAAAAAAAAAAACCAAAGAATCCAATTAGAAAATGAGCAAAAGACATGAAGAGATATCTCACTACTTAGGATATAGAGATGGAAAATAAGCACGTGCCAAAATGTTCAACATCATTAGCCATTTGCTAAACATAAATTAAAATCACAATGAGGTCTCACTATATACCTATCAGAAAGGCTAAAATAAAAAATAGCGACAACACTAAATACTGATGACAATGTGGAGAAATGAGATCACTCACACGTTGTTTATAGAAATGAAAAATGATATAACCACTATAGAAATGAGTTTGACATTTTCTTTAAAAAAAAAAATTAGACAACTACCATACAACCCAGCAATTGCACTCTTGAGTATTTATCCCAGAGACATGAAGACATATGTTCATGAAAAACCTGTAAACAAACGTTCATAGCAGCTGTATTTGTAATAGCCAAAACTGAAAACAACTCAGATGTCCTTCAATGGGTGAAAAGTTAAACAAACTTTGTTACATTCAGACCATGGAACACATATTCAGCAGTAAAAAGGAATGAACTCTTGACACACGCAATGATCTGGAAGAATTTCCAGAGGATTATGCTGAGGGAGGAAAAGTTAATCCCAAAATGTTACATACTGTCTAAGCCCATTTAAACAACATTCTTAAAACCACAAAATTATAGAAATACAGAACAGATTATTAGTAGCCGGGGCTGAAGAAGGGGATTGGAGTGAGAGGGAAGTGGATGTGGCCATAAAATGGCGATAGGAGACCCCTGTGGTGACAGAAATGGTCTGTAGGTTGACTGTATCAATGTCAACATCCTGGTTGTGACGTTGTACTAAAAGTTAGCTAACAAACAGAAAAGTCGTTGTTGAACCCAGACACATTTCTTTCCAGGGACCATGCTATTCCTAATCCATTTTGCCTCCTTACAGGTGAACACATTTGATCCTGACCTCGAGGTTTGGGTGGTTATTGGTTCAGAAGAGAGAAGTGGACAGAGCCTCCCAAGAAAAGAAAACAGCATCAATAATTGGCCTATTTTGGGAATAAGTGGACCAATTTCACTAGAGAGGAGATTTAGAGAAAAATGGATGGGAAATACCTTGCGTCCAGGGTGACATCAGAGGGAGGAGTCCATAGATGGTGGCTAATGAGTTAGCCTTCTCCTCTTAGGAAGGAGGAACTTAAAAAATTTTTGAGTAGGGAATGACTCACTACAAATAGTATTTTAGAAAAAGTAGCCTGGCGTGTTCTTCAGTGTCTGTCACAGTGTACTCTTGACCTTTTGTAAAACAGTTCTTAAAGAAACAGTGGACAGAGCAAGAATGCTCACCACTTTGGGGTGGCAAGAAATACTAGGAATCAGTGGGCTCAACACAAAAATTTTAGAGGCAGAGTTAAAGTAACTGCTCTCTCTAGTCAATCCTCAATAATGCTGCAAAGTAGTATTTCTAGAATAAAAGTCTGATCCCACTGCTCATGTATGTAAAACTCTGCAATGGTGCTACACAGGCTATGAAACAAAATCCAAACTCTACTCAGAGTAATCTAGCACCTCTGGGCCTTGTTGCCATTACTCTGGAACACAAATTCTTGTCTCCTGTTATCCCTCTGGAGAGGACTATCCTCCTCCCACAGCATGCCACTGTAGTACAGGGGCGTGGAAAAACCTGTAAGGCAGAAACACGAAGATTGATAGAGAGAGAGAAGGAAGAGTCCCTCTCATTTCTCCTTACCTCCTATTCTCCCAAGAGGAAGCTTTTTATTCTTGACATCTTCCTCCATGAAAGTCAAGTTGCTGACCACCATTTAAGGTTTAGAATGCCTTTTTTTCTTCCCCATTTTCTCTCTCTCTGCCCCTCTTGTGTCCATCTCTTTTCCTCTCTCCTTGCCTTGTGTTCTTCCTTCTTTTCTCCTCCTTCCTTCTCTTTCTCTCTCCTGTCATCAGGTTTATTCCCCTGTCTCTTTAACAAATATGTGATTTCCCTTAGCCCGCCATCATTCAGTAAATATTCTTCGTTATGTCCTTCTCTGCCCAGCTCCCCACCATGCCCACATTCTGAAAGCTTATGAGACCACCCAGTGCTGCCACTGCTGAGATATTATGAAACACCAAACAAGCAACTAAAACTATCAATCCAATTTCCTAAGTGTGGATTCATGGAGAACCACAAACCAACATTTTCTGCTTTTGATTCTTCCCCTTGAAATGAGTTTCGCTGTGCAGTTATAGATAAGATTTGATCCTTTTTACTAGTATGGAACACACGGTCATGAATCATTACATTATAATTACTTTGTAGTTGTTTCAAATAAGATACCTTCCCTACCTATATATTTAAATGCCTATTCAGGCTTCCTCTTGGGGGAGCTTTCATGACCTTTTACTCAAGCATACATTCACAACTTTAGTGATAGTTTGTCAAAACCTCTCTCCACTGGGCCGGTTACCAGTGCTTATTAACATATAAATCATATAAAATTTCTGTATTCTTGGTTTCAGCAAGAAAAATACCACTGCATGAATGCACTGTTTGAACCCCCACAGAACTTCTATTGAACTAATGCTGCTAAAATCATTGGTGGATGTTGAGAAACATGCTTCTTTTTCAAAGTTTTGGCAATGACAAGATGTTGGCAACGACAGCATCAAGTCAGCATCTCTTCTCAGGAATCATGAGTTGTGTAGGTCACTGGGATCTCAGAACCAGAAATAGCAGGCTTTTCCTGGCTTTGCTTAGTTTTCATTTTGTGGGTACCATAATTTCTGCAAGAGATTGTGTTTCCTCTTTGTTGTGGTTGCTGGTAAATTTACAACCAAATTTAAGGCTCATCTCCAGAAATTGAATAGTGTCTTAGGATATTCATTATGTGTTATCAAACATTTTCTCTGTTTATCCTATTTTGCTGATTTCATTTTCCCTCTGCTGACATTTCCTTACCTTTCTTTTTAAAATTTATCCCATTGCATGCATGCAGATAGAAAGATAGATGAGATAAGCTGTCTCAAATCACATTCTAGAATGATTTGGAGGCATAAATAAATCAATAATGCTTTTCATTGCAGCATCAATAACGCTCACTCCAATAATATGCTTTTCCTCATGCTTGCTTTAGAGTTTGTAGTTGAACCTCTGAAAAACTGCTGAAGGCTCAATCCGCTCCGTTCTTAGGTTGCTCCAGGTAAGATACCACCTCTGCCCCCAAAGCCCTTACACTTCAATTTAGAGAAGAAAGGTTTGCAGTTTTTAAAGACCTGGAAACCAACTTAAGGCTGTACAGTAATTGAAGCCACATGTTTCACAGAACAATTTTAGGATCCACGGATATTAGAGAAGATAATATCTGTGTGAAGCGCTAGAGAAGTGATGGCTTCGTGAAGACTAGACAAAATGAATCTTGTAGAGTGGCTTGAATTTGCATTTTAATGATGATCTTTGTGTTGTCTGTTTTACTTTCTTTTGCTTTACTCAATTTCTCATCGAAAACCTTTCAAGTTTGGGGGGAATTACAAGTGATAAGAACTTCTGTAGCAGGCAGCAGTGCCCCAGGGAACCATCATGCAAATCGTCAGAGAGAGAAATCAGTTTGGGGCCAAAATTAACAGTGTTTTGACCTACTTCTCTTAGGTAAAAAGCCTTATTTCATAGTCACTTCTGAATTAAGGGTGGAGATCTGCTTTTTATATAAAAATCTCCTCTCACTGGCTCCTCACTGTTGCTTTTCAGTCCTTGCTGGGTGGAGTGAGGATGGCCTTGGGTAGGGAGAAGGATGCTGTGCAGAAAGTAATGCTGTGTCAGAAGAGATGAGAGTGACTGTGGGTATTAAGCCTGTGGGAAAAGGAGGAATCAAAGAGGGCATCGAGACTCCAAGTCTGCACTGCCACCTGGAAGAAGAACTTGGGTAGCCTCTAAAGAACTAGGGAAGTCAGCAGAAGCAAAAGTTCTAATAGCAAGAGACACCAGACCTGGAAAGGAACACACACGGCTTCTAAGGTGAGCCCTTTGCTCACTCTCCCTCCACAGCTGACAGTTGGTTTCAGCACACTTGACAGCAGCTTGAGCCAGGAATTCCCCGAAAATGCACTCTATCACTCATACACTGAGATTGCCCCTCCCGGAGAGTCACCGCCCTGGGGACGGAGAAGTCTGACCCCATAAGGCAGTGATGACTTAGCAAGGGACACTGCTGGCCTGGAGGTGCTGCCGCCTTCCGCTCCCGCGCCACAGGCGTTAATTCCACGCTGACAGCAGGCAGTGGTCCTGAGTCAGAATGCCTCAGAGAGCACAATCCTGGGTGGGCAGCAACTGGAGAAACAGAGGAGAATCTGGGCTCCAGGCTGAAGCCAGGCCTTAGCAAACTCAGGGCCTCCAGTGTCAACAAAGGTCAGCAGCTACCAAAAAGAAATAAATAAATAAAAATCCATGCAAATAACCACGCCCAGGCCATTAAATGTGTTCTTTAGATTAATGCTCCCAAACCAAATCAGAAAGGCATTCTGTGGCTCTGCAAGGAGGGAGCATGCTGAGAGGAAATCAAAATAAAAAGCAGAACAGCCTGGCAAAGGATCAGCCTCTCCTCAGTCCAGGGCCTATTTTCCCCTGTGACTGTAGGAGGTGACAGTTCTGACCCTGGCAGAGACAAAGGGCGTTCTGCTGCTGCCTCTCCCCCTTTCTCCCACCCCTCTTCTTGATAGCTTCCCTTCCATCCAGGGCTTCCCTTGACCAGGGGAGGGACTCGGCCAGCATTTCAGAAGCCAGAGTTAAATTCCCTTACACAGGAACCCGGTCAGATGCCTATACACAGCTTTTAGAGATAACCTGAAGTCAGAGCTTGCTATGAGTGCCAGATGCACCCACAGCCAGCCTGAAAGATACAGGAGCCCCCAGCAGACGTCATTCGACAGCCTTTCAAACCAATGTTCTTTAGATACTTATTCAACACTTATTTAGGAAAAGAGGAAAAAATCAGTTTTCTAATATACAAATTGTATCACTAATTTAAATTCAGAATATAAATTAGATTCTATCCAGGGAAATTTCTCAGAACATGAGAAACAGAAAAGAAAAAATCCTCCTTTATTGCTTTTCTACCTGAAGACATTTGGCAAAACCTTTCCTGTTTTTCTGTAGTTCTTATTTTTTCTTTTATAAATCCTCAAATAGTGAAACAGTTAATGGCTTAAAATTCTATAATAAAGTAAATCACCCAACCCTAGTAAATGACACTATTACAGGGTTCAGAGTTTCCACCCCCTTGAACTGACCCTGACTGCAGAAGGCTGTCAGTTGGCAAGCTCAGATTCCTGGCACCGCCTGAACTGAAGGATCTGAATAAACGCACATAAAGATTGAACTCAGTTGACCGTGTGTGATTAGACCAAACATTCGTGTAGAGTCGGGGCTGCAGTCAGAGCCATGCAAACCAACTTACTTGCGAGCTAAATGACTTTGGAAGGAGAGAAGGTGAGTTTGAAAGAAAATGTTGTTCTGCAAAAAAACCTAAGAAAGTGAAGCAAATATGTGGAGAAAGCCTGAGGCGGGAGTTCCCAGAAGCCCATGAAAGATGAGAGGAGCAGCCTCAACTACGACTTGCCATTTCCTGCACCTCTGCAGCCTCTTCTATTTCTAAAACAATCAGCTTCTTCACCTTGGACTAGTTTGAGTAGGCTTCAATTACTTATAACCAGTGAACAGTGTTAAGACCAGTTTGGGGTGAGTGTGTGTGTGAGTATGTGTGCGTGTGTGTCTGTGTCTACGTGTGTGTGTGTGTGTGTGTGTGTCTAGGGGAGGAAGCCAGGGAATCAATTCAAGGAAGAATCATCAGATGGGTCTCCTAAGTCTTCGGGACAAATCAGTCAAAGTGTTAAGCAACACAGAGATGACATTTATTGAGCATCTGCTGCGTACTGTGTGCTGGTTGGCGCTCAGGGAAAGGCGCCGTCCCTTCGGGCCAGTGACGCCCCAGCCCTGGTGTTGCACCTAACAGTCATCAGCAGTGAAAGGAAGAGTTTGCTCCAGGTGGTCCTGAGGCTGATAAGAAGACTCTAGAGAGGAGGGCTACCGGAAGATGCTATGACCAGAGGGGACGCCCTGCTGGATTGTGCGTAAGGCTGAACATAATTTGTGAGGTTCCACAACAGCACCCGCAGAAGATGAATGGGGAAGGCAGTTCCGTTTTGGTGGGGTGCTCAGTCCTTCTTGACTGGCTGTTACATTCAGGTAATAAGGGAAAGATGGAAAAATTACTCAGAAACTATTAAGCCCCAAGCTACTGTCCAGTACTAAAATGCTGTAAATGTCAGATCTAAATCCTATTTCTTCCAGAGTACTAATTACACTGTCCTTCAGGGCATTAATGTCAAAGTCTATAATGAAGCAGACAAATACAGTCACTGGCAAATATGTAGGTTAAATATATTCAGCATGATCTGGCGGAAAGTGCTCTCCGTGGAGTGGGAATGAAGGCATATTGAAGTCATAACCACCAGCCTTTGGAGGGTTCGCAGATTCTTGCCAGGAGAAGTAGGACAGCTACACATTCCCTCTTGCGTTCAGCAGGCCTCAGTATTGTTAAGTCAAAGGAAAAAATATATAACCTTACTCAGACACTAGAAATGGGATCGCCGATATTTTATAATGTTTAGCCTCTTACTCAAAATACAAACAAAATTTTGGTAGTTGTTCAGTGTGAGAAAAATAGTTGTGGTGTGTTATCAAATGCTATGAGAGGTCAAAGCTTTGGATAAACCAATAGTACAAGCTGACTTCTGTCCTCGTGAATTAGGGACGAGAGCTAGAAGTCTTTCTGAAAGTCAAGAGAATGATTCCACTGAACCAAAGTTGAGGCTTTTTCCGCTGACTTTGGCCCTGTTAAGAAGAAAGCACTGGTGATGGAAAAGGTGTTTTCTGTATCCTGTATCATTGTTTTCCTTTTGATCTAACTAAATATAACTCTTGGGGCAGGCAGAGGGGTAGGAAACAAGGTTGTCAAGCTTTGCACATAAAAGGTACACCTTCAGAAACACGAACCTTCATTTTCAACACAGCACTTTATAAACTAAACATCCCCCACCCCAACCCCAACCATTAACAAGCAGTCTGCCTTAAAGATTCAAAAACCAAAATTACTTTCTATTTTAATCGATGAAAAGCAAGCTTTAACTTATAAATGGATTTTTTCCAGATTTTTTTATAAACCACTGAAAATGGATGTTTATAATGGAAGTCCACTTGGTTCTCCACAAAGCTAATTCTGGCTGGATAATTCCCTTCAGGCAGCAGCGAGCATTGTTCTCCACAGCTTCTCTATAATTAATACCAAGATACAAATATATTCCTATCTATTTCAGGGGGAGTAAAAGTGAGAAAAAGAGGAGAGATGATACTAGTGTCAGATGAATTCTCTAATACATTTCCCCCACTAGAGGGAAAGATAAATTAAATGTGCAATAAAAGTTTAATAGCGAACAGTGATTGCACTATAGGAACCCTGATAGAAATAAGCATAATGGCATAATAAATCTTCTTGTGTGAGGAATGATTATTTGGAGCTTTAAGCTTTGACAATTCTTGTAAATCTTATCCGTTTGTTAGCAATTAATAACATTAAATTGCTTCACATCTCCCTAGACAAACATCAGCAATCTTTCAAATTATTGCTGAAGAAATGCATAATCTAGTGCACACCACTACAGAACTTTCTAAAATTTCTAAGAGATGTTTAATAGCACTATTCCAAGGAGAAATAAAAGCAATTTAATCTTTACTGCTGATATAAATACCTCGACAAATATTTGTTAAACCCCACTTTGTGCTTCACAGAGACAGCTAGCTGTCCATCAAAATCCATTTTTTGCCTTCTACAGGACAGACTTCTATCCGGAAAGTGGCTGCTCAGGAAAGGACCATTCTCCATCCCCTAAGCCTCTGCTGTGGCCACATGACTCATCTCTCCAGTAATACTGACTGGAAATTATGTTGTGTTTATGAGCCAAGTTTTAAGAATGGGATGTGTCTCCTCTAAGTTCTTTCAGCTTCTGCAAGCTTGGTGTAGGAGACAACAAAATTCTGGGGAGAGAGAAACTAAACATTGAAAGTTGCTGGACCTGAATTCACATGTTCACGAACAGGAACACCAGGCCTGGTGAAATGAGTAAGATGTAAGATGTAAGTTAGACTGCATTTAAGCTGTTCCGTATCTGTGGGTCTATTTGTTACAGCTTTTTGGCTCACTCCAACTAATATAATAGCATTCTTGTAGGCTTTGTGAAACCCATAAAGAAGTGAAAAACTGTATTCTTACAAAAAGTAACTTTTCCCTGGTTAAAGAAACAAAGAATACATGCAGAAAAGTAAAATAACACAAAAATATGTGACAATATAATATTTTAAGAGATGCCAGAGGACAGTACAAGAGTAAATTAACAAATAATTGGTGTTGGCACTAAATGCTAGGAGTTCAAAGGAGAACACATAGATATTTATTTAAAATATATCCTTGCAGAAATGGTGAGTTCTGCTGGTGAGAGCTACAGTTCAAGATGTGCTGTAGATAATAATAAAATCATCCATAATGGGTTTTGTCCTTCTGGGAAATTCTTCACATGGCCAAATAAACCTAATGTTCCAAATATCCCCACCCCTTCTCTGATGTGTTGAGGGCTCATTTTCACTGGTTCCAGGATTTCTGATTTGCCTGTAGTTGTAAACTTAATTTTTCTTGACGTGCCCACTTTTGACCTGACTGGTCCACTTATACTCTTATTCTGTATAGTTTCCTTAAAGCAACACCTTATGATCAATCTTTTCCTGGAACATAGAAAGATTTCCATTATTATTCAGGAAGTAAATTTACAAATTCAGGCTAAAAGAGGCTTAGTTCAAACTCTAGCCCAAATTAGAAGAGTTCTAGAAATAAGCAAGATGTTTTCATATTATTTTTTAACAACTATTTATTGAGTGTTACTATTTGTTAGACACTGGGGATGTAATGATGAGCAAAAACATGTCCACATCCTCTTGGTGTTTATAGTCTAATGAGGCTTCCTGTAAAGAATGACATATCATATACAGAAGGAACCAGACATATTAAGCCTGTAAGCCTGGAGATGACTCAATGGTAAAAAGATAGCAAACTTCAAAGATTTAAAGCCTTCCCTTATAGAATAAAGATTAGACTTATTCTTCATGGTTTCTGTCCACTGATGCATATCAAGCAATTAGAACTGTGCCCAGCACCTGTTAGGAGCTCAAAAAGTATATTTTGAATGAATGAATGAATGAATGAATGTCAGTCTGAGCCTGGGAACTTGAGCCAATTCCAAGCCTTCTCATTTGCAACAATGAGGAATGGTGGTTAACTCTGTCACCTAATGACTATGAGTCTTTGAAAAAAAAAAATCAGTTAATTTCTTCAAAGACCAGGATTACTGGGTAAAAGCTATAGGAAACTCAATATATTTGGGCTCCATATAAAGAAGCGATTTCCAAAGATCAGAGTGCTCAAACACAAATGGTCTTGTTTTCCAGAGAGAATCGGTTACTGGAGGTTTTCATGTGTGTAGCAGAGTTGGAAAGTAGAGATTTTCTGTGGGAATTATTCAGATTTTGGAGGTTCTAAGGCAAGGGCTCAAGATATTAAGAGGTTTTAAGTGGAAAATTGGAGTTATTGGGAACAAGCAGAATAGACACTAGGATAGCTAGGAGATGAGATAGGGGAAAGAGCTGGACAGGGAACCAGAATCTCATCAATACTCCACAGAGAAGGACTGGAGTACTACACAAGTTAATTAACTAAAAGGGAGGGACCTCACTGGAAGCTTTGTCCTACAGAGTGCACCACCCAGAGAAGCCAAGTGCTTGGGACACACAGATACCAAGAACTCATCTCTGAGCTCTGAATACAAGGCCTGATTGGGCATGAAAACCCAGTGTGTTTGTCAAGAGGGAAAATCAAAGCTCTCAGCAGTCCTGGTTGAACCACTGACCCCGATCCTGGGAGTCTGACTTCTTTCTGTGCCCTGTCAGACAGAGGTAGTAAGGAGTGAAGGGTCTTCTGACATGCCTATTAGCTGTGTGACTTTGGGACATCTACTCTGATCTTCAAACTCATCAGTAAAATGAGGATAACAACACGGAGCTGGTAAGGTGGTTGTGAGAATTAAATAGAAGAATTGGTTTTGAGCACATAGCTTGCTTCCTGATCTATGCTAGGTTCCTAATAAATGTGTTTCTCCCCTTTTTCCTTCTGTTCTTGAAATTACATAATTCTTTCTCCGTGATAAGCTTCAAAATCTTTTCATTTCTTGTTGGGAAACCTTAACTCATCCTCTGAGGGAATCAAATGGTATTTATAGAGCCATGGAGCTGGAATGTCTCATTAGCTCAGATCAAAGTGCCTCTCTTTATATTACAATAAAGGAAAAGCCCCCTTCAGGATCACAGTCATCCAGTTGGATCATTTTGTAAACCCATTTGTGTTTTGCTCCCTGCCTGCTGGTATTGCACTAAATCAAAATGTAATGCATTCTGGAAGTTCACTGACATTTGCAGGGTCTTCTCTAAGCTGCATCTGAATACCTAGAATCAAATGTAGCACCCTAGAAAGGACAAACACATATTTTTACATTAGTTTCAGAATATGGCAGAAAACCTGAGGCTACCATGTGTTCCTTCTTTCATCCAGAAAATCTCTCATAACACAAGCACATTTCCCTCCTGACTAGGAGTCACCGGGCTTGCATGGAATAAAAGTAAGTTGACATTACAATAATCAAAGTAGAACCAATTCTGCCCTTTAGTCTTCATGCGCCTTTCAAACTAAACAAAATATGGCCCCAGACGCATGTCTCCCAAACAATGCATTCCCGTGGGAATGAGAGTAAAAGATCTCAATGCATTTTCAATTTACAAGGCAACTTTCCCTATATTTAGATCAGTCAATTTATATCTGAGTCCAAAAATTCAAGAGGATCTCACATTTCTCCTCCCTAGCACGATTTTGTTTTCCAGAGAATCTTGTTCTCAAAAATTCTTACCCATCTCTCAGAAATAGGCTCTTTAGTTGGGATATTTCCAGCCGCGTAGATGTTTCTTCATTTTCGTACTTGCAAACTATCTGACTCACTTTGTCAGTGCATGGTTTTGCTTTTTAAGGGGTCTATCTAGGGTGCATACAACAAAATCAAGCAATCATGTTGTCACCCAATATTACAAAAATAGTCATTAATGCTTATACTAATCTTTTAAGGATACTTAAAATCAAAATCATGCCTTATAATCCCTCCAAGACTATTAGATCTGAGTGTTTTATGTTTATCTATTTGATTTGGTTTAATAATAATCTTCTGGTATCCACATCAGTCATTTGTTCTTAATATGCTTTAATATGAATTAGGTTTTCTTTTCCTTTTAGGTAGTCACATACGGACACAGTAGAGTCAGGACCAGGAAAAATCCAAAGACTTAGAAAGTGTCCTAAAAAGATCTCAGAGTGGCAGAGGGAGATATGGTGATTAAGAACAAGGTTGAGGAAAAGAAGATGATCGGCCTTAAAAAAAAGTGTTTTATTTCTCTATATTGGTGGTCAGAAGCAACCCAAGTACTAAGCACCACAGAGAGATTTTTAAAAAGTGGATAACATGGTATTTCTGAATTAGAGTTTTGAGATGTGGTTCGCGGTAAGCAGTTAGTTCAGGCTTTAAGGCAATTTCCACCCGGAAATCAGCGTCATTTCTGAGGTCCTACCAAAACGTAGTCATTCATTTCCGAAGAAATAACTGGTTTGCCTAGAAATACAACATATGAGGATTGAAAAAGGCAGTTTTTTGTGTGAAACCTTGTCAGTCAATTCCATGAGCACCTGTAATTTTTCTTTCTGGTTATGACTGCACCTCGAAACTCCTCATGCTGTGTTGAAGCCTTCACTGAAAGGGAATTTGAGGATGTCAGGGCAGGCTGGAGTTCTGCCTCGCTGGGCCACTGAGCACAATTAACCAAGGAAGCAGTAAAGAAGGGCACCAGATAGACCAAAGCTACAGCACTGGGGGCAGGTGAGGGTTGGGGGGAGGTAAATGGTGGGGGAGGGGCGTGCTCGTCTTTAAGACTTGACACATGAGTAATGGAAGCTTAAGGATTTGAGGAAGGAAGAGAGTTGGAACATAACTGAGACAGGATTTGAACCCGGATCATCTTAACTCAAAACGCTGAACTCCTTTACTGATGTTACAGTATCTCCATATTTTATGACTCAATTGGCTCATAGAAAGCATTATGAAGGTGACCTTACCCATTCAGGCAAAATTGAAAGGGGAGAGCTTTCCAGATAAGCTAAGAAACTTAAACAATACACGCCCATCAAAAAGACTAACAAACCTACAGTGATAAAGAGTGTGGGCATCAAGAGAACAGAACACAAGGAAATAGCGATTAAACATATTTGGAGAACAAAAAACTGACTTCAAAAGAGAATTCTGCAGGGCACCAGTAAGCATCTTAAGACCTTGCCTTGGATTTACAGAGACTTGCAGAAATAGGCAGAAATGACATATCCCAATGAACGTTATTATTAGCATTAATGTTTCTTGTTACTCCCTCCCTTTAATTTTATCCTGCATGGTATGACCTGAGGAATGTGGGTACATGGTTGTCACAAGAAGACTGTGGGACATGATTGATGGAAAGACGCCAACAGCGTCACAGTTAAAGGATGCAAATATTCTGTATGAACTAGCATATGAAAACTGATGGAGATGATTACGTTACAGAGGACAACACAGCATGCTCCCAGATGGAGAGACAAGTGCTGCAGGTCATCAAGTCTCCTGTGTAGGTGCCGGTACTGCACCACACACGGTATGAACATTTCACCAAGTACAAGGCGGGCTCACTTGCCACTCATATGGTGTTGGTGTGGGTGTTGGGGGAGAGGGTTTATTATACTCTTCTATTCAATCTCCGTATCTCTCTTTCCATATTCCTTATCTGGAGAGTCTTTCTCAGTCTGCCTATTCACCACATACAAGGAATTGCTACAAAACGACGTATGCATTTGATTCACGACCTTTTCAGACATAGAGCATATCCTTAGAGGTCCAAGAATCAGGCTTGTTTTAGGTCCATTCCTGCAAAGGACATGTTGTACATGTTTATTCTGACTAGCTGAAGTTGGGATTTCCAACCGAGGCTAGTCTGGAAATGGTGACCTTTGGGGAATGTTCTGTTTGAAGATATCATTAGAAGTTTCATCCAATCTTCAGTTTGAGTGTTTTCAGGCCTTGGCTGATTGCTAATGTCCCCAGCTGACCTAAGCAAGCTGGCAAGTGGAGGCCTAATTATAGCATTTACTCCTGACCACCATAAAGGAGCTAGGAAAACAGGCCTTGGACCATGGCTCCCACTCTGGTCATACATGAGGACCCTCATTTAACACTTAAAAGAAATTCTGTAGATTGATGATGGAGAAAACATATAATGAAAACACTACTCTGAATTCAGTAACACTTTTAAATAAACTTATTGGACTAAAAAGCATGCATGTGCATATTGATAAATACTACATGTGTGAGACCATGTTATTTATTTAATCTATAATAATGCCTTGTGCATATGTGTATCTCTGGGATCTGCAGCTAAAGTTTAAGAATCATCCCATTTGACTAGGAGCTGAGAGACGCAGGTTCTCGTCCTGGCGTTGATGCTTCTAGCAGAGAAGTTTAGTAGCTTCACATCTCTGGAGTGACTTCCTTTTCTTCATCTATAAACAAAATAAGGCAATTGGACTAGAATAACATTTGTCCAAGTTTTTTCCTGAAGTTTCTCACTTGCCTCACCTAGTTGCTTATTAAAAAGTAAACCTTTCTGGACCCATCCCAGACTTAGACTCAGAATCTCTGGGGAAGAAACCCAGAATACTTTACACGTAGCAAATTCCCCCAGTGACACTGAAACATACTAACATTTGAGAACCACTTATGCCAGGCAGTTTCTGAAGTCTGTTTTATCTTTGACATCACATGAAGACAATGATAGAGCAATCATCTCTATGCACCTCAGTCAACTACACGAACAAGGTAAATTCAAGTAATTTGGCCCAAATGGGTTAGGTCACCTTCTTTATGCTTTATATCTGAGTCACATAATATAGAGATACTATGATGTCAGTGAAGGAGCTCAGCATTTTGAGTCAAAAGACCCAGGTTCAAATCCTACCTCTGTAATGTTCTTGTCTCTCCCTGCCTCAAATCCCTGAGCTTCCATTTCCCCATCTATCAAATGTGTATGATGACACAATGCCTATATATTAAGCAGTATGATTGTAAATGTTTCTGTGAAAGAGCTTAGGAAAGACAATCTGGTAGGAAGCACAGGGTAGGGGAGTGGGATAAGAGATTGATCTTGAAACTTCATTTCCCTAGAAAGGTCCATTTGAGGTGGCTTTGTCAAAAGTAGGAGGTGGGAACTGATGGAGATCTGCTACCACTACTCATATGATTATTACGAGGATTAATAAGAAAATATGGATTTTACATAGCAGAATGTCTGACATATAAAAAAATCAATGAATAGCTGTGCTCATTATTAAGATGAACCATATAAAATTGCTGGTATTCTACTCTTTTTGACTGTCAAAAATGACAATTCTATATGGTTTCAAGGTGATGTAATTTAATCTTGAAATCCCAGTATGACACAATCAGTCCATTTCTCCAATTATTCAGATCCTTTTCAAGTAAGAAAAAGTGAGAAAAGCATTACTGACAATATAGTGATTTTTTTTCTTCCATAAGAATTTTTTTCTCTTAATGAAAATTCAGAAGGCTTAACCTCAAGTCACACTACAATCATTTTTCTGAGTAATGACATGATAAAAAGGGAGGCAGCAGGTGGGAGTTTTGATAGAAAACACCCAGGAGGAAGTCAGATGAGGGAGTTTTATGCTTTGTTCTAACTATTATTATAGCAGACCGTCCTTCTTGTGGAGCGCACCCTGTTTCAGGGACTTTAATTATGACCTGAAATTCTCCTGATCAGATGTTAATGTGGCTCATCGACTCCATTTGGTGCTTAAAAAGTCACAGAATCTCTGCCTATCGGTAATGGATGGCTCTGTATTTCCTTCCCTTAGGGGCTGTCTTATAAACAAGAACTCGTCACATGGGGTGTAAAAATAATTAATGGACTTAACTGAGCTATTAATACTATGTTACTAACCAGATGAGGTATCAATCTAACTTAATTTGTTAATTTCACATTCATGTTTTATCTAATAGCTAAAATGATGCATAAATCATTTTGACTTTCATATGTTTATACTTTATGTTTTTAAATTTTGTTCAGTGTATATGTCTTGATTGAAATTTATTTTCTGTAAGTTCTTATAGTGTATCTGGAGAGCTTTCTAAACGGAAGAATCTAAAAGTAAGATTTTCCAAGCAATAACTACTCACATTGAATGTCTCTCCCAGCAAACATAACATTTGCCACTATCTGAGTCCAAATACTCAGGATTTCACATAAGAATCTAAGAATCAAGACAGAGAAATATAATCCTAAATATTTTTTAGAACCCCAGAAGCACAAAGAATCCAGGTATGGCTAAATGCATTCACAGTAATTACTACTGGTCAATAATGACCCATTGATTCAAGGATTATATCTCTCAGGTGACAGAAGAAAGCACAAAACAAAAGTATTATTTTAAAAGTAGATTTGCTGAGGGTTTTCTTGTATATTTATGTTTGTTTTGTTGATTTTTTTTCTATCTAAAAGAGGATGAGGGGAAGAGAGAATTTTTCTACCTGAATCTTTTCTCTACCTCCATCCTTTACTTGATCTCTGGGTCAGAACTTGGGAACCCCAGGAGAATCTATTTCTGTGTCTCTCAGTGGTTAATGTGAGGAAAGAATGTTGAGCTGAGAACTAAGAAAAAATGTGACATAAATTACATTTTTTTTTAGTCCACTGATCTGTTGACAAACACTTAGATTATTTCCATACCTTGGCTAACGTGAATAATGCTGCTATGAACGTGGGAATACAGATATCACTTCAAGATGGTGATTTCGTTTCCCTGGGATATATACCCAGAAGTAGGATTTCTGGAAAATTTAGTAGTTCCACTTTTAACTTCTTGAGGACCCTCTGTACTGTTTTCCATTGGAGTTGTCTCAGGTTAAATTCCCACCAACAGTGCACAAGGGTTCCCTTTTCTCCACATACTCACCAGCATTTATCTGCTGTCTTTTTGATAACATACATCTTAACAGATGTGAAACGATAGCTCCTTGTGTGGTTTTGATTTGCATTTCCCTGATGACTGGTGAAGCTGAGCACCTTTTCACCTACCTGTTGGTCATCTGTACGTCTTCCTCGGAGAAATGTCTACTCAAGTCCTCTTCCCATTTTTAAATCAGATTATTTGTTTATTTGCTACTGAGATGTATGAATTTCTTGAATGTTTGGGATATTGATCTCTTACTGGATGTGTGGTTCGCAAATATTTTCTCCCTTTCCATACATTGCCTTTTTAATTTGTTGATGGTCTCCTTTTCCCTGCAGAACATTTTCAGGTTGCTGTAGTCCCACTAATTTATTTTGCTTTTGTTGCCTTTGATTTTGATGTCAAATCCAAAAAATCATTGCCAAGACCAATGTCAAAAGGAACTTAACTCCTATTAAAGATTTTTTCTAGGAGTTTTATGCTCTCAGGTCTTACATTTTCCCTTATAACCCCTTCCTGTTCAAAGATTGTTACTTCTCAGTAACCATTTATCAGTATTTTTCTTTTTTTTTAGGAAGATTAGCCCTGAGTTAACATCTGTGCCCATCTTCATATGTTTTATGTGTGGGATGCCTGCCACAGCATGGCTTGATGTGTGGTGCATAGGTCCGCACCCAGGATCGGAACCGGTGAACCCTGGGCCACCCAAGCAAAGCGCGCAAACTCAACCACACCACCTGGCAGGCCCCTATCAGCATTTTTTTTTAAGTAAAACATTTAGATTTTCTTAGTCCAAGCATTGTTTCTTTTGTACTTTGTTTTTTCCTACTTTCCCCCCCTTAACTTATTGAGCATAGCTCTGCCAGTTAGAATCAATTCTTAAAGCTTGAGAGACATCTGTTGCTGAAGCTGGATTCACTCTTCAGCAAGCAGCCTGTAAGTTAATAATGGGACCCTATCATCAAATACTAACTGTTACTTTCCTCCTAATATCCCTGGAGCATTATTAAGTGTGGCACTTATAGCCTCTTATATGCAATTTACCTCTGTAAAAGGTCATCTCCAAGTATAGCACTTAAAAATACGTCACAAGGAGCTGTGAGATTACATGCTGAACTATTCATTATCCAGCATAAGGCCTACATCTGATAAGTCTCATTTTAAATTTAGCCACTTTCTCTTAAAAGTGGAATCTTGTTTGGTGCATGCTCATTCACAGAAGAAAACATCCTGTCTCTCTCAGTTTTCTGAATGTTTTGAGCATTGCCTGGGCTCAGGAATGCTAACAAATCAAATGAAGAAGCAGGGGACGTTTACCTTCGATGAGTTCCACTGTCTTTTTCAGTACCTGAATGATACCAAGGCTCATCGTGCTCTACTCAGGCTGTCCAGGGTCTCCTACCTTAATCACGCTTTAGCTTTCTCCTCTCAACAGCAACTTATGCTCTGGATCGTACTCACTTTCTACTCCTTCCAAAACACCGACCTGTGAAGCAAGTTACAGGTTAAGATAGTGGATTAAAAACACAAATCTGATTTTACACCCTCTATGTTAATCAGCTTGAAATGCTATAACAAAATATAATGAACCAGGTGGCTTAAATAGCAAAAAGTCATTTCTCTCAGCTCTGGGAGACTGAGAAGCCCAAGATCAACGTTCTGGTAGATTCAGTTCTTGGTGAGGATTCTCTTCCTGACTTGTAGTCAATTGCCTTCTCACTGTATCCTCACATGGTGGAGAGAAAGGAAGGCTATGGTCTCTCATTCTCTTCTTTTTTTTTTAATTGCTTTTTCTCCCCAAATCTCCCCAGCACATAGTTGTATATTTTAGTTGTGGGTCCTTCCAGCAGTGGCATGTGAGATGCCGCCTCAGCATGGCGTGCCGAGCAGTGCCATGGCCTTGCCCAGGATTCGAACTGGTGAAACCCTGGGCCGCCAAAGTGGAGTGTGCAAACTTAACTACTTGGCCACGGGACTGGCCCCCCTCTTTCTCTTCTTATAAGGACAATAATCCCATCATGAGGCCCCACCCTAACGCACTCAACTAAACCCAATGATCTCCCAAAGGTCCTCCTTCGAATACTACCGCATTGAGGATTAGGGTTTCAACATAAGAATGTAAGGGAGACAGAAACATTCAGCCCATAACATTCTGCTCCTGGCCCCCCAAAGTTGATGCCCTTGAATGCATAATACATTCATTCCATCCCAACACACTCAATTTCTTAACTTGTTTAAACGTCAATTTTAAAGTCTCAAGTCCAAAGTCTCATCTAAATATCATCTGAATTAGATAGCAGTCGGATTCATGGTATGAGTCATCTTGAGACAAAATTCCTTTCCAGCTGTGAACCTGTGAAACCAGATAAATTACTTGCTTTCAAAATACAATGGTAGGACAGGCATAGGACAGATATTCCCATTCTAAAAGGGAGAAATTGGAAGGAGGAAAGGGGTGATGGGTCCCAAATAAGTACAAAAACTAGCAAGACAGATACCATTAAATCCTAAGGTTTGAGAAAAGTCCTGTTTGGTTCAATGATCAGCCTTCCAGACCCACCGGAGCTACAGTCCCACCTCTGTGGCTCTACTCAGTGGGAATCGTGCCCTCCAGGCTCTGTATGGCCGCTATCTGGCCTGTTGAAACAGAGGCAATAACCCCCATTTTGAAATCAAGGAGGCATTCTTGATGTCTGAATTGCCTTTAGGGTCATTCTCCTTTTGTCTCGAAGAACAGGGCATGTTCACAGCCAAATAGCTCTATGTTCTGGTCCTGTAGGATCTAAGAAATCTGACAGCCTTCCTTCATTTTGTCCCATCTCCATCCCCTTCAGTTCAAACTGACAGTGTTTCTGCTGGGGTGGCCCATTAGATTCATGGTTCACACCCACAATAATCTTCTTATGAAATCCACACCCTCAGTGTTCTTTTCAGAACAAGCTTTCTCATTGTTTGCAATAGGTATATGCTGAAAATTTTCCAAATGCTTAAGTTCTGATTCCTTTTTGTTTAATAATTTCTTCTTCAATTCACCTCTCTCCTCACACTTTACTACATGCACTCAGGAGGAACCAAGTCGCTCCTTCAACTCTTTGCTTAGAAATCTCAGCTAAATATCCAGTTTTAAGGATCAAAAGGTCTACTCCCTCAAAACACTAGAATACGGTTCAACCAAATTATTTGCCTCTTTATAACAAAGATCTCCTTTTCTCCCTTGTCCAATCATATCTTCTTTATTCTCTTTGAGACTTCACCAGAATGGTCTTTAATATCCATATTTCTACCTATATTCTGTTCATGATTATTTATATATTCTCTAAGAAGTTGGAAGCTTTCTCTCTAGCTCTCCTCTTTTCTTTCTGAGTCCTCACCAGAATTGCCCTAACATCCATATTTTTATCATGCACCTCAAAATTTCTCCAGCCTCTACCCATTACCTAGTTCCAAAGCTGCTTCCACATTTTTAGGTATTTGTTCCATCAGCACCCCGTTTCCCAGTACCAAAATCTGTACTAGTCAGCTTGGGCTGCTGTAATAAAATATCATAGACTGGGTGGCTTAAACAGCGGAAATTTATTTCACACAGTTCTAGAGGCTAGAAAGTCCAAGATCAAGGTTCTTGCAAATTCATTTCCTGATGAAAACCCCGCTCCTGGCTTGCAGATGCCAGACTTCTCACTGTATCCTCATTTGGCAAAGACAGAGAAAGATACCTGGTCTCTCTTCTTCTCATAAGGACACTAACCATAATGGGGGCCCCACCCTAATGCCCTCATCTAAACTTAATAATCTCCTGAGGCCCCACCTCCAAATATCATCATATTGAGTGTTAGGTTTTTGACATACGAATTTTGGGGAAACACAAGCATTCTGCCCGCAACACTCTAACCAAACCTCTCTAAATTTAAAATAAAGGCATAAAAATATATGGAATCACAAAGACAGAACAAGAGAAGGAGCAAGAGCAAAAATAATTTGGAGGGGCTGGCCCCGTGGCCGAGTGGTTAAGTTTGTGCGCTCCGCAGCAGGCGGCCCAGTGTTTTGTTTGTTCGAATCCTGGGTGCAGACACGGCACTGCTCATCAAACCACGCTGAGGCAGCGTCCCACATGCCTCAACTAGAGGGACCCACAACAAAGAATATACAACTGTGTGCCAGGAGGCTTTGGGGAGAAAAAGGAAAAAGTAAAATAAAACCTTTAAAAAAAAAAGGAATTGGAACTTTAAAAAAAAATAATAATAATAATTTGGAATCTGGAAAGCAAACTGATGAAAGACAACAAAATCCTAAGCCTACAGTGAAGAGAGTAAGGAATCAACTTAATATATATCAGATAATCCTCAAAAGGTTTAGGAACTGGCAGCACCAGATAACTATAAAGTTGGGGTTAAAAAGGGGGCACTAATAATGAAGAAGTTTTGATAAAATCAGTGCAAAAAATCATATTTCTAGATCTTCTCCCCAGCTATGGTTTGTGATTGTCCCTGCGCAAATCAAGTAGAAATTTGGAGACTGCTTTCACCATGAAGAGGATAAAAGAAAGTATGCTGGTTAATGTTTTGTGTGTCAATTTGGCTAAGTTACGGTGTCTTGGGTTTTGGTTATATTTCAGTCTAGATGTTGCTGTGAAGATATTTTTTAGATGTGATTAGCATTTAAATCAGTAGACTTTGAGCAAACAGCTTACCCTTCATAATGTAGTTGAGCCTCATCCAATCAATTGAAAGCCTTAAGAACAAAAACTGATATATAATATATAATTCTCTGAAGGACCCTGACTATGGCAGAGAGTCTCTGAACTAGGGAGCACCTGCCGTAGTCACAGTGAAGATGGTCAAGGATTCTCCACTGAAAGCATGGGAATTAAAGGAATGTATGTGTGTTGAATGATGACTACTGAAACTTCCAGCCTATGGACCCCATTCTACTCCTGAAATATAGCAACCAGACTCCTAACCTCTAGACAGGAAATTGAAAGATCCTTTTCTAACGAATAAATACAACCAGCCCCAAAGAAAATGTCTAAAAATACTGACATTTGAGGGCTCCCTTTCAAATAGTTCATCCAGATCAACCTATAGTGAAGCTCCAAGACAACAACCTTAAGCTGCGCTCTCAGAGCTTCTGAACAGATTTTTACACACCCATCTTTAATCATGAGCAGACAACCCTGGATTACTTCACATCTAAGGAAAGCCTCTAACAAAAAATGAAAAATATAAAGTAACTAGAAGAGATAGAGAAGAATCTCTTTGAGATAAGAAAACTTAAAATGATTTTTTTTAATATCAGTGGAGTAATAATAGAAGATATTCTATCCATGAAGCAAGAACAAGATATTCTAAGGAAGAAAATTCAGGGAACAAATTAAACCAACTCCTAAACTAAAAGCATGTTAGAAATCAAAAACTTGAGATAGAGATAATATATAAACTTGAAGAAATCTCCAGAAAATAGAGCAAAAAGAGACGAAACTAAGAAAGTAAAGGAAAGAGAATTGAAAGTCCAATCCAGAACAAGTTGAAATTACAAGAGTTCCTGGAAGAGAAAAGAGGAAAAAAGGAGAAGGAGGAATCATGAATGAACTAGTTCAAGAAGACTTCCCAAAACTAAAGGATAGTTTCCAGGGGAAAAAGTCCCACAAGAGCCCAGCAAAATGGACAAAAGTAGACCAAAGCGTAATATTGTGAAAACTGTTTTATGGAGACATTTCGAGCTATGTAATGCTCCCAGTTGGAAAGAAAGCGGTCTTCAGACTTCTGAAAAGCAGCACTGGAAACTGTATCAATTCCTTCAAAATTATTAAGAAAAACAACTCCCGACGTAGAATTCAATACCCAGGCAAACCACCAATCAAGAATCAGAATAAATAAAAATATTTTCAAATTGATAAGATCTCAAGCTATTAACCTCCCATACATTTCTTTCACAGGCAGCTAGTAGCTGTTTTTCACCAAAAGTGGGGAGTAAACTAAGAAAGAATATATATGGGACTAAGAATCAGGAGATACAACACAAGAGAGAAGCAAAGGCCACCATCAGGATGATGATGAAGAGGGTTCCCAGTATAGCTGCTGCATACCAAATGGGGGACACCAGCCCATCCAGATTGAAGAAAGTTCAAAAATTTGTGGCCAGGACCAGTGCAGGGCCCCATATCTAAAGCCAGCTCTTCCTTCAGAATGAAGTGTTGGGCAGGCTGAAATTAATGGAACAATCACTTTTATTGGTGACATCCATCATGGTGACAGTGTACGGCTAAGTCTAAATGACAAGACAATAAAGAAATATGTTCCTATCAAGAATGCTTACACGAAAGCCTGGTGCCTCTGTTTTAATCAGTGTCCTGGAAAGATCTATCTTCTTCCCATAAACTACAATGCAGAAGAAAACACAAAACTGCCTAAATAAAAGCAATTCTCCTATGTGGACACTTGTTTATATATGCATGGAATACTACCTTATAAGCTGGTAGCAATATTTACCCCCAGGGAAAGGAACTGGTTGGTGGGAAGGGACAAGTTGAAAACATACTTTTCACAATTCACCCCTTTGATTCTTTTAAAAATTGTAATATGTTCTTGTATTACCTACTGAAGAAATGATTAAAATAAGTTTCCTACAAATTATTTTAAACACAGATACTTTTGATTCAGCAATTTTACTTGTAGGGGTTTATCTAACAAACCTAAATATGACAAGATGACAAGGGAACATTGCTCGTAATACCAAAGATTGGCAACGGTATGAATAACCATCAATAGAGCAACAATGAAATAAAGGATAACATTATAGCAAAGAAATAAGACCAAACAGAGAAGTAATCTCAAGAAGTGTCAATGAATTAAACACTATTTTCCTACAAACGTGACAAGATGCCCAATGACAGGAAAAATAGGGGAAATAGAGTACAATATCAGTGAGCTACATTTCCACATCCATCAGATTGACAAAGTCTGATAACATCTAGTGTTGGTTACTATATAGAGAAACTAACTCTCAAGCAGAGACTTGCCAATATTTTCTTGTCAGAACCTATGTATCCCCACATTTCCAGCCAGGGTATCTACTTCTGTTCAACATGAGCTGTCAAAAATGCCCACTCGTCTTCTCATTTATCATCTAGAAACCTAATGTTCACCAAGAAATCTCCCTGGTGGATATAAGGTGCCATCCTCACTACTTGTGTTCTATGCTCCATTGTGGTGTATTCTCAAACGTTATGCCACATTTACAGCACAGAATCCTGATCCCTGCTGCCCTGTCTGCTTTCTTGAGTCAGCTTCTCCTCACCTTTTTCATTAGTGAAATCTACTGAATTTTGTCCACTAAGGTTTTGGTTTCTATGTGTTCACCTTCAGTGGTTACTCTCCAATGACTTTGATTCTGTACTGCGTGTGTGTTGTTTATGTACTACGGCAGCATGATAACAGTGTGCGCAGACAACATGGTTGGTGAGAGATGGAGTGAGAAAGAGAAAGAAAACAGAGATCTAACATTTATTGAGTGTTAACTATATGCCTACAATCACATATAATTTATATTTTTAATTCTTAAAATAACTTTGAAAGGAAGGCAATATTATTTTCCCCATTTTACAGATGAGAAAACAGGTCCTGGTGTTTTCTTTTTCTTTTTAATTGAGTGTGTGTTCCATTTTATTTTTTAATTGTATGTCACGAGACCAAGGAGAGTTGGTCCAAATGTGCAAGAGCAACATTTCTCGGTCAGCATTTCAAGAGATAGTACTTAAAAACCAGTGAAAACTCTTTTGTGGTTATACATGACCTGTACAACCTGGCTTCCACCTCAACCCCTCCTACTTCCCTGATGTTTTCTCTTACTGCTTCCCATCTTAGACTCACTCAGCAGCCCGGGGGCCATCTTGGTTTTCTTACACACTCCTGACATGTTTCTTTCTCAGGACCTTGGAACCTACTGCTTCCCCTGCTTGGAATGCCTTCCTCGCCAGTGACTTACTCCCTCACTTCATTCAGGTCTTTGCTCAAATATCTCCTCAGTAATAACCACTCAGCTTAAAATTGCAATCCCCTATCCCTCTTCTCGTTTTATTTTTCTCCATCCATCTTTTTACTTACCTCCATTTAATAGGTTAAATATTTTGTTTGTGTTCTCTCTGCCTTCCTCACTAGAATGTCAATTCCACAAGGCAGAGATTTTTTCTCAGTGTTCACTCCCTGTGCCTAGACCATTTTCTGGCACATAGTAGATGTTCAATTAATATTTACCAAGTGAAATAAAATGAAGAAATGAAGTTTAGGAAAAATTGAGTCAAACAAAGTTAATCAGATTTTTTAACTGCAGGAGAAAGAGCCCTTACTATTCCAATGGGTATTTTCAATCACCAAGAATAGAATCTAGCATGCACAATTTCCCAAACTCATGTGAACATGCAACCCTCTTTTCATGGAGCAGATCTGAGGGACTTGTGGTTAAACAGACATAGAGTTATAAGAGCAGGTTTTGATGAGAAGGAAAAGGGGGAGGACATTAGAATCCGATGTGTCTAAAATGAAGTGGGAGAGAGCAATTCCACTCATTCACTCACCTATTTGTTTAGAAAATACCTATCTAGTGCATCTGATGGTCCATGAACACTTCCAGAGATAAAGGACAAGGCCGAGACCAAAAGCAGCTGGGGTCCCAGCACTTACAGAGCTCGCATCCTCTTCTGAGCCTCTGGCTTTGCTGACTGCTTTCAATCTTATGAAACCTCAGAGAAAGAATGTTCCAAGCCTATGTAATTGTCACTTTAAGACTTTTCTTTCCAATTAGAAAGATACAGAAATATAATTAACCCCCGGATGAAGAAACCACATGTAAATTTGTGAAGCAACACAAGCCATGGATTTCCCATCTGCTCTGATTTCATCCCTTCAAGATCTGACCCATAATCAGTATCCTGCCATCTAGAAGATATGACTGTGGAATCCCAGATTACCACCACCAAAAGAATTGTACTCTTTTCATCATTATCTCCCATTGTAGCAAGGGAGATGATCATAATGCCAAAGAAAGGGGGCTGGCTAGAATACTAATTGGCAGGAGGTTGCTCTATCATCTCCAGTAACCAATAAAAAGAAACAAATACATAAATAAACAAGCAAATAAATAATTTTATCTTTTAAAAGGTCCTGTCTTCCTGACACACAAGACAGGGCAACAACATATTGTTCAATGAGTTATTGTGGCTAGAATCTCGGTCTGAAAATTACTTGTCTTGGCAATAGGCGAGCGTCACCCCTGAAGCCAGCAGCCTGAAGCAGATAGATTGTTTCAATTATCTAATTTTCACAATGAGTGAACCCTGCTTATAGGAAATCCATAGGTGGTTGGCAGTGGCAAATGGCGGCTGTGACATGTTGGGAACCAGTAGATTTACATTCTCTCTCAAAATACAGAACAGGACTGTAATTTTCTGTAAATATTCACAGAAGTCAAAGAGTAAGAGCAGGAGGAAAGGAGGAACTCATAAAGCTTCCCCTTTTGTCTTAGCTCCTAGGATACGCCTTTTCTTTCCAAATTGTCTCTTCTAAATCTAGTTCAGACAATGATGCATGTGGGCATGGACCCTTTTGGGGTCTATGGTCTGACTGTATCCCCCTCTTCCCAATGTGCCTCTTATAGTACTCTGGAGGTGTTATACATATGGCCAACAATGCCCCCAAGAATTACTTGGCCTCAATGCAAAGTCTTATTTCACAAAGTAAATTTCACATCAAACACATGGGAAAATTGCATATAAACCTCTCTGCTAAACAAGAAATTCAATTACTCTGCCTTTAAATAATCCCTCTTCTCTGTGTCTCCTCCCAACATTTTAGGCAAGTTGTCTAGAGCCTTTCTAGGGAGGCCAAAGGTATTGCAATATTTTCCTGCCCCACCCACATAGTTGTCCTCGGTTTCAACAGAACCAGGAAGGAGGTATGCCTGGTGATTGGTGCATTCTCATCCTCCAACTCACCCCTCAGGAGTGGATAACTCACTAACATGGTCCTTCTTTGCTCCTTCCCACCCCTTCTATCCCAAACAGGGCTGATATGGCTCTGGTTTTATCTCCCTTTCTCCCATCCCTCTTCCCATCCCCTATCTCAACAGTCCCTACTTGTTGTTTGTGATTTTTTAGGAAAGACTTTTTAAACAAAGATGACTACCTAGAAACTCGACTTTCCCCCAAGTAATGGACATTTATGGTAGAATTTTAAGCACCTAGAGATTTTTTATGTTGTGCTGATGTGCTGTGTTGGTTTTTTGTAACTAGTGAGGGTAAGGCACAAAGCCATGACTTCAGTCACACCGTGTGCAGTCTTCCTCTCCAACCAAACCTGGTTCTTAGTAAGATTCTCAGCCCTGAAGAAAACTGCCACCCACCCATCCTACATTTTTACTTAGATTCTCAATGTCTTCAGAGCTTGACTACAGTGAAAAATTCCATTCCCTGCACTGATTCCCCCCTCCCCCCCAGTAATCACATCTCTTTTTCCATGCAGATTTTAAAAAAAGAAAAAGAAGAATTTGATGTCATCGTAATCTCTTTTTGGGTGGTGTTGACATTGATTGAGTTGGTTTGTTTTCACAGTAATGCTTGCCGAATCCCCAAAATGAATAGGGACTCAGGCATTCAGTTATGCCTCACTTAGACACACTTCTTTGGCAAAGTTCAATTTAGAATGCAAAACTCAGAAATGATTTTCATTTTAATAAATTGGAAGAACACAAAAGAAAAAGGTTTACCAAAGCCTGTTGGCTGGCATACACCGTATGCATCTTCAGAAAATCTGGAGCCATCTTTTCTCCCTAAAGACTCTGGTGACAGATAAGGGAAGCTATAATCATCAATGTTTTAAGTTCTGGTCTTGTGAGAATTTCTTATCAGTCTCCTCCTTTCAATCTTTGCTCAAAGAACATCTGTCTTCAGTTCAATAGTTTAAACTCTAATGACCAAATCAGTAAAGGTTTCTTTTGTAAATTGGCAAGGGGGAAGGCAGAAGCAGGCTCAACCTTTCACTAATATTTTGTTTACAGTGATAGGAAATGCCATCAGATAAGTTACAGCCAGAGAGCTTCTTTCTAACAGGCACATAACATTTATTAATGAGAGGTTGAGGATTGTTTTGTTTTAAAAAATGAAAAAGGTATTGAAGTAGCATTCTTGAATGTTCTGCATCACTGTCCTCTACTTCATGATGCATTAAGATGATGATGAATTCTTTGCAACAAAATCATTCTACTTGGTGTTTTAGGTATTAAACATACTTCAGTATTTGCAAGATACTTGGAAATAAATATAGTCAGCTTCTCTATAAAGTCAGCTTCAAGTGAGAAGTGTGGAGAGTCAAGGGTAAAACAATTTAAGTTTCACAAAATTTGGAATCAGGACTAAAGGTTCTGATAACCCCATTCTAACATAAGAGGTTATTTCTAACACTTCCAAGCAATACTTGGACACCACTGATACAGGCTCAACACATGGTTGACATAAGGGAAGACATTGTAGAAAAGAAACCATATTATAACTTTGAATGACCTCTGACTAACTAACCCAGCTGGATTTGCACCCTCCAGATCCACTTCCTCTGTAGATTTTATGACCTCTGCTTGTGCATGTACCTCCCAGCTACGGTAAGATGATAACTTCATTCTTTTGAGTTCCTTAGGAATGTGATGACCCCTGAACAGAGAGTCTGTTCTGATAGCCATCATTAATGAAAACAGAAACATCTGGTGTGGTGACTCCTGAGTCCTTCCTAACGCCCTCCCTTATAACCCACTGGCTTATATAACTGCTTCAAGACTCTGTGCTGCCCCTAAGATGGTTCTTTTGGACATTGGTCAGCCATCTTCCCTCTTTCTAGAGAGCTGCAATAAAACGCCCTTTCTCTGCCACCATTTTGCCTCTTGACAACTGGCTTTTTTCTCACTGCGAGCAGATCCTGCCCTTTGTGCGGTAACACCAGCTGAGTGTCCTACAACATAACTCAATTCTGACGCTATCTTCCCAGGGTTGGCATCAGATTTTACAGTTTAAGGGTTCAGTTGGATAAGAGTGCCCTCCACTTCTGATGCCAATCACAAGCCCAGGTCGGTACCTGTACTTCTGACAGATGGGCTATAAATCAGGAGTTCCCATAACCCCATCCTTGGGTTCAGTTTAGTTGCTAGTGAGACTTACAGAACTCAGAGAAACATTTTAACAACTGACTAGATTACCAACTTATTATAAAGAAAGTTAAAGGATATGAATCAACAGCCAGATGAAGAGATACATAGGGCGAGACCCTGAACAAAAGAGCTTCTGTCATCACAGAGTTTGGAGCCCAGCATGATGGCACATGGAGGTATTCTGGTTCCCTAACCTGGAAGCTCTCCTAATCCCTCCTTTAGGGTTTTTAGGGAAGCTTCGTTACACAGGAATGATTGATTAAATCATGGGCCTTTGGTGATTGATTCGACCTCCAGCCCCTTTCCATGGATATCTGGGAGTAGGACTGAAGTTCCAACCCTCTACTCCAGGTTGATTCCCCTGGCAACCAGCTCCCAATGTTAGTTGTTTTCCAAAAGTCACCTCATTAACACAAAACCCCGTTGTGGTGGAAAGAGGTCTGTTGTGGATAACAAGACACCCGTTTCACCTTTATGACTCTACAGCCATTTCAGGACAAGAAACCAAATAGTATAACAAAAGATGCTCCCATAGCTCATATCACTCAGGAAATGCCAAGACTTTTGGAAGCTGTGAGCCAGGAACCCTGGACAAAGACCAAACATATATGAGAAATATATTTTGGTCATCTGAATGACCAAATATATTTCTTAAATCACAACATCACAAAGACTCTGTGAAAAAAGGGATTTCTTGGGGAGAGCATGATGACATAGTGGTTAAGTCTCTGTGCTCTGCTTCAGCGGCCCAGGGTTCATGGGTTCAGATCCTGGGCATGGACCTACACACTGCTCATCAAGCCATGCTGTGGCCAAGTCCCGCATACAAAATAGTAGAAAATTGGCAACAGATTTTAGCTCAGGGTCAATATTCCTCACCAAAAAGAAAATAAAGGATTTCTCTTGGCTTCTAGCAACAGTAGTGGTAAGAGGAATGTTGGGTGAATGCACAGTTGATATTTATGCTTCTATTTATACTTTCATCCCTAAAGCATATCATTTTTATGCTTAAGTTTCATGACTTTGGAGAATCCTAAAAGCCTGACTTCTTGTAAATTGTAACAACTATAATATTTTCAATGCAGATTAATTTATAAATATTTCTAATTGGAAGTCCTAATTATATAAGCCAAGACAAGAAGTTTAGTGAGGCTTGGGCTGATTCTCATAGTGCTGTATACAAACAGTTAGAGCTGCTCCTCAGAGGGGTCTATCAGAATGCTACAGCTTCACAAATATAATACAAAGATTTGAAGGGTTCCATTTAAACAGGCTTAGAGCAAAGGCTCAGACCACCAGATAGGGATAATCAGATATCAGATTTTGAGCAATCGTATGAGGTCAGGTTCCAACGGTTCAGCATGGATCAAGACGGGAAGCAGATGCCCAACAGAGAGGGTGCAGGCAGCACACCCTGGAATGCCAGCATGGGGGAGGCAGTCACACAACAAGGACCCAACAGGCTGTGGCTGCTGATCCAAGAGCTGAAACCAAGCATCTCATCCAGTGCTTTTAAAAATGGGGGTATGTAATCTTGACAGATGGCATGAGAAGCCATTTTTTTAATTCAATAAATATTTCTGGCACCTCTTATATGTCAGGCTCTCTATTAGATGCTAAGGACGTAGTGGTGGATAAAACAAACTCAGTTCTTGCTTTACTGAGTTTGTAAACCAGTGGGAAGGCAGACTTTAAAAAATATATATTATTGCACACGTAAAATATATACTAACAAACAGTTTTAAATGCTATGAAGGGAAAATACAGGAAACAGTATGAATGTATATTTTTATTTTGAAATCAGGGAAGACTTTCTGAGGAACCAACTTTGAACTGAGACGTGAAGGATTAGTAGAGGCTAGACAAAGAGAGGAAGAGAGTCAGGCAGAGGTGAGACAACTTGCATGGGAGCTGTGAAAGGGGAAGAACTTGTACCCGTGGGCCCTCCAGGACCAGTTTAATTGACCACATCTTATCAACAGAATAATGAAGAAATTATCTTTCAGAAAACTTGCAAAGTCACAAATCCAGAGCATGCACAGAAGAAGAAATCATGACCTGAAATGACTGCAGAACCAAAGATTCTTCTCCCCATGGAACCAAAGGACCAGGGCATGACTGAAACTTAAAAGTCGGACTCTTATCAGAAGTGAGAGGTCCGTCATTCAGGAATATCAAGTGTTAAGGGGCTGGCCCCGTGGCCGAGTGGTTAAGTTCGCGCGCTCCGCTGCAGGCGGCCCAGTGTTTCGTCGGTTCGAATCCTGGCGCGGACATGGCACTGCTCGTCAGACCACGCTGAGGCAGCGTCCCACATGCCACAACTAGAAGGACCTACAACAAAGAATATACAACTATGTACCGTGGGGCTTTGGGGAGAAAAAGGGGAAAAAATAAAATCTTTAAAAAAAAAAATTCCTTCCCCACCTTACCATAAAAGTTCAGAACCTCATCATAGGTGTTTACAACCTTACCAAAAATGCTTGAAGGCCACTGGTCGAAACCTGTCCCCCCAGCATTTCTGCATGCCAGCCTGTTCTCCCTAACCTCTTAAATTTTGCCCCAAATCCTGAACTGCAGAAACAGATCTTAAGGCATATGCCCTCGATCTCCCTACAGACCAATCTCACAGAATAAAACTGGTTTCTATCCCCAAAGCTGATGCCACAATTAACTGAGTTGTTTATGCACATCGGGTAGAAGAACCTCAACTTTGTGGGATAACAAGCTCACCAGGTCCAGGGATCTGACAGGAGTCCAGCACAGCCAGAGCACAGCAAGCGGGAGAGAGCAATGGACATGAGGCCAGGGATCTGCTGGGTTCGGTAGGCCATGGCAGGATTTTGGATTTTAAACCAAATGGAACACTGAAAGGTTTCAACCAAGGGAGTGCATTGTTTAGGTTGGCATTTGTTTATAAGGCTGTCCTGGCCTTCCTAAACTGGAGCAGGGAGAGAGTGGAGGCAAAGAAAGTAGTTATGAGGTTTCTGCAGTGGTCAGATGAGAGCTGACAGTGGCCTGGACTGGGGTAGGGCTGCAGGGATAGACAGAAACTAGAGGGAGTTCTTTTTTCAACTACCCTTTGCTCTGGCAGAGAGAAGAAGCCCACCCAACCCCCACTTCCAAGTCCCACTTGGATATCTATTTCAATTTTGTCACCCAGTTCCATCTAACAGGCTCGTCAATATCAAAGAAAAAACACAGACCACCCTAGCGGTTACCTGGATGAGTAATCCTCGGTAAGGTTTTCATAGCCAAGATTCACTTGAAAAATCTATTTTATTAGGTTAAAAGACTGCTTATTGTAAGCAAAGCAAACTGCTTTGCACACTGCTAATTCTTTTTGCATTCTTTTGGCAGGAGACAGCTGAAATTCTAGAGCCAAACACGCTGAAACTGACCTAACCACAGGAAAAGCAATGGTGCTTAGTTGAAAATCTGCAAGAAACTCGTCATTTATTATTAATGTCACCATGGACACCAAAGCCTTTGAGATGGATGCTGGAGACACCTGCCTGCTTTCAACCCCGGGCACGACACTCTCACCCTCCCTTTTCCCCTGCCCAAGAGCCTTTAATTTGAGGGGAAGAAGCTTTTTCAGCAGTTTGTCCTCCAGACCATCTGCACAACAGTAGAAGTTTTGGGTGCAGAAACCAAATCATTTCAAAGGGGTGTGGGATTTGCTTTCTGCACAATTTGGAAAAACACAAGGTTTAGCCGAAACAGGGCCTGAAAAGGAAATGAGAGCTTCTGAGCAGGACTGCCTGCCAGGCACATACATGTCATTTAAATATGAAACCCATGTTCCTCACCCAACCCTAAAATTCCCAATCCTTTACCTTACCTTGCCTCTAGATCCCTCAAAAGACAGAAAACATTTAGGACCTTGATTCCTGTCCCCATTTCTTGGCCAGGCACAGAATTATGCACAATTGGACCACTGTAGGTATCTCATCCGAATGTTGAGAAGCCCCCAGAGGCTCACTGGCAAAGCAAGGCGGGGATAGGAAGGAAGGTAAGCAGAGCTGTGTACTGGAGACTTGTAGATGAGAGACGACAGAGTGCACAACTGGGAGAGTTGGGACTCTGCATCCTTCTCATCCTGCCAGACATTTATGCCAATAACTTCCTTTCATAAGCTCCCATGCCCAGTCTGCTGTCTTCCCTCTGCCACAAAGAATGCCTATTCTTATAAAATGGAGATCAGTGGAGCTCCCTTTGCTGGTTCCCTGTATTGGCTGTATAACATTCATTCATTTACTATTGACTCAGCAAATATTTGGAAGCCAGTTGTTGGCTCCTTGGACAAGTTACGGAGAGCCAGAGGTCTCATTTGTATGCTGGAGATCATAACCCAATACCAAGACAATTTTGACAATTAAATGAGATAATGTTTTTAAAGCACCAACCACAGTCTCTGGCAATTAGTAATGGCTCCACATTTTTTTTTTAATTTCTCTTGCCTTGTACCTGCACTTGTCACTCCTCCTCTCTTATGGTCTTTCTTGATGCTGAATTTAGGACCACCTTAGAAAAACAGGCAGCTACGCAGCCCTTGGAGCTGCCAGGAGAGAGTCTATAGCAAATATTCTAGAGCCATCTCTGTGCTCATGGGAGAATAAATAGGAAATATTTGCAGTTCCTCGTAGTCTCATGACATGGGACTCCATTGGCCTGGTAACACATCTCCACGATGGTGGAATGCATTTCCTTCTCCTTCTCTCTGCTGATGCCTTATGGATTTCTAATGAATGACCGTTGGGAGGTCAGGTGAATGTTTTCTCACCCTGCGGGTGCCCACATTGGGCATTTCTGTGCTCTTAGAGAAGAGAGCTGCTTTGGCCGGTCTCTGGATTTCCTATGGAGGCACAGAGCTGTGCTCCACTGTGGTAGAGGATCTGGAAGGTCTCAGGTCCATCTTGTTATTCGAAAAGATACCACAAAATATCAAGCAAGGCTGACCACACAGCCACTGAGAAAAATAAAATATTCCTCAGAGGACATTACTGAGAGGGAAATGGCAGAGTTAATTTTGTGGAAACGCCGTTGTAATAGAGGAACAAAATTCCTCACACAATAGTGTTATGACTCCTGAGCCTTGAAGCCAACATAAAATAATTGAGGAACAAATGAAAATAAAAGAAATCCGTGGCATACATGTAGACAATGCATGGCTGGAAGCTAATTGAAAAATAACAAATAATAAGGTTCAAGAATGCAAACGCTGGCTGAAGTCCTTTCATTTACTTAGAAAGACAAAACTTGCATTTTCTAACATTAATGCCCATAGTCATATCTTGTTTGAATATATCTGAAGAGAGCATTAGTAAAGTAGGAAGAAATGAGACCTAAGAGCAAAAGGCTGGCAAAATAAGAATGAGGTTAGTTTTGCTAGCCTCAGTTGCAAAATTCTGCTTACTTCATAGCCTCCATTTTCTCAGATACAGTGTCTGGTGAGTCACTTTTTTAATTCTATCTCAGCGCAGGGATCATTGAGAAAAATTCCACCCTACATGGGCCTGCACTCCAGAGAGTGGGGCCTGAAAAGCAGTGGCAGAAAATAAAGGACTAGCTACGATTTATTGAGCACCTCCTCTCTACTAGGCCCTACACCAGACCCTTGATACCTCTTTGGATGCACCTGTGTGAACAAATTTGAGGAGCAGCAATGTGAGCGGACAGGAGAAATTGCCAATGGATCAGGAGCCTCGTGTTCTAGTCCCACCTCTGTGAAAAATCGCTGCACGGTATTAGGCGAGTCATGCAATCTTTCTGTGCCTCAGTGACACATCTACTAAATGGGAGTAATATTTCTTGCTGTGCCTATCTCAGATGGTTTGTGAGAGAACGGAACAAGATAGTAAGGGATACAAAACAAATGTAACCCAAATGCGAAGAGTTTTTTATTCCTTTGTTTTATTTTGCTTTTGGAACCCTTTGAACTTAGAATACTGATAGAAGGAATAAATGAATTCTTGAACCTACGGAGAGATGCCTCAGTCTGTTGTTACAGGGTTTTGCAGGGACCCAGGGATTAAATTTATCCTGCTTTTCTGATTGATGTGGCCTTGCAGAGCTCCTCATTGCTCATACCACATTCTAATTATGATCCTCCTGAAAGGAAAGGGAGGTTCAGCAAGTGGTTTTATTTTTTTTTTTCTAGGCATCTTGGAGTCTCTCCAAATATTTAAAGAGATTGGATTTGTGGGATAAATCTACCATTTATTTTTCAAACCCCAGCAACACCCCAGTACTCTCATGTCTTTATTTTTCAGAAATTCATAGTAGTCAAACATCTTCCTTATACATTTTTCCTCTTCGATGACACCCATGTCCACTTTCCCCTCTGGTTTCAAGCACTCTGTAGACATACATCTGTGTGAATCCCTACATGTATTTGTGAGAGAGAGGCCTTAAATGATCTAACCCCACCGTTTGGGTAATTCAGAGTGGATGACATAAATGACATTGTTCTTACCATTTTGTAGAATCTGAGCACTTTAGATTCCTAGTGGATCTTACCAAATACCCAGTTTGACACCCTGCATGTGTAGATGAACAAAATTTGTCTAAGGAGGCTCAAAAGCTTGCCTAATATCTGGACCTGGAAAGTGTATCACTTGCCTCTGGTTTATTTTCCTTTAAAAATCAGGAGTCCTCCACCTGGTGACAAGGGGTATGGCAAGGGAACTGCTTGACTACGGGCTGTGAGAGAAGTGGTAGGAAGACCCTGAAAAACCTAGTGCTACAAATCCAGAGACAGGGACGTCCACAAACGTTCCCAAATAAACTCTATGAGAAACAGAAAATGAGATGTACATACCCTTAATGACAAATTTTTGTATTTAAGCTAACGTAATCAAAGACATTAGATCCAAGGTACAGGATCTAGAACACAGGGAATCAGAAAGAGTTAGGGAAATGAGGTACAGTGTGTCAGTAGGTGCCAAGAAATGCTGATGTTTGAATATATAACCAAAATAGAGATCTAAGCATTATTCCTTATTTAATCTCTGTTATATAACTCAATTTAATGCTTAAAAATTAAAGTCTCTAATAAAGGAAGCATTTAATAAAATGTAAAGGATTTTGCACACACACAAAAAATACTATACCTACTTTCAGTAACATCTAATTTTTTCTGAATTTTTATTTTTAGTGAATGATTTTTATCTCATCAAAGTAATTCATTTACATGGTTACAAAACCAAATAATACAGAAAAGCTTAGGATAAAAATAAATCTCCTGCCTGACCTCTCCTGACTCCTCCCATCCTCACACCTGAGGCAACCATTTTATCTTTCTTAGTTGTGTGGTCTTGTGGTTGTTGTTAGCAATTTTTATGTCACTAATAGGCTTAAGACCAATATTTCTTGACTTATCAATTAGCTAATCACTTTTGTAACTGGCTCTAGTTTGTGTTTTTCTTGTCATCAGGTCAACAATTGGGTATTTGGTTAAACAAAATTAAACAGGCTTTCTATCCTCAGGGACTTTACGATTTACGGGGCCACTAAAGTATTAAAAGTTACCTGGTAAACAGTGTTATCTCTAGGAAGTGAGTAATGGGTCATCTTATTTATTTATTTATTTATTTATTTATTTATCACTGTGCTTTAATGTTTTCTCCAAGTTTCTTGTGTAGATTTTTTTTTACTCCTAAAATTTAGAAACACATGTTCATAAAACTTAAACAGGGAGACATCTGGTTAGAAATAGTCAAATAAAGATATGTCTGCCACCAAGCAAAAATGATACAATGAGAGAGAGAGAAAGGAATGGCGAGTGGGAGAGCAAATCCCATCCTCACTGAAAGATATAAAATATCCACAACCCATAATAGGTTAAATTTTTATAAAATATGTGAAATACTCAGATATAACATGTGCTTTTTGTTCTCACAAGACAGAACACTTTCTGTGTTAAGTAGCAAGGCGTGAAAGATTCCGAAGTCCAGTTCTCTCATTTAGGACAGCAAGGTCAAGGGGTTGAGAAGCTATGGATGCAACACTGAAATCTCACTCCTCTGAGGGTTAGGAGAGAGGGAGAAAGAAGTGAAGAAATCAGCAGGCATGTTATCTTCTCAAGGGACCCCCTTCTGGTGTGGCTGGGTAGGTTCCCGGATTTGCAGCTGCCTCTTACAGTCAGCTGAACTAAAATAAACACTTAAATCACTAAAGAGAGAGACCGTGATATAAGGGACTGAGCTGTGTGGCACAGAGATTCCCTCCTTCCTCAGACGGGTGCTAGCAGTGCTGTGAGAGCCCAGGGCAGACACACTCTTGGGGCAGAACAAATAGCTGAGTTGATGAGCAGGTGTTTTAGAAACAACCTATGTGGAATTAACCAGCCCCCTCTGCCGGTTCACTTCCCCAGCCTCTTGTCATATATATTCTAGACAACAACTAATCCCAACAGCCACACAAATATAATTTATAATTGACTAGGATCCAATATGGACGAAAACATAAAAAGAAGGAAAATAACACAGCAAATGAAAAGCAAATAAAGACTACTCTTCAGGATTATACTGGGAAGAAGAACATTTAAAAGACTATGATATCAAACAAATTGAAGAAAGCATGACTTCTTTGAAATCAGGGAGTATATAAAAGACAAATAAATTGAAAAAGAAATATAAAGTGAATTTTAATAGTATAAAAATAAAATATAAAATGAATACTAAGCTGACAGATCTCAGTAAGGAAATGGAAGATATGATAAAACTATGAAGGAAATGAAAAACAAATTATAAACAGTGAAAAGTAGAATTGACTCTGCTAATAACATCCAGGACATTAAGGGTAGGCTTTAGACAACTAAAGTGAAAAAAATAAAATTGGAAAAATAATCTATAATAATTAGGAGAATGATATATGCAGAATACAAGGAGATTCAATATACATATAACAGGTCTTCTTGAACTAAAAAGAGAACAGTGGAAGAAAAAATATTCCAAGATATAGTAATGGAAACATTTTTCTAAACTAAAAATAGAGTTGAATATATTGCTTTGTTCAGAAAGTTTTCTTCTGTCTTGGAATAATTTTCTTCCACCGTTACATGTATGTGTGTGTGTATATGTGGGTAAAATCTTCCAGGAAAATGCGAGAATGATTAACAATGAGATATACACTTTTAAAGATGTTACCAAACTTCAACATTAAAGAAAGTTTTCTATGAAAAGTGGGGTGGAGGCATCTGGGCAAAAATCAGTTCCACTCAAAAGTCAAATTTTTCTCAGAGTTTTCCATAGTGATGTCCAATGCTAACAGAAATGGAGCACACATTTATATATACAAATTTATATATGTGTAACTAAAGACATATAAAATGGTCTTGAACGGTAACACACAAAGTTGATACTACTGGTATGCAGATGTGCTTTGAAGAATGTACTGCGATTGAGAAGATAGTCAAAAACTTTGGTTTAATGTAAAGTTTTAATTTTTAAAGTAGAACATGAAGATAACATTAACAGTAACAACAGCAACAACGATGATGATAATGAAGCATCTGCTACCAAGTTATCAGGGCAAGAGAGTGTGACCCAAAAAGTTACATCTAATCAAGTTGTTTGCCAAGTAGAAAGGAAAAGACATCATTTCCAAATATGCCAGAACTAAACCACTTTATGAAATGGTTTTGATAAACAGAAAGGCTGGAGAAGCCATGATTTAAAAAAAAAAAAAAAACTGGTAGTAAGCGACCCATCCATTATAAAATTGTTAGACAACTGTGAAAATTATTATAGACCAGAATTACATATAAACTTTGACAAGGGGTAGAGGAGAGAAACTAGCTTTTTTACTCAATTGAACTCAAGGAGACATTTGTTGGGTGAGTTCTTATATATATAACAGTGATCAAAGTGAACAACGTCCGGGAATTAAAATTATATAAAAGAAAGAATAGAATTGATTGCTTTCTCAGATACAATCTTCCAGAAAGATTGAAGAATTATTCGACATTAAATAAAACACAAAATAAGGTAATAGAAAGCTATTGTAGGTTCATGGACGGTGAGACAGATTATATTATTGTTAAGGGTATTCATTCCTTCCCATCTGTGTATACTACCCCATTTTATTAATGCAAGATTTGACCATGTGACTTCCTTTGCTCACTGCAAATTTACCAAACTTCACACAATCGGGGCTTCTAAAGAGATTATGAGGTTAGGTGTCTTCTCTCCAGGCTCTATCATTGCTATTAGAAGAATAATAGGTAGCTGATCAACCCTCATCTCTAACCCCAGAAGTAAAAATAAAATGTGTGCTAGAGACTGAAAAAATAAGCCACAGGCTGGGGAAAAAAATTTGAAAACATGTATCTGATAAAGGGCTTGTATCCAAAATATACAAACAACTCTTAACATTTATTAGCAATAAAATAAACAATCAAATTTTAAAATGAGCAAAAGATCTGAACAAACACCTCACGAAGATAGACAGATGACGAATAAACACAAAAAAAGATTTTCAACGTCATTGGTCATTAGGAAATTGAAAATTAAAACGGCAATGTGATACATCTATTCAAATGGCTAAGATTCAAGAAACAAACAATACCAAATGTTTACAAAGACATGGAGCATTTGGAACTCATTAATTGCTATAGAAATGCAAGATGTTACAGTCACTTTGGAAGCAAGTTTGGCAGTTTCTTATAAATATAAATATAGTCTTACCATACAATCCAGCGACTGTGCTCCTAGTTTTTCACTCAGAGTTGAATACATGTCTACACAAAACACTTGCACACAAAAGCGTACAGAAGGTTTCTTCATAACCACCCAAAACTAGAAACAACCAAGATGTCCTTCAATAGGTGAATGTGTAAATAAGCTGAGATATGTCATACAATGTAATACTACTCAGCAATAAAAAGAAAGAAACTATCAGGCTACAAAATCATAGAGAAACATTAAATGCATATTGCAAAGTAAAAGAAGCCAGTATAAAAAGGCTACATTCTATAGGACTCCAATTATATGACGTTCTGGCAAGCATGAAACTATAGGAAGAGTAAAAAGCTCGTTTCTAAAGACGGAAAGAGGAATGAATAGGTACGGTGCTGGGCATTTTAAGGGTGGTGAATCCATTTTGTATAATACTATAATGGTGGTACATGATATTACTCATTTATCAAAACCCATGGAACTTTACAACACAGAGAATGAACCTAAATGAATGAAAATTTTTTAAAAATTATTTAAGAGGTTGGAGTGTCCCAAGAAACAATGCAGACTATGACAAGAGAATTGAATTGTATTAAAAATACATGAAACAATCTCAGTGAAGAAGGTTAGAGGGAAATATGTTGACCTAGGTAACTTTGGAAATGAGTGTAATATGTAAGATTAAAGGCAAAAGAAACTGCACATAAGCACTGAACTCTAGTTGATAAAATTGTTTCCCATGAGATACGAGTTAACAATTCTGCCACTGCTATGCATGTCCGCTGAAAATAGACAATTGGGTAAACGAAAGGTGGATGATGGGAGTCAGCTTTCTTACAGTTGGAATGGGAGGTTACAGATGAACAAGGGTAACTGGCTAGAATGATGCAGGTGGTGATGGATTAGAATTGGAGACCTTAGTAAGAACTCATGTTTAACTTAATATAGATATAGTCTATTACGTGTAGAAATATTTATAGGTATATGGACAAACATGGATTAGTATACACACATATATTTTCGCTCCCTCAGCTTAAAAGACCTGAAAGAAAGGACACCACAGTAGAAATGAGCACACTTACCACTCAGATCTTGGTTTCTAATATCATTTTCCAAAAAGGAACCAGGATTTATTAGAGAAACAACTGATTCTAGGACTGGAACAGGAAATATACAAGATGACCCTGGAGCATCTTGCAGTCCAGAAAGTAAGGAAGTGCTCAAATAAAAAAATATATATACACTCAAACACACTGATGGGAGTACATCAAAGGGGCACAAGAGACAAGTGAAAGAGCTCCCAACAGCCAAAGCTGGAACAATTTAAACAACAGTGAAAATGGCAATTTATTTATGTGAACTCCTTCCCCAGAACCCATAACCTCAATTTAATTATAAGAAAAACACCAGAAAAATCCAGTATAAGGGCGTCCTACATTACACCTGAAAAGTACTCCTCAAAACTGTCAAGGTCATTGAAAATAAGGAAAGTCTAAGAAACTAGCACAACTAAGAGGAGACTAAAGAGTCATAACAACTAAAAGTAATGTGGTATCCCAGACGGGATCCTGGAACAGAAGATGGACACTAGGTAGAAACCGAGGAAATCTGGATAAACTATGGACTTCAATTAATAACAATGTATCAGTATTGGTTCATTAATTTTAACAAATTATCTATACAATAGTCCTCCCTTATGTGCAGGGGGTACATTGAAAGACCCCAAGTGGATGCCTGAAACTGCAGATGGTACTGAACTCTATATAAATATTACGTTTTTTTCCTATATGTACACACCTATGATAAAGTTTAACATAAAAATTAGGCACAGTAAGAGATTAACAATAATGACTACTAATAAAATAGAACGATTATAACAGCATACTGTTACTGTAGATCTTAGCAACATCAACATATGAGGTTTTTTTCTTTCCTTATTAACTCAAGAATTTTCACCCTTCACTTAAAAGAAGCAGTTTACAACCTCTCTTTGGCATATCTGAATTGCAACATCACCACTCCTGCGCTTGGGGGTCATTATTAAGTAAAATAAAGGTTATTTGAACACAAGCACTGTGATATCGAGGCAGTCAATCTGATAACCCAAACGTGACTAACAGGCAGGTATCACATATATCATGGATACGCTGGACAAAGGGATGATTCATGTCCCAGGTGGGACGGAGTAGGACAGTATGAGATTTCATCACCCTACTCAAAAAGTTGTGTGATTTAAAACTCATGAATTGTTTATTTCTGGAATTTTCCATTTAACATGTTGAACTACAGTTGACCACAGGTAACTGAAACTGAAGAAAATGAAACCATGGATAAGGGGAGACTACTGTATTAATATAAGATATTAAAAATAGGGGAAACTGTGAGGGGAGTGGTATGTGGAAACTCTCATGCTATTTCTGTAAATCTAAAACTGCTCTAAAAAATAAAGTGTATTAACAAAAATAATTAAAAACATGGGACACACCTGAGCCTGAATCTAAACGAAGAAGCAAGCCCAACCAGATTCAAAGCAGGAAACAGAGCTGCCATTTAGCCTAAATCAGCTGACTCACAGAGCTAAAAGAGAAATTCTGGAAATTCCCTGAGTTCCTAAAACAGAGAACATTCAAACTCGACTTTGCTAAATTGCTTTCCAAACAATTCTGCTATTTAAACTCTTACCAAATGCATAAGAGTTTTTATTTACTCCCATTTTTGCTATTACTTGGCAATGCAAATACTCTAATTTTTGCTAATCTAACCTGTGAAGTATTTTGTTTCTCTAAATTTAAGTATCACTGATTCCTAGTAAAGATGGGCTTCATTTATTAATAAATATTCCAGCAGACATTTCAAGAGGCAGGAACTTTTTAATAACATGACTCTGATAGCATTATCATGAAATTAATAATTCCTAAAAACATCTTAAGATCTACTCCAAGTTCAATGTTTCCTGATTACTTAAAATATCTTTTTAAAGTTGATTTGTTTGAATCAGAATCCAAACAAGGTCCACACATTGTATTTAGATTATGTGCACTATAGATCTTTCTTAATATACTACAATTCTCCTTTTTTGTGCTATGTGTTATTTGAAAAATTAAATTATTTGTCTTACAGAATATCTAGATTTGACTGATTAATTTCTCTTAAAGTCACTTAACATGACCTCCATCCCCCTATTTTCTGTAAACTGGAAGTTAGACCTACAGGCTTGGTCAGATATGGGTTATTTCTTTTGTCAACAATGCTTCATGTTTCTGTATGCTTCCTATTGCCTTGCATCAAAAGAAAACCATTGTCCTGTTTGCCCCTCTTTTACTGATGGAAAGATTAATTAGTGAATTTAGGTCATGTCAACCTGATCGATCTGTTATAAAGTGTCACATCTAATGTTTCTCATCTAATGGTTTTAGCAACTATTGATGACTATCATCTAGATCCATTAGGGTTTATATATGCGGTTTTCTATTTCTATCATTTCTTCTCATTTTTTTTAGGTATGATTCTTTAAAAAAAATCACTTTCTTTAACCAATTATTTTCCTGCTCTGTTATACAATTCATACAGGAAGGACAACTTACTCTCTTATTTGAAATACAAATTGTCTGAATCTGAGAGGTATTGCAACCACTTTTTCTGCCAGTGGATGAGGGGAGCTGATTCAGGAAGCATAGTATGGGCATTTCTTCAGCATGCAAATTATTTTCCAATGCAATTAGTTGAATACTAAATGTTTCATGCCAGCTCTCCTTATATTCACCCTCCGAGTCATCCTATTGAGGACATTTGCCATGGCTTCATCTGGAGAGTACCTAGACACTATCTCTGCCAAATAGGCTGGACAAAACCCAATGTAACAGGAAGATGACAGAGACACTGCTTTCTCCTTTGGTATTACTGATTAGCTTTGATTCTCTTTGAGGCAACTTTATATTTCGAGGGACTAGAAGGAACATGTGGTAACCCATCCAGCACATTTTCACTTGACATGATTTTTTCCTCTGCATCTCTTGGTATTTATATTAGAATTGATAAACTAGACATGCAATAATCTTTAAAAATCAAGGCAAAGCTTATATTAGTACCTTCTTTCCCCTTAGGATATTTGTTTCTGTGCAACACCAGGAACAACATCACTGAAGAAATCTTTTTGAGTCTAGAAAAGTAAAAATTTCCTTCATTGCCATTAACAAGAAATATCTTTTATTTTTCAATCACTTGCTATATATTACTACTATGTCCAGTGCTTTAAAATACATAATTTAATTTTAAGTTCATAAAAAATCTGCAAGCTTGCTTTATAAATAAGTAAAATGCCCATGGTCAGTCGTTCAGAACATTAAGTGATGTAACTGATACTGTAACCTATGTCAATATTTTTCCAAGATCTACGTTTTTTCCTTTGTCCCTCACCACCACCAGAAACATTTATTGAATACCTTTCCCACATCCAAGGCACTGTCCAAGGTGCTGGAGAAACAGAGTAATATGATGGTCCCTGCCCTCTACGACCTTGCTAACTGCTGCTCAAAGTGTGGGCTGAGGTCCAGAAGCAAGGACGTCACCTGGGAGCTTGCTAGCTATGAAGAATCTAGGATTTCACCCTCAAACTACTGAATCAGAATCTGTATTTTAACAAGATACCCGGTGTCTTGTATGTACCCAAGAAACATTACATTTGAGATGCACTGATGAAGAATTTTTAATCCACTTGTGAAAATAGTACACAGACATTTAAGAAGAAAACTAACCACACAGAGTGGCCAGAGATGAGTAAACAGTGAGTGCTGCAACAAGTCAACTTATGGAGATACATAGGAGCTAGAAATTGTGTAGCACAGATCCAGGGAAGAATGCTTCAAGGAGGCAGAGCTCACATTGAGTCATGAAAAATGATTTCACTGGTAACATGGAGAAATCGTTCTGAGTAGGAAGACTGTGACAATGAAGGCATCAGGGTGAAGACATTTATAGGATGTGTGAGAAACAAAATTGACTCTGCCCAGAATGACCACTCATTAGATTCTCTAAGAAAGACTAGAGGCTGTGGTTTCATCTCTGTTCTCCTAGGATCTTACCTAGAATTTGGCATTTTGTTGATATTGAATAAATATTTGTTGAATGAAAGGTGGTTCTTAAAAGTCATACTTCCTTACTGAATTATTTTATATGTACTTAACCTTCCTAATAGTTGTTGGTATTTTCTAAATGAATATGTTGAGAATGGTGTTGCCTTGAGGAGAGGTTCAGCTGTTGCCATCTTAAACTTTGGTTGCTATGTCTACATAACACAGCCACGGACTTCAAAAGAATGTATATACAGAATTAACTTTTTTAGGTGCTGTGCAGAAATCAGAAAACTGAATAAACATCTTATTTAATGGATGGATATATTATAGCCAATATTTAGGAATATTTCCTTAGAATAGAATCATAAAATGGAATTACTTGATGAAAGATATGTGAACATTTTAAAGCTTTGAATCACACTACCAAATTTTATTTTCCAAAGTGACATCTCTTTCAGCAATGCCTTGATCTAGAAAAACTGCTTAGGAAGAAGGTACAAGAAGTGGGTTAACTGTTCAATGAATAACAAGTAATTGCTTCTGTATTGCATTATTATCATCTTCCAGGAAGTGTAATAGTCATTTTACATATTATATCTCTAATCCTCATCACAGCCTTTAAAAGAGATATCAGTATTGCCATTTTATAGATAAGGAAACTAAGGCTGAGAGGAGCTTAATAGCTGTCCCCAAAGTCACATAGCTATTAAATATTGGAGCCAGAATTTGAAACCAGATCTCTTAGTCATCAAGATCTGTATTCTTCTACTATACCAAAATTCCCATTTAGACTATCTTTTGCTGCATAACGTTACCCCCCAATTTTATTTTATTTTAATATTTTAATTTTAATTAAAATTATAATTTAAATTTATGAAATTTAAATATAAATGTTATTTATATATAAAATGCCACCATTTTATTATAGTCAGGAATTTGTGCAGGATTTAACTGGGCAATTCTTTTTCTTTGCATGGCATTAGTTCATGTGGAGGTAAAATATCCACTTTAGAGATGACTCACTCACACAATTGCAAGCTAGTGCTGACCATTGGCTGGAGCTTAGCTAGGGCCATGAGTTGAGGGTCTTAGTTCTTTTCCACATGTACCTCCACACTGGGATAATTGAGTTTCCTCAAAGTACGGCAACTGGGTTCCAAGAGAAAGTATTCCAAGAGACAGGAAATAGAAGTTTATAGTCTTTTAAGACCTGGGCCCTTAAACTGGCACAGAATCATTTCTACCATATTCAGTTGTTCAGAGTAATCACAGAGCTCAACATATTTAAAGGGAAGATCAATAGGCATAGACCCATGACAAGTGTCAATCAGCAGTCATCTTTAATTTTTCACCTTTCCTAAAATAGAATGCCAGAAATATACACATTTAAGTTATGTATCATATGTAATTATCCCAGAATAGTTTACAGACACTAATATCTCAAGGAAGAATGTTATTTTCCATTATAAGACCTTCTATTTTATCCTATTTTCTGTAACCACGTGCATGAATTATTTTGAGAAAAATAAACACTTTTTCCTAAGATTTTACCATAAAGTTTCTGTTTAGTTCATAAACAAGAAGTGGTCAGAGAGAATGCTGAATCATGGAAAGAGTGCTCTGGGATTCTGGTTTTCTCTCCTCTGCCATCTGACCTGGCTTTCCAAGTCACCAGCAGGAAGCTGCAATTTGAGGAGTGACAACTCTCTAGATTCAAGACACGGTTTCCAGGATGATATCAGTTAGATCAATACTGCTGCTTCTTCAATAAAGTTCTGTGAAGGAGTGTGCTTCAGTAGATAACTACTGAAGAGAGCACCAGTTTTCCTAGTTACAGGATAAAACTGACTTGAGCTTATCAGTGTCTTTAATCTAGTTAGAATTCAAGTGAGGTTTCCATTTTTCAAATCCATGCAGACCTCATTCTCAGCCAACACAGGTGTATCTGGCTCATGGGCAACTATAAGCATTGCTGACATATTTCCACTCCATTAAAAATTCCCCTTCCACCCACATGTGTTGAGACCCTGCATTCATGGTTGGCTGAGTGCGCTAATTTCAAGAGTTAACCAAAGCACCACATCATCCATTTTCCCAGTTTAAGCAAATATGGAAATCTAATATAATTCCCAAATGCCCACCTAATTTAATACCCACTCTCCTGATCTAAATAAATCTCCCTTGGAGACTATCCTGGAAATCCAGGTACTTCCTTCAGCCTTCTTCCCAGCTAAGTCTCAGGGTTCTGACAAGGAGGTCAACTCAGAAAAACAGCCACAGAGCAAATGGATGAGAGGATATAAAATTAGCCCTCATTAATAGTGCAATAGAAATTCCTTTTATGAATATATCTCTATATGAATCGCAGACATATCCAGGATGAGTGTATGAGGAGGATAACTGACCCAGCAAGTCACACTTTAGATCCACATCCATAATTTAAGTGTTATCTGCTATTCCCAGCATTCTCAAAGAAAATGAGATGTTTTGAATAATGTATGCCCATTTGAAAATATATACATAGAGAGATTGCTAGACCCTGCTAGACTACGTGAAAGATGTAGAATGAGCTATGTGTTCCTTGTTGCCAGAAGCTACAAATGTGGGTTTGGGTTAGGATTGCCGGTGATGGTACTAAAAACACCACAGAGAGTTGACATGTCAGAGATCAGCCTCCGCTGCCCAGGTATTGAGAGATTCTATTTATTCTAGATTCTAACCACTTCTTGCCTTGTCTACACCCATGCCACCCGGGAACACTAAATAAGATGAAAAACACCCTTTAGCTCCTTCTACCCTCTGCAAGTACTCTAAAACTTGGGTAAAAGGCTAATCAAGTTATCTCTCCATCACGACATTATGAGAGTTTATGCTACTGAGCATCTTTAGAAGAACAAAAAATGTACATAGGGAGCCCTAAAGATGCTCTTTTGCACTACTTTATATTTTTCGAAAGATGGTTTCTGTGGAGAGCAGTAACTATTTCATTGTGTAATTCAGAGAAGAGTAAAGAACTAATTCAGGCTTTGTTTTATTTAGCTACAAAATTAAAGCACTGGAACTCATCACTTAAGGGATTTCATGTAAAATCATACTTGAATATACACACAAGCAGGTTCTTTACTACCACCGAATGCTCAAAAAGTAACAATTTATTACTTTACAATATATAATACACATAACAATAATAACATAATTCTTCTGATGGTGGAAATGTTAACAATTAGTGAAGAATGAAAGTGAAAATACTTGTATATTTATAATTGGATAGACGTGATTAAAAAGTGAGGTGGTGTGATGAAATGAGCACAAGCCCACATAGCCTTTGACTTAATAATTCTATTTTTTTAGAATATATCTTCTTCTAAGCTCAAGATTTGTAGAAAACAAAGCATGAGGCAAAACATACAAATCATGTTTTATCAAGGACACTGTCCCAAGGAAGCTAGAATAGGAAAAAAAGGAAATGAGATAAGGAGAAGTGAAAGCAAATACAAAGTGATGTATTAGGAATTTGGCCGCAGCCTCAGCAGAAATCACACCTGGTTGTTCAGTTGCACAGCACATCTCCTGAGCGGGCATATGGAAACACTACATCTGGCAACAGTCCAATAGGTGGAGGAAAGGAGAGTAATTTATCCACCAGCTCCCTAATGTCCCCTGTTTGGCATTGATCAAGGCTCCCCTCTGGGGCCTATAAGAATACAGTCAGTGCCAGGCTAACTGGAAGGTCACCCAGCAACATCCATCAGAAAATCACAGCCAAGCAAATCTGATGAGATACATAAACGTGATCCAGCACAATTGTGAGGAAATACTTACACATGTGCTTAAACAACATTATTGTAGCATTATTTTAATCAAAAAAACTGAACAGAGGATGAATATCCATTACTAGGGAAATAGTTAAATATATTATTTACAGCAACGTCATGGATGGGTTAAAAAGGATGAAGTGGATCTATGTCTACTTACCCCAAAATATATTCAGGGCTTATTAAAAAAACTAGTCATAGAATCGTACATATATCACAATTCACTTTAACGCAAAAAAAGAAAAATTCTCTATGAGTTTATATCCATATATATATAGGAGATAAATAGGGAAACGGTTAATGAGATATGCATCAAAGTATTAGCGGCTACAACTAGAGAGAGAAATATGGAGGATGTTCTGAAGGGAGACTTCACATGTATTCTAATTATTCTTGTATAGTTTAAAATGTTTTAAGTTAATAAACAAATTAAAGGAAGAAGGAAAGAAGGGAAGGAGAAGAGAGGGAGGGTCGAGAGTGGAATACAGAATTAGGATCCGGATTTTCCTGTGACTGAATTCTGGTCGGGTGACCAACTGTCCTAGCCAAGCCATGTGTTTCCTCTTGGGACCTGCCCTCTGAGTTCCAATCCTAAGAGTACTGTGGTGAATTTTCAAAAGCTTTTGTTTGTGAAAAGTTTGGATGATATGTTTTAATATTATAATGATATGCATGTTAGAGGGAAATCCACTATTAAGGTGAAACAGTTTGAATGACTTTTGTTGAAGATTACAAATCAAAAGACTACCCCAACAAATCATCGTGAAAAGAAGGTCCCGGAGAGCATATGAGTGAAACAGAGAAAGAAAGTCCAGACAAATCAAACCACGTCAGTCGAATGTGGTCTCAGGTGGTAAAGGTAGAAAAGGACAAAGTAAGCTAGAGAGCAGAATTAGCGAATGACTGCTGAGAGGGTGGAAGAGTCTGTTGAAGCAATTTAAGTAAAATACACTTTACAAATGCATCCTATGTGACAGCAATAAGAAAACCTGCAACCATCCTCAGTCTAATAGGCAGTGGAGGGAAATAAGAGCCCCTTGAACAGTGAGGGAACAGCCTCATTTTTCCTAACACCTTTTAACCAGAAAAATAAAGGAAATAAATCTCGGCAACTGGTAAATAAAAGACCCTATTATGAACTAGCTCAGACTAAATATGGCCATTTAACTCAACAGAGCTAGCAGTCCCAACATATTCCAAGTCGTTTTCTTATGTGTCTCCTAAGTCATTAATTTTTTTGAAGGTCATTATATTTTAAAGCAGAGATACACCTTAAAGAGTGTCTTACAAACTTCCCATTTTTAAAGTGGAAAGCAAAACACAAGGACAGAGACTTGCGGAATACAGTTACTCAACCGGCAACCGGGCGATGGGCGGGGTATTCAAAAGACTTGGGTGTGGTCCTAGTTCTCCCCTGATGACCTCTGTTACCTTTAGGAAGTTACTTGCCTTCTCTGGAGCTCTGCTGCCTCCTAGGTAAAGTGAACACTTCAAAATATGGTCCACCTCTGAATTCCCTGCCATATTGACACTGCCGTGAGTTATTTCTCTTAGGAAAATAAGAGAACATTTTTTGACCCATAGACAAGTAATCTCACCTTTCGATTTTACATGTGGGTTAACTGGGGCTCAGAAACGTTGAATGCCTTGTCCAAGCTGTCATAGCAAAAGCTTGGACAAAGAGGTTTGAGATATTGCATACTTTCCAAAAATAAATATAGCTTCTTTATTTTTAGAATGCTATACGTGCTCATTTTTTAAACTAAAATGTAGAAAAAATATTACCAAAAAAATCACCTGAAATCTTATGACCTAGAAATAATACAATAGAAACTTGGGTGAAAATGCATACCTAAATAGCTCTCTTTCTCTCTCACTCTGTCTCCAACAACCCCCTTTTCCGCTGGAGGGTGTAGGTGTCAAGTAAAACTTTAATTATAGTTTCTTCTTTGCCAGACATACTACTATGTCTACTATGTCAGAGTTTGAATATTGCTGAGATATGTGAAGAAAAATGCTATAAATGGAGCCTTCTGGAGGGGAAGTTTCAAAGCTCAACACTTTTCTTTGAGATTGAAAGATACAGAAACTTATTGTGTTGATCCAGTAAGATTAACAAGATCACTGTAAAGAAAACAAGAAAGGAAACTGTAAAGATCACTGTAAAGAAAAACAAGACCTCAAATGACATCTCTAGGTGCAAGGATTGAGCCAGTGATTGGCAGACATTGGAACTCACCAATCTTACTTCTCCCAAGTGGCTGTGGGGACCCAGATTGAGGGGGTATCCAGAGTTGGGTCAGTGGGAATACTCCTTTCTCACTCGTCAGAGGACCACTTGTGCTTTCTTGAAGTAAGCTGCTCTAGGGCCAGGAGCAGTGACCAGATCTAGAGGCTCAGGCTTGGTCATATCACTCAGACTTGATGGGAATTACGAGGAGCTCCAGCTATGGATCAGACAATATTGACCATCCAGAAAAAAGCTACAACCCCTAAATCTTTAGCTTGTTAACTGATGACCCTATCCAAAGGACCCAGTTTTTAGTGGTATTTGAGGTGGTCTCCAACCTCAAGGGAACACAGCTGAGATATGGCTCCAGCTGTGATCCAAAAATAGTCTGAACGGATGCTATGGGCGTGAAAAAACATTTTGGTAACTTGCTGAGACTATCATGGGGGAGGCAGACCTAGACAGAGGAAATGACCTTTTGGTTAGAGGCAAACTGGAGACTTGGACCTTTCAGTTTGAGAATTTAAAAGGAGACGTGATACTTTATTTTAAACCACAAGCTCATAAAATGAATCATATTGATCATGTATGTGTATATATGGATACTTTTAAATAAACGGTATCATATTGAGAGGTTAACTTTTTAAATCAATGTTATATTGTGGCTGTCATTATATGTTAACTAATGTAGACTGATACCCTTATTAATAGCTGCATACTATTTTAAAATAAATAAATGAGCCATAACTTATTTAACTATTTCCTTATTAATGGACACTGAACTTGAATCTTATTTTCTTTGTCAGTATTACAAGCAATGCTATAATTATCATAATTAAACATTTATCTTTTGATGTTGGCTCATTATTTCCTTAAGACAATTCCTTAGAAGTAGAGTTGTTGGATCAACAGGGATTCAAATTTTCTCTTTTTGGTGCCTTCTACCTAATAGCCTTGGAAAAATATTGTACTGATTTATACTCTACTAATAGTGCATGAGAGTATCCATTTTCCTATATTCTACTTTCATGTTGTGTTAACAATCATTTTTATATGCAAATCTAATAAATGGAGAGGAAAGCCGCTGTTGTTTTATAGAATATCTGGAATGTTGAACATATTTTCCATGTTTATTGGAATAAATAAATTTATTTATCCTGTTGTGAATTATCTGTTTATGTCTTTTGCACATTTTTTCTATGAGGATAGTAATCTTTTCTTCAATGCTTTACAAGAGTTTTTTTTTTTAAATATATATATATATATATTTTAGAGATATTAATTCTGATCTACTGCACAAAATTTTTTCCCAGTTTTTCAATCCTTAAACTTTGTTTCATGACATTTTTTTTCCACATGAAAGCTTAGCATTTTAAGCAGTCAGATCTATCATCCTTTTCTTTTGTGGTTTTCTGCTTGGGATGTTATACTTTAAAAGCCATTCTTAAGCCTCAAAATAACTAAAACATCCATACTTTCATTTAGTATTTATATGATGCAGTTTATACATTTAAGCTATTGATTCACCCAGAACTATTTTGTCTTTTGCTTTTTTTCAATGTCTAGCCACTTATTCCAACATTAATTATTAAATAATTAGTTATTGAGTAATCCATCTTTTCTCCACTCACTTAAAATGCTAAATTTCCAAAGCTTCTTGGAACATTTTCTAGAATCTGTGTTTTGTTTCACTTATCTGTCAGCTCATTGCTCTTTCAATATCACATGATTTGATTACTGATAATTTAAGTATGTTTTAATATCTATGAGTCCTTTGTAAATATTCAAGAAATTTTAGCAAGTCCTATGAGACTTAGAGGTATGAAATGAACCCAGGAAAGTGGAAGACTATTGACATGAATTGACACAGATAACACCCAAGTGAAACCGCAGATCCAAATTGTTGTGTAAACAAGCCATCAAGAGAGAGAGAATTTCTTATTCAGTGAATTTGAGGAAGAATCTTAAAGAATATGTTTGAACATCAATAAATACAGTTGGAATAAACCTATCTATGTGATGAGACCCATCAGGCAATTCTGATCAAAACCCTTCCATAATTTTAATGCTATCTTTAGGTTTTCCATAGGTATAAAGTCTTATTTAAAGATCATGATTTTTCTCAAATGCCTCTTCAATATAGATTATTCCTAAAACTTCTTATGTAAGATCCCTTTTTTCCTTCATTCTTCACAGAGAATCTGTGCTTCTGCCTTATATTAAAGAGTTCTGAGAACTTCTAAGAATGCAGACACTCAAGTTTTAGGACAATCTGACCTACATGCTCAGTATTGAATAAAAAGCACCAGTTATAAAACCTATCAACTGCTCCAAGTGTGGAAACACATATGACGGAGATTTGGGAAATAAATGGGGATAATTCAAGCCTTGAGCAAAGACTAAGAAAGAGGTTCCTGTCCATCCAAAAACCACAAAGTGCACATTCTTTTCAAGTGCACATGGAACATTCTCCAGGATTGATCACATATTAGGCCACAAAACAAATCTCAATAAATTTACAAAGAATTGAAATAATACCAAGCATCTTTTCTGACCACAATGGTATGAAACTGGAAATCAACTACAGGAAGAAAATCAGAAAAGACACAAATATGTGTAGATTAAACAATATGATACTGAACAACGAGTGAGTCAATGAAGAACTCAAAGGAGAAATCAAAAAATACCTGGAGACAAAAGAAAATGAAAATACGACATGCCAAAATCTATGGGATACACCAAAAGTGGTTCTAAGAGGGAAGTTGATAGCAATACAGGCCTACCTCAACAAACAAGAAAAATAACAAATAAACAGTGTAACAGTACACTTAAAGGAACTGGAGAAAGAAAAACAAACAATGGTCAAAATCAGTAGAAGGAAGGAAATAATAAAAATCAGAGCAGAAATAAAATTAAATAGACACTAAAAGAACAATAGAAAAAAATCAGTGAAACTGAGAGCTGCTTCTTTGAAAAGATGAACAATGTTGGCAAACCTTTAGCTAGACTCACCAAGGAAAAAAGAGAGGAGGCTCAAAAAGTAAAATCAGAAATGAAAGAGGAGAAATTACAATGGCCACTTCAGAAAGACAAAAGATTGTGAAAAGAATACTATGAGAAGCTATACACCAACAAATTGGATGATCTAGAAGAAATGGATAAATTCTTAGAATCATACAACTTCCAAAACTGAATCAAGAAGAAATAGAGAATTTGAATAGACCAATCACCAGTAAGGAGATCAAAATGGTAATCAAAAACCTCCCAAAAGACAAAAGTCCAGGACCAGATGGCTTCCCTGGTGAATTCTACCAAACATTCAAAGAAAACTTAATACCTATCTTTCTCAAACTCTTCCAAAAGATTGAAGAGGAGGGGAAGCTTCCTAACTCATTCTATGAAGCCAAGATTGATACCAAAACCAGACAAAGACAACACAAAAAAAGAAAATTACAGGCCAATATCACTGATGAACATCAATTCAAAAATCCTCAACAAAATACCAGCAAATCAAATACAACAATACATTAAAAAGATTATACACCACGATCACGTGGGATTTATTCCGGGGATGCAGGAGTGGTTCAACATCTGCAAATCAATCAACATGATACGTCACATTAACAAAATGAAAAATAACAATCGCATGATCAACTCAACAGATGCAGAGAAAGCATTTGACAAGATACAGAATCCATTTATGATAAAAACTCTGAATAAAATGAGTAGAGAAGGAAAGAATCTCAATATAATAAAGGTCATATATGACAAACCCACAACTAATATCATTCTCAATGGAGAAACGCTGAAAGCTATCCCTCTAAGAACAGGATCAGACAAGAATGCCCACTTTCACCACTCTTATTTAACATAGTGTTGGAAGACTTAGCCAGCACAATCAGGCAAGGAAAAGAAATAAAAGGGATCCAAATTGGAAAGAAAGAAGTGAAACTGTCACTATTTGCAGATGACATGATTTTATATATAGAAAACTCTAAAGAATCCACTAAAAGACTTTTAGAAATAATAAGTGAATACAGTAAAGTTGGAGAATGCAAAATCAACACACAAAAATCAGTTGTGGGGGCTGGCCTGGTGGCGCAGCGGTTCAGTTGGCACGTTCACTTTGGCAGCCCAGGGTTCACCGGTTCAGATCCCGGGTGCAGACATGGCACCGTTTGGCAAGCCATGCTGTGGTAGGCATCCCACATATAAACTGGAGGAAGATGGGCACGGATGTTAGCTCAGGGCCCGTCTTCCTCAGCAAAAAGAGGAGGATTGGCAGCAGATGTTAGCTCTGGGCTAATCTTCCTAAAAAAAAAAATGAATCAGTTGTGTTTCTATATACTGACAGTGAAGTAACAGAAAGAGGAATTAAGAATACAATCCCATTTACAATTGCAACAAAAAGAATGAAATACCTAGGAATAAACTTAACCAAAGAGTTGAAAGATCTGTACACTGAAAATTATAAAGCATTGTTGAAAGAAATTGAAGAAGACACAAAGAAATGGAAAGATCTTCTGTGCTCTTGGATTGGAAGAATTAACATCCTTAAAATGTCCATACTTCCTAAAGCAATCTACAGATTCAATGCAATCCTTATCAAAGTTCCAACAACATTTTTCACAGAAATAGAACAAAGAATCCTAAAATTTATGTGGAATAACAAAAGACCCCTAATAGCCAATGGAATCCTGAAACAAAAGAACAAAGCTGGAGGTATCACACTCCCTGATTTTAAAATATACTAGAAAGCCATAGTAACCAAAGAGCATGTTATTGGAACAAAAACAGACACACATTTCAGTGGAACAGAATCGAGAGCCCAGAAAACCCACACACCTATGGACAGCTAATTTTCAACAAGGGAGCCAAGAGCATACAACAGAGAAAGGAAAGTCTCTTCAACAATTGGTGTTGGGAAAACTGGACAGCCACATGCAAAAGAATGAAAGTAGACCATTTTCTTACACCATACACAAAAATTAATTCAAAATGGATTAAAGACTTGAATGTAAGACCTGAAACCATGAAACTTCTAGAAGAAAATATAAACAGTACACTCTTCAATATTGGTTTTAGTAGCATCTTTTCAAGTACGATGTCTGATCGGTCAAGAGAAACAATAGAAAAAATAAATAAATGAGACTACATCAAATCAAAAATCTTCTGCACAGCAAAGGAAACCATCAACAAAATGAAAAGACAACCTAACAATTGGGAGAAGATGTTTGCAAACCATTTACTTGACAAGGGGTTAATATCCAAAACATATAAAGAACACATACATCTCAACAGCAACAAAGAAAACTAACAACCCAATTAAAAAATGGGCAAAAGATCTGAACAGACATTTATCCAAATAAGATACACAGATGGCCAACAGGCACACAAAAAGATGTCCAACATCACCATCAGGGAAAGGCAAATCAAAACTACAATGAGTTATCACCTCACTCCCATCAGAATGACTATAATTAACAAGTCAGGAAATAACAAGTGTTGGAGAGAATGTGGAGAGAAGGGAACTCTCACACACTGCTGGTGGGAGTGCAAACTGGTGCAGTCACTATGGAAAACAGTATGAAGATTCCTCCAAAAATTAAGAATAGAACTGCCACATGATCCAGATATTCTACTGCTCGGTATTTATCCAAAGAATGTGAAAACACAAATGCATAAAGATACATGCACCCCTATGTTCACTGAAGCATTATTCACAATAGCCAACACTTGCAAGCAACCTAGGTGCCCATCAAGGGACGAATAGGTCAAGAAGATGTGGTATATATACACAATAGAATACTACTCAGCCATAAAAAACAATGAAATCCAGTCATTTGTGACAGCACGGGTGGACCTTGAGGGTACTATGATAAGCAAAATAAGTCAGAAGGAGAAAGTCAAATATCATATGATCTCACTCACAAGTAGAAGATAAAAACAACAAACAATCACATAGAGATAGAGATTGGATTGGTGGTTGCTAGAGGGGAAGTGGGGAGGGAGGAGGGTAAATGGAGTGATTAAGCACATGCGTGTGGGTGATGGATTGTAATTAGTCTTTTGGTAGCATGATGTAATCTACACAGGAATCAAAATATAATGATGTACACCTGAAATTTAGATGATGTTATAAACCAATGCTACTGCAATAAAAAAATAAAAAGGTCCTAGGAAGATGGCCTTGACCTTTCAAAAATGAAAAAAGGGACAGATGTCTCACTGCCTAAGTTCCTGGGTTATAAATGTGGACAAGAAAAAAGTAGTAAGCTAGGAGCAGTGAATCTGCACCTACGATGGGCCTGCACCTTGGGTAGTGCTGGGACTGAATCTCGGCCACAATTTTGATCCTGTCAGTTGACAAAACAATGTGAGATAATAAACTCTGAGTCCAGTGGGTGACCATGAGGTCCAATGTGAAGTTTTGAAATCAAAACACCTCAGCAGTTCCCTGTTAATAGGACAATTGTTACCTGGGAAAATCCAGAACACATTTAGAAGAATTCTCAGTTGGTCATATCACTAAGAGTACACAAATGTTATCCATCCTAAATATCACAAAAGTTCTCACATGATCCTTTTTTATTTTATAGTTAGCCACTCTAAATTGGATAAAAATGCTTCCCAATTAAGCTTTCAAGTCAACATGTCAGGGAAGAAATTTCTAATAGAAATGTTAGGGCCATTCATTCATTCATTTAATATTCATTGAGAACCAACAGAGTGCTAGGTACTATTCTAGAAACTGAGGGTAGAATGGTGAATACAACAGGTGAGGTACTTGCTTTTGTAGAGCTTCCATGTAGTAGCGGAAGTCTGACAATAAAAAAAATCAGTGGATAAAATTTCAGATATTGAAAAGTTCTTTGAAGAAATGTGCTAAGATAATGTGCGTCAGGGAAGACCTCCAAGAGGAGATGGGCCTTGAACTGAGAACACAGAGAATTGAGGGAGCAGGACCTTCCAAGGTCTAAAGTAGGAGACAGGTAGAGGGCACAAGGTGTCGAGAATGGTTGGAGGTGGAGAGTGGTAGGGGATGAGGTGGTGGGAGGGATAGCAGGAGCCAGCCCATGCAGGGCCTCATAGGATAATAAGGAGTTGGATTTAATTTTTGGAGTAAAGAGAAGCCACTGGAGAATCTGAGCAGGGGAATAAAAGGATTGAATTTACAGCTTTAATTGATCACTTTGGCTGTTGAGTTGAGAAATGCTTCTAGAAGAGCAATAACTGAGATCATTTCTTGAAGTGACTTAGAGAGATAATGGTGGCTTGGGTTAAATTGACGGAAGTGGAGTTGCAGAGAAGTGGACAGACTTAGGAAGCAAATTCAACAGACATGCTGATGGATTAGACTCCTAGATCATTAAGGTCTGGATTCTGGTACTGATCTGAGGTGATTCTTTACCTGGGCCACAACTGGAGCATTTGTTTTTAATCTATAGAATAAAAATTACATAATAATTTTACTTTATATTATTTTGCAAAGTTTAATAAATCCCTTGGCAAGAATTTTTTGCTCAGTTTTCCAGCGTCCAACAAGTTCTTTTATTTCTTCAAGTACATATTTTTTCCTAAGTGCTCAAAAAATCTTCTCAGGTAATTAATTTCAAAGATAATTCTCATTCCATGCATATTGGCCAGTATAAATAAATCCTCAGATTAAAAAAAAATGGATAAAATCTCAAGACACTTCTTTTGAAGTGATATTTTGCTACATATACAGATGCAATTTCAATAAACTAATAATCTGCTGTTATTACTGATAAAATGAATATAAAAACATGCAAAACCCATGCCTCTGCCAGGATGCCTCTTGAGAATGCTGTGTGCATAGGGCAAGTCAATTGAATAGGGAAAGAAATCTATTAAAAGATGATGGTATATTTGAATTTTAGTTCCATAATAAAACTTTTCTACTGACATACACACACAATATGATAAATTCTATAAACAATAGCTACAAACTAATGGGCCCCATCAGATATAATGTGACACTGTAGAGTATGCCAGCCATTTGCAGATTCAGATTTGACATTATTTTTACTGACTTTACTGAAGATGATGACATAGCTAAAGGGAAAATAGACCAATTCGCTATCTCCAAAGATATCAAACACTGAAATTAGCAGTGTGTGATTTATCTTTGGACCTTATATTCCACATCAATAGGGAAGATCCATTATTATCTTTGCATGATCTGAACTAGGCAATAAAGAAGGATCATTTCATTGAAAAAGCACATTCTCCAGGCAGCTGTTGCTTATTTGTGTTTCCTGCCTCAAATCAGACAGGAGACAAAGAAAAGAGCACAAAGCCAGGACCACTGAGAGCCCAGTCAAAGAGGAAACTTAATCATATCTCAACCCCAGGACACCAAAAATGCAATATTCTCTGACGATGGAAATTCTTGACTAACCTCATGTTTAGAAAAAAATTACCCTAATAAATTTATGCCATCGTAAAATCATCTGAGCTCAGCCGAAATCGTTTTATGGACATAGTTAGAGGGCATTATTTTAAAGTTATGCTGGAGGCAAAATGACAGTAGCAAAGGCCATGCATACAAGAAATTATGTGCTGATCTCTTCACACTGATACTAGTTCGAGTATCTTTATTTTTTTAATGATCACATTCAGATACTAAATCCATTTTCAATTATTTCATTAAGAAAAGAACAAAATCCCATTTCATGTATAATTTTTCCTCTGAGTGCTTTACCCCCCAAAAGGCAATAATATTGTAAAATATTTATTCCATTAGTTTTAGGTAATTGAAATGCCAAGAGCTAAGCGCTTAATCTCTGCCGGCAGGGAGAGCTGCCTGCTGTCGCTTTTTATTAAGTCTTTTTCCGCTGCTTTTTGCATAGTCAATGAAAGTGTCTGAACTCAAGAAAAGATATAGAGTAACATTTAAACAGCAGTCTATGATAAGGTAATGTTTACATTCAGGATAATAGGAAAATGTCCACTCTAGAGCGGCCAAGATTTTTCTCCAAGTTAACTAATTAGAATGTTTATTAGCCGCATTCATTATTCTGACAGGCTCAGGAATTTCTGAATGTTATTAACTTCTTAAGCACCATATTCCCCGCTGGAATCTGGACAGGTGGATTTTAGCAGTCCTTGATATTTATCTTCCCCTGCCTACAATGGTACAAAAACAGAATACAGAGCATTCATCCTTAGTACCCTCCAGGCACAGAGAGGGCCTTCAGTAACTTCCTCATTATTTTTATGGCACCCATCACAACTCTGGCTGGTTAATGTACAGCCTTCCCAGCTGGACTTGGATCAGTGACTTAGCATCATTGTAAATGGACAGCAAACAAATCTATCTTTAGTGGCACTAACTAGAAAAGGAAAGATCTATTTCCGTCGCAAGGGGTGGTGAGCACACAAGCAGGGCTTACAGCCTCTTTAATACCTGAGACACCACGTGGCATGAGGTGAACCCCTAGGGAATCTGGATCCTGAGTCATAAACATGAGGACCTCTTATCTTTGATTTGAACTATGTTCCACTGGTGTTTTCTGCCATATAAGAATATTTATTATTCTCAACATCATCCTAACTTGAGCCTGAAATTCATAACCATACTAATTTTTAAAGCCTCTCACCAGTGCACCATGGTACAGGGAGAAATACATGGATTTTAGTGGCAAAATTATCTGAGTTCACAACTTGTCTTTCCTATGTATCAGCTGTGTGACCTGAGTCAGATTACTTCACCTCTCTGGGCTTAGATTGTCTCACCTATAAAATAAAGGTAGTATCTATCTCACAGAGCTATTGTTGTCAGAATTGAGAGAGATAGAAAGTAGTGTAGACAAGTGGTTCAACCACAGACTCAAGAGTCGTACCCTGGCTTTGATTCTTGGCTCTACTACTTTCTAAGTTTATGGCCTGGGACAAGGTGCATGACCAGTCTAAGACCCTGTTTTCTCAGGTGTAATATACAAATAATCAGAGTACCTGCTGCATGATAGGAGGGACTTACTAATGCAATAACTATCTTTTTAGTGATGCCCATGATCTAGGAACTCGGGATAGAGAAGGAAATTAAAAAGACAACAACCTTGGGGCCAGCCCTGTGGCTGAGTGGTTAAGTTCACGCGCTCTGCTTCAGCTGCCCAGGGTTTCCCGGCTCGAGTCCTGGGCGCAGACATGGCACCGCTCACCGGGCCATGCTGAGGCAGCATCCCACATGCCACAACTGGAAGGACCCACAACTAAAAATGCACAACTATGTACTAGGAGGCTTTGGGGAGAAAAAGGAAAAATAAGATCTTTAAAAAAAAAAAAGACAACAACCTCTACCCTCATGGAGCTTATAGCATAGTGGGGGAAGACTAAAAACAAACAAAATGAATGAGTAAATGTATATGTATAGTATTACTTGAGAGAGCAATAAGTTCTAAGGAGAAAAATAAAATGGGAAAGGAGAAATTAAATGTAAAGAATTTAGCTCAGTGTCTGGCACTTGGTAAGCACCAAATATAGGTTGTAATTTCTCTATCTATAATAAACATCTCCCAAAAAATTATCTTCTATCATTTTTCCTCTCCTATCTGTGTTCTCTCAAATTTCTATGTTTCAGGAAGAAGCTGAAGCCAAAACCTACATCAAAAGGGAACAGGCCTTTTCAGGGCTTCTTGGCAGGCAGCTATACCCATGGGTCACTTAAAAACATAAGAACAAGAAATGTTCTTTCATTTCAATTCATGATGAGGCTTAAAATGCAAATGCCCTGTTGAGAAACCATGCCGAGCGACAGTGAGTTGCTATAGAAGAACAAATTGTAAACAAATCAACACACTTAAAGCTCATTAGTTGTTCCCTATTTTGAGAGTAGGAAGAGAAGAGAAATTACCTAAAGTAGAGTATCTCATCCGAGCCGAAAGAGCAAGTCTTTTTAGAAACTGATGGGCTGTGAGATCTCCAGGGTCTATATGACAAGAATCATACATATCCATCAGGGATTTGCTGAGGGGAGCGGGGTAGTGCTGAGAGAAGATGGAAGAGTTTTTACGGAGCTTTAATGAAAGAGAGGTAGTTTCTGAAATTGAAAGAACTGCTTTCACAAAAAACTTTGGGAAACCTACAAGAGAAATTCTTCCTGGGGCCAAAAGACAAAGTTTAGGGAAGACATTGTCCAAACCCACTGCTGCGAGGACTGGCTGTGGGGCAGTTATGCATGGCCACCTTGGCCCAAATGTGGGCATCTTCACAGACAGTTCTGCCACAGCTCCATGGTAAGGCATCAGTGGGGCCGAGTAGAAACATACCAGGCACCCTTCGGAAACCGGAAATAGCTGGGGAAGATATTTTTGGGGAAGAGCCATGTTATGAGAAATGAAACCAATTTGGTATAAAATGGTGAACCTACCATGACTACTTTTATAAGCAGAAGTTGGTGTATTTTTTCAAAAATCAATTCTGGTATTTCATAGTTTGGCTTTATTTAAAAATACTCCTTAAAATTGTGAAGGTCCTTCTGTGTAGCAGTGACATGAATTCAGACAAATGAATTCAGATAAAATACAATTCTCTACAGTTGTTTTCAACAAACCATGACCAGTCTCATTCGTTTCTTAAAGGACAATCCCTACCCCATCCCCTTCACACACTCAAGTCTTTGTTTCATGAGATACATGAAGACAAGTGCTAGGTTCCCCCAAGTTTATGTACATGGAAATGGAAAATAAGATTACCATTCAATGCTAATAGGCTAAGTCAGCACTGGTAGGGAGAACGCAGCTTCCTCGCTACTTGCATGTAGTGGCAGCTGCATTACCATACTTGCTTGTTCTCTCTCCATCTCCTTTCCCATTCCTCATTCTCCCAGGAGATAAGTGGCTAGTGAGTCTGGGATCAACGGCGAGAGAGCCTGCATAGCTGAAGACTTTTTTCTCTTTCCTTGTCTCTTTGGAACAAGATGCATTCCTCTCTGTTCTGGTTATGGAAGAAGGCCTGCCTGGTCCAGGGCTTGGGGGAAAACCTGCCTAATTCTAGGGTTTAGTTTTAGTAGTCCGTTTGCCCTACACACCAACCCTGCCTCTCCCTCTTTTTTTCTTGGGAGCTTAGTATCTATGGAGAGCATGTGCTCACAATTACTCTCTTCCAGGCAAAAAATCACAAGACCAGGCCTTGTCTGACATTTTTAGAGGAAATGAATTCAAACTCCAGTTTCTGGAACGTTGAGCTGGGAGTCTGGGAAATGAACAAAAAGGAGGAAAAACAAGTAGATTCTGAAATTATGTAGGAAAACTAAGGACCTGGAAGAGTCTAAAATATTTTTAAAGAGATGGGCAAATTTAGAGAACTCATACTACTTGATTTCGATATTTACTATAAAGATACAGTAGTCACAGGAGTGTGGTGTTGGTATAAGAATAGACATATAGATCAATGTACCGAATAGTGTGCCTAGAAGTAGACCATGCATACATGGGCAATTGACTTTGAGAAAAGTGCAAAGTAAGTCAAGGGAGAAAAAATAGTCTTTTGAATAAATGATACTAGAATAACTAAACATCCAAAAGCAAGAGAGAGAAGGAAAACAAAACACTACAAAATAAAAATCTAAGAGAAAGTATTTGTTACCTTGGGCTGAGCAAAGGTTTATTAAGCCACAAAAAGTGTGAACTGCACACAGAAAACAATACATTCACCTGGGCCAGCCTGGTGGCGTAGTGGTTGAGTTTGTGCCCTCTGCTTCAGCAGCCCCAGGTTCACAGGTTCGGATCCCCAGGCATGGACCTGGCACCACTCACCAAGCCATGCTGTGGAAGTATCCCACATAAAATGGAGGAGGATTGGCACAAATGCTGTCACTGCAACAGTCTTCGTTAAGCAAAAGGAAGAGCATTGGCAACAGATGTTGGCTCTAGGCTAATCTTCCTCACCCCCCACCCACCAATACATTCACCAAAATCAAAAATACCTACTGTTCAAATAACTCTTGTAAGAAAATGAAAAAAAAAAAAAGCAAGGTGTAGACCAGGAGAAAATATTTGCAAAATATATATCTAAAAAAGAACTTGCGTCCAAAATACATAAAGAACGCTCAAAATTCAATAATAAGAAAACAAGTAATCCAATAAAAAAATAAATTATTTGAACAAGTAGTCCACCAAAGAGGAGATATGGATGACAAATAAGCACATGAAAAGATGCTTAATATTTTTAAATATTAGGGAAATACAAAGTAAAACTATAATGAGATATGACTACATATCTATTAAAATGGCTTGGAAAAGAATGACATTATCAATTACCAGTTCAGAACAACTGGAATGCTCTTACATTGCTCATGGAAATGCAAAATGGCACAGTATCTTTGGAAAATAGTTCAGCAATTTCTTATGAAGTTAAATACACATTTCCCACAAGACTCAGCTGCCCCACTCCAAGGTAAATGATTACCCAAGATACATGAAAACATAAGCCACACAAAGACCTATACGTGAATGTTTATAGCACCTTTACTCATAATCACCAAAAACTGAAAGCAAGTCAAATACACATCAGCAGGTGAGTAGATAAACAATGGTACATCCATGCAATGGAACACTACTCAGCAATAAAAAGGCATGAATTACTGATAATAGGAAAGTGTAAATAAATCTTAAAAATGCTATGCTAAGTGAAAGAAGTTAGATCCAGAAGGCTATGTACTCTATATTCTCATTTACATGGGGCACTCTATAAAAGACAAAACTATAGGAACAGAAATTAGGTCAATGATTGCCAGGAGTTGGGGGCTGGGGAAGGGATTCATTACAAAGAAGCAGGAGGAAAATTTCTGGGTTCTATATTATGATTGTGGAAGTGATTACACACTAAATATATTTGTGAAAACTCAGAACTGTACACTCAAAAGGGAAAATTTTACTGTATGTGAATTATATCTCAATAAACTTCACGTCTAAAATAAAAAGAAATGGAACTTACAGGAGCAAATAAAGGATAATTGTGGCTTCTGGTTTGTCTGGATGCAGGTGGTTTAAGCTCTGCTTGTACTCTCCTGGCTATAAATGGTTTTAACTTCATCAGTTTGTAGAGTTCATCCTGGGTTATGAAGGCGGATTTTATAGTTGGGCAACTTCAGTGGTGGCTGGAGCCTTCATATTGGTTTGAAGAGCCTATTGTTTTCATATCTTTATGTTTAAGGACCTCATGTTTGTCACCTAAAATTGGCCACAGAAATTGGCAAGCACTATAAATCAGATTTCAGGGTTTTTTCCTCCAGAGAGCTGGCCGTTAAACACTTACCAGCACACCATTGGGCATTTGTTCTCACCTCTGCTGGGCCAGGAGCCAGGGGCCTTGGGATTTCCACCTTGCTGGGTATATGCAGCTAAGGTGGCTTGGTAGACAGATGAGAATTATTTGAGGAAGGACTTAGCTGCTCAAACAAGGCTTTAAACTCGAGAGCTTGACAAAGGGCTTACCAAAAATGCAGGATCAGGATGGACTCAAAAAGCAACAGTGTAGACTACCAGGCCTCAGTAAAGACATCAGCCGCAGGTGAGAGCAGAGAGGTATTATCCAAGCACTAGTCCCATAGCTGATCTCCACAGATGCTGGCCATGTGGGGCCTAGCAGCAACAGGCTGTGTGTTGGCCCTTTAGCAGTCTCGATCAGCTCAGAGTGCAGGTGCTATAGATTTTCCTGAGCTACACCGGCCCCACTTTTCCTTCACAGTCACATACAAGACAAAAAGTTGATGATAGATAAAAATCTTTTCCAATAAGGCCATTTAGACATTATGGGGTGAACAATATTTGCTGCTTTTAAAATGCAAAGAAGTCATGCTCTGCCTTATAAAGTGTCATTCCTAAGATTCTAAGTTTATATTGTTAGTACTCTGCAGAGCAATGAGGAAAATAATATTGAAAACTGAAAAGAACACCCCTCAAAATTAAATACTTAAGTATAACCCTAACAAAATATGTACAATATCAATATAAGGAAAACTACAGAACTCTGATGAATGAAATCAAAGAAGAACTACATAAATGGAGAGATATTCCATGTTCATGGATAGGAAGACTCAATATTGTGAAGAGGTCGGTTCTTCTCAATTTGATCTATAGATTCAATGCAACCTTAATCAAAATCTCAGCAAGGTGTTTTATAGATATTGACAAACTGATTCTAAAATGTATATGGAGAGGCAAAAGACCCAGAATAGCCAATACAGTATTGAAGGAAAAGAAGAAAGTTGGAGGACTGACAGCACCCAACTTCAAGACTTAACTATGAAGCTACAGTCATTAAGACAGTGCAGTATTGGCAACAGAATAGACAAATAGATCAATGGAACAGAATAGAGGCCAGAAATAGACCCCCCTAAGTACAGTCAACTGATCTTCGACAAAGGAGCAAAGGAAACACAATGGAGCAAAGACAGTCTCCACCAAAGGATGCTGGAACAACCAGACATTCACATGCAAAACAATGAATTTGGACATAGACCTTACACCCTTCATAAAAATTAACTTAAAATGGATCACAGATCTAAATGTAAAACATAAACTATCAAACTCCTGGAAGATGAAATGGGAGAAAATCTAGATGACCTTGCTTATGGTGATGCCTTTTTAGATACAATACCAAAGAGATGAAAGAAATAACTGATGAGCTGGATTCATTAAAATTAAAAACTTCTGTTCTGTGAAAGACATTGTCAAGAGAATGAGAAGACAAGTCACAGGCTGGTAGAAAATATTTGCAAAAGACACACCTGGTAAAGAACTATTACCCAAAATATACAAAGAACTCCTAAAACTCAACAATAAGAAAACAAACAACTCCATTAAAAAATGAGCCAAAGAGGGGGACGACCCAGTGGCGCAGCAGTTAAGTTCATCCCAGGTTTCCCCCGTTTGGACCCCGGGTGTGACATGGCACTGCTTGTCAAGCCATGCTGTGGCAGGTGTCCTACATATAAAGTAGAAGAAGATGGGCACAGATGTTGGCTTAGGGCCAGTCCTCATCAGCAAAAAAAGGAGGATTGGCAGTGGATGTTAGCTCAGGGCTAATCTTCCTCAAAAGAAAAGAAATGAGCCAAAGATATTAACATATGCTTCATCAAAGAACACATACAGATAGCAAGTAAGCATATGAAAACATGCTCCACACCATACACCATCACGGAAATGCAAATTAAAACAACAATGAGATACCACTACATATCTATTAGAAAGGCCAGAATCCAGAATGCTGAGAACACCAAATGCTAATGATAATATGGAGCAATAGGAATTCTCATACATTGCTGGTAGGAATGTGAGATGATAAAGACACTTTGGAAGACAGTTTGGTGATTTTTTACAAAACTAAAATACTCTTCCCATTAAACCCAACAATTGTACTCCTTGGTATTTACCCAAAGGAACTGAAAAGTTATGTCCACACAAAGACCTGCACATGGACGTTTATAGCTACTTTATTCATAGTTGACAAAACTTGGAAACAACCAAGATGCCCTTCAGTAACTGAATGGGTAAATAAACTGTGGTACATCCAGACAAAGGAATATTATTCAGCACTAAAAAGAAACGCGCTTCCAAGCTATAAAAGACATGGCGGAACCTTAAATGCATGATACTAAGTGCAAGATGCCAATCTGAAAAGGCTATATATTGTATGATTTCAATTATATGACATATGGAAATGGCAATATATTGGGGACAATAAAAAGATCAGTGGTTGCCAGAGGTTAAGCAGAGGGAGATGAATGGGCAGAACACAGAGGATTTTTTAAGGCAGTGAAAATATTCTGTGCAATATTATAATGATGGATATATGTCATTAGACCTTTGTCCAAACCTATAGAATGTAAAACACCAAGAAGAAACTGTAAGGTGAACTGTGGACTTTGGGTGATTATAATGTGTCAATGTAGGTCCATCCCTGATAAAAAATATACCATTCTTCTAAGTGATGTTGATAATGGGGAAGGCTATGCATATGTTGGGGCAAGGGGCATATGGGAAATCTCCATACCTTCGTTTCAATTCTCTGGTAAGCCTAAAACTGCTGTAAAAAAGTCTTCTTTTAAAAAAGTGAAAAGAATATTTGAAGAGAAATAAAGGAAGCTCAAATAAGACCCAGTGATTGGATACACTATAATGACAAATGTCTAAACTAAACAACCAGGGAGAGGACACAGGATAAGTAGGTAGGTTTCTCCCCCTGGATGTGGTAGGAGCACATTACCCAAAGTAACCGCCTGCTTGAAGATTTTCCCCCAGTTGAGTTTAATTTACACATGATAGACTCCAGAAAACTGGCATAAATTGGGTGACTCTCTGCTAAAGTTAAAGTCTAAGTTTCCTTCAAAATAGGATGGTCCTATAATTTATCTTCCAAACAAGGAGATTTTGAAAGTGAAAGTGTCTGCTATTGATCAGTACTTTGGGATAAGAGGCATACACTGGGAATGTCCCAGGAAGTTGGGACTTATGGTTGCCCTTCTCAGTAACCACTAAGTCTCTGCATGAACTTGGGCAGCACCATGTACTGTGTTCTGGAAACAAAGCTTTGCCTGGAATCACTGATGTCAGGGCTGGGGTCTGGGTTGCCTTCTAAATGTGGTGGGGGTGAGACCAGTGCTAATAATCATCAGTGTCCTACTAACTTGTAGTATCTTAAAAGTGAGAGTCATCAGAGATTTGGCATTGGACTAATTCATCTTCTGAACTCCTGAAGAGATCATAATCATTCCTGCGAACACTGCTGAAAGAATCTCAATTCCACCCAAAAGACCACCCTTGGCTAAAAGTGAACAAAATAAGGAATGGAGGAGAATTGTGATTGCATTAGACTTCTAATTCACAAGGACAAGCAAATTTGATTTCTGACTTTAATTCCTTTGCACTTGAACTTGCAAAGCAATTTAATTTTTGGACTAATTTCTCCCCAGGAATTTGATAATGGAAGGGTGTTTATATTCAATTTGGGGCATTTCTATGTTCTTGACATTTTATTATTGGGAGTAGCTTAATGTTGTCATTTAATTTTATTGTAGTATCTCTGGTGGGCTATATTGGAAAACATGGCTAGACATGATTTGGAATAGGTAATAGAACTAGGAATGAATGTTCAGCTTTGAGCATACAGTGGCCTCAGAGTTCATTTAATTAATACATTCTTCTGCCTTATTTCAGAGACTTCCAGGGGCAAAATCTACACTGTTCACCAGGAAGATACCCAAAAGAATAGTGGTTAGGAGTAGGGTATGACTTTGAGGCTAGAAGCAGACTTTCTTTTAGGCAATTACTGCCTCCCTGGGGAGGGTGTCCGCATTCCTGGTCTTTTCCTTCCACAGGACAAACACCATGTTAGCATCACACACCTGGTTTCTCTCCACTCCTTTTCTTTGTTCTTCTTCAGGCGAGGCAGAAGAAGTCACCTTGACAGTCTTTTTTGTTTGTTTGTTTTTAAGGAAGATTAGCCCTGAGCTAACATCTGCTGCCAATCCTCCTCTTTTTATTGAGGAAGACTGGCCTTGAGCTATCATCCATGCCCATCTTCCTCTACTTTATATGTAGGACACCTACCACAGCATGGCTTACCAAGCGGTGCCATGTCCACACCCGGGATCCAAACTGGCGAACGCCAGGCCCCCAAAGCGGAACATGCGCATTTAACCGTTGTGCCACTGGGCCGGCCCCTTGATAGAGTCTTTTATCCATGGATCTCAACTGGGAGGAACTAGTCCATCTACACTCTTGTGCATGTGAGACATGGACTCTCTCCTTCCCTCCCCACTCAGACAGTAGGAGGCAGATCCCTCTAGGAACCCCAGTAAACAGCTCATACTGAGCATCTAGCAGAATATCTGGACGCTCAGTCGATATTTGTTGAGTGAATGATGAGAGCTGAGATGTACAAATCACATCAAAGAGACAGTGGTTCCTAAGTCAGAGCAATTCTTGACTGAAGATATTGATGTATATAAAGGAATGTGTCAGGGACAGCCTGGTGGCATAGTGGTTAAGTTCACGTGCTCTGCTTTGGTGGCCTGGGATTCACAGGTTCAGCTCCTGTGCACAGAGCTACTCACTGCTCACCAAGTTATGCTGTGGCAGCATCCCACATACAAAATATGGGAAGATTGGTACAGATGTTAGCTCAGGGCCAATCTTCCTCACCAAAAAGAAAAAGAAATGTGTCAATCATATGGGGGTGGGGTTTAATTTGCCAAAGAATGTAGATCAAAAAAAAAAGGCTGAGAGGTAAATTCTAACCTTAGCTCTGTCGAGTGAGAGGATGTCAGCCTGTAGGATTTGACAAGAGATTAGGATGTATAAAAGGGACCCTCAAACAATCTGTTTCTTACTTACTTTTTTTTACTAATACCAGGAATTAATGTTTCCTATAGCATTAATGGAAAACCCAGATAATAAAAAAAATCAATGGCTTGGAATATAAAAATCCATAAAGAATCTTTACTAATGTGTATATCTTTGTACTCTTTATTTTGCAGTTAAATACATATGATTATATATAGAATTTTTACCAAAATAGGATCCTTTCACCAGATGTATTTTGACAATCTTCACATGTCAACAAATGTGCTACCATATCATATTTTGAAATGAATGTAAACATTATATGATTCAGATACATAATAATATATTTCATTGATCCTCTATTTTTTTTTTTAGTTTTTTTTATTAAGATTATGATAGATTACAACCTTGTGAGATTTCAGTTGTACACTATTGTTAGTAATGTTGTGGGTACACCACTTCACCCTTTGTGCCCTCCCCCCACCCCCCTTTTCCCTGGTAGCCACTGATCGGTTCTCCATGTCTATATGTTAACTTCCACCTATAAGTGGGGTCATATAGAGTTCGTATTTCTCTGTCTGGCTTATTTCGCTTAACATAATACCCTCAAGGTCCATCCATGTTGATGCGAATGGAACAATTTGGTCCTTTTTATGGCTGAGTAGTATTCCATTGTGTATATATACCATATCTTCTTTATCCAGTCATCAGTGTCTGGGCATTTAGGTTGGTTCCACGTCTTGGCTATTGTAAATAATGCTGCGATGAACATAGGGGTGCATGGGATTCTTGGGATTGCTGATTTCAGGTTCTTAGGATAGATACCCAGAAGTGGGATAGCTGGGTCATAGGGTATTTCTATTTTTAACTTTTTGAGAAATCTCCATACTGTTTTCCATAGTGGCTGTACTAGTTTGCATTCCCACCAACAGTGTATGAGGGTTCCTTTTTCTCCACAACCTCTCCAACATTTGTCACTTTTGGTTTTGGATATTTTTGCCAATCTAACGGGTGTAAGGTGATATCTTAGTGTAGTTTTGATTTGCATTTCCCTGATGATTAGCAATGATGAACATCTTTTCATGTGTCTATTGGCCATACTTATATCTTCTTTGGAGAAATGTCTGTTCATGTCCTCTGCCCATTTTTTGATCGGGTTGTTTGTTTTTTTGTTGTTACAATCCTCTATTTTTGATATATACAGTCATGTGCTGCATAACATTTCAGTCAACAATGGACCACATATACAATGGTGGTCCCATAACATTAGTACCATATGGCCTAGGTGTGTAGTAGTCTGTACCATCTATGTTTGTGTAAGCGCACTCTATGACGTTCGCACAATGACAACATCACCTAACAATGCATTTCTCAGAACATATCCTCATTAAGTGACACATGGCTGTAGTTATTTCTGATTTCTGATTTTCCTCTATTGTAACAAAACCACTAAGAATATACTCATGTATAGTCTTCATGCACATGTATTTTGGCAGATGATTAACCTTCCCATGTGCCACTCGAGTTTTGGAATTTTCTCAATAATAATCTATGTGCCAGGATTGTACTGAGCATTTTGGGATATGTTGTCTCATTTGACCCTCACAAAACCTCATGAGATATTATTCTCTGAGTTTTAACAGAGGAAGAGGCAAATTGGGGTTAGTTAACTGGTCATATCACTAGTAAGGGGAAGAACTGGAGCTGGAACTGGTCTTTCTCTCCAAAGCTGGACACAACCACTAGTGAAATTCCACTATGGCTTCAAGACATGTTAAACTTTTTCCCAGGTAATTTGTTCTTTTTGGTGCTACTTTAAATGAGATTTGCTTTCCAATTTACTTTCTAGTTAATGATTGCTGTTATTTGGTGAAACAATTATTGAACTCATCATTTCCAATAGCTGGTTTCAGTTGATTGTATTAGGTTTTTCAGATAGTCATTCTTCTCATTATATTTCCTATAAATAATAACATCATCCTTTGCAATTTTCATGCTTTTTACGTGTTATTTTCATTTCTATTTGCATAAACTAGCATTTCCAGAACTGTGCTACATAATAAGGATGACAGTAGATGATGTTGTTTTATTTCATCTGACCTGACCTAACGTGGTGCCTTTGGTAAATCAGGGTCTAGTGTTCCCTTGAGATCTAGCCCCTGCCTGACTCATGTTAAGGAATACATCTATTCCTAAGACTAATATTTTGTTTTTTAAATAATAGTGTTCAATTTTATCAAACGCATATTTGACAACTATGAAAATAATTTTCCCCTTTAACCTACTAATATCATGAATTATATTAATAGATTTCCTAATTTTGTGCCACACTTACTATCCTAGAATAAGTTCTACTTAGTCATGGTGAATTATTCATTGAATATGCTGCTGGATTTGTATTTCTAATATATTATTTAAGATCTTTGCTTCATGCATAAATGAGAAATTAGTCAGAGTTTTTTGTTTGTTTTTATTCTGTGCCATATCTTTCAAGTTTTGGCTACTGGGCTTACACTATCCACTTAAAAATAATAGAATTAGTGAAAGAATTTCTTTTCCTGTGTTCTGTAAAGTTTAAACACTATCAGTATCATTTATCTCTTGAATGACCGTAAAACACTGGTGAAATCACGTAGGCTGACACTTTTCCTGCAAGTAGTTCTTCTGACAATCTTTTGATTTATTTTAGTGTTATTGATGTATTGATATGTTCTGTCTTTTTATGTACCAGTTTTGGTAATTTGTCAAAAATCGTATATTTTGATGAGATTTTGAAGCTTATTAGTCTAGAATTTTAGCAAGTATTTTTGTATAGTTGATTTAATTTGTTTATATTTGTCATTGCTAATAGTGTATGCATTTTTTAATCAAATTAGATTACATAATATTTTGACTAATTATTGTTTTTCACAAAATAAGCTCTTGGAATTTAATATAAATTATACTCTGTTTTCTAACATAAAATTACCCTTTAATCTTTATTAATTCTTCTTATTTCTTTGTAATTATTTTGCTGTTCTTTTCCATTTATTTTGACTAGTTCATTTATTTTCTTTCTTCTTAAAAAATGTTTGGTTTTTTTAATGTGCATAAGTGCTACAGTCCTGAATTCTTGTATGTCCATGCATCCTTTTTGGTTGCTTTCAGTTGAATGACAACTTGGCTAAGGATAGAATTTGGGGGCATAACCTTTTCCATTGAACTGCTGTAATCATTGCTTCATTATCTTCTGGCATTTAACATTACAAAGAAGTCAGAGGGCCATTCAGATTTTCTTTTCCTTTTTAAATACCTGTTTTAATTGTTGGTGAGTTGATTGTGTTATTGTTTTAATGCTGTGATGCTTTTAGAATTCTGTCTTCATCCTGGAAATTCAACACTTTCATTTTTAATTACGTTTCTTTTGTACCCACGAACCCTTTCCAAATGCAGTTCATCCATCATTTTCCACCACACTGGTTATTGTTATTCCACCCACTCCTCCTAGTGTGGAGACAAAAGCTGCTCTCTAAGACTGTCGGGGCTGGAAGTTAGATCAGGAGCACTGCAAAGTCCTCTGGATAAATGTCATTCTGTGGACACCCTCGGTCATCAGTCAACCAGTCATGATCACATTTTGAGGACAAATTTGCCAGAACAATTCTAATATTAGGACAGGTAATTAGATCCACACATCAGTCCTTCTGAAAGACTCAAACAAGAAAGGAAACTAGAGGAAGACAATCATGAGATAATTCTGGGCTCAGCCTCACAGTTAAATCTTTACACAAGATTCTGAGTACCAGGGAGAACATTGGTAGCATTTTCCTGGTCTCCTTTTCTCATGTTCACATCATCTTCAGGGCCGGGGAATGGTTTCAGGGAGCCAACTGCAGGGCTTCTTGTCCTTCTAGCTGAGATTCAATTTTGTTTGAAAATATAGGATTTGCCCTATATATTCTTCTTAAAAATTTTTGAGGGAGATCAGAAGATAGAGCTATTATGTGTGTGCATGTGCGTGCATATAAGAAGGGTTAGTGGAGAAAGAAAGCATTTTCCATAAAGAAGAAAAATGAGTGGCCCTTGAGTGATAGGAAATAAATATGTCTTTCCTAAGCATCTGGTCACCCATGTCTTAATCATGGAAGGAAACTTGAGACAATGGGACTTAGGAAATTGAGAAGAGATACAGAATGGAAGCCATCTTAGTAGGTGGGTTGGGAAGGGAGGATAGACAATCTGATCTGATTGTAACCGAATCAAATAATTTTGGTAATGAGAAATAAATAAAGGCACTTCAGTCTAGTAGCACCAATATTTTTCAGGGATTACTTATACAGTACCAAAAATGCAGTAGTCAGGACTGTTGGTACCATGCGGAGAAACTATTATTTTCAGGAGCTAATCAATCAACATTCAATGTGTTCCTACTGGAAGCTGCTTTAAATATCCCAATGAATACATACTCCCTACTTTATTGTATTTAATACCTATGTTAACAAACCCAAACACAGATTCTTTTATCCACTGCACAGTAGGGCCAATAACTGAAATGTTAGGCTTGTGGCAAGGAAAGAGGTTTACTATTGAAAGGCAGCCAGGTGAGGAGATGGGAGTTAGAACTCAGACTCACCTCCTTGAAGGGAAAAAGGTAAGGATTTTTATCTGGGGTTTTAGATAGGGAAGGGAGAACATGTGCTGGAGTTTCAGGTCAGGGGGTGGGGGGAGCATGTGGCCGTGCTAGTTGGCACCTTCCCACCAGCCTGTATTTGCCCTTGAAGACTGAATTTCTTTTCCCTTGACTGTCTGAACTTTTCTGGTTAGTTTTCATCTTCAGCCTGCATTTGGCCTTGTGAGGCTGAATCTTGATGTCTAAACCTTGACTTTCTGAGAAACACAGCTCACTCACATACTAAGGAGAGACAGAAACACCCAGTTAGTTTTAAACAACAGTTGATTATGCTAAATATGCACAGTTATAGTTAGCAAAGCTTATCTCCAAGTTTTTTTTGCTGTAGGAAAGATTTTTTTTAACTTCTTTGTGCTCAGTTTGACCTACCCCCTTCAATACAACCATTTTCTAGGAGAGAGATCCTGGAAAATTTCAAGGACATATAATTTAGACAGGTATGGAATAAAGGGATCAGTAATTCTCCAAAAATATTTTGTATTGATGTGTAACGGTGAATAAACAGGAAAAACTCTATAAGGGGTAAAAGGCCATGCTGAGGGTCTAGAAGCTGAAAAATAAGACTAACCTTGGTTGAGCCATTACCCTGTACAGGCTGGTACTGTAGTTCTCCTTTATCCACAGTGGGATACATTCCAAGACCCCCAGTAGACATCTGAAACCACAGATAATACCAAACTGTATATATACTGTGCTTTTGCCTATTCATACACACCTATGATAAAGTTTAATTTATAAATTAGGCTCAGTAAAAAGTTAACAATAATAACTAATAATAAAATAGAACAATTAATATGACAATACACTGTTACCATAAATCTCAGCAACTTTAACATACGATTTTTTTTCTTTCCTTATTAAGTTGAGAGCTTCCAACCTTTTCACTTAAATAAAGTACTTCCTGGCTTCTCTTTGGCATATTCAAATTGTCAGCATTGCTACTCTTGTGCTTTGGGGCTATTATTAAGTAAAATCAGGGCTATGTGAACACAAGCACTGTGATACCACAACAGTCAACCTGATAATCAAAACAGCTACTACGTGACTAATGGGTGGGTAGTGTGTACAGTGTGGATATGCTGGACAAAGAGATGATTCACATCTGAGGCAGGAAAGAGTGAGACTGCACAAGATTTCATCATGCTACTCAGAGGAGAGCACAATTTAAAACATGAATTGCTTATTTCTGGAATTTTCCATTTAGTATTTTCTGACCACAGTTGACGATGGGTAAGTGAAACCCCAAAAAGCAAAACCACAGATAAGGGAGGACAACTGTACATTTCATATGCACTGCTATTTCATACGATAACTCATTGAAACTCTATATCAATCCTAGAGTGCATACTATTGTCTCAATATTACAGAGGTGGAAAGTGTGATTTGGAGAAATTATATACAGCCACACAATAAACAGCAGAGGTCTTCTTCTCTTCAAAACATGTTGAGGGTGGTTTCTTGCTTAAAATAAACATGAGATCATAATCTCAAACTCAATTCTTAATTGCCAGAATTATTGGAATTCAAATTAAAAAATTAAACTGTATGATTCACAAATCTATTTCTAGATTAAATGTTGCCAATATATTAATCTGATAATTATTTTTTTTTAAATCTTTAAAAACCATAACATCACAATATTCTACTATTCCAACTGTTACTGCACAAATGGGGTTCTCCTACCTGATGCTCATAAAAAAGCCAATTATTGTGGCATCAGCTTTTGGGAAAAGAAATCAGCTTTATTCTGTGAGATCAATCTGCAGGGAGCCCAGGGGCGTGTGTCCTCTGATCTGTCTTCTCAATCCAGGGCTTGGAGCACAATTTATGGGATGAAGGGCAGGGCAGTCTGAAGTGTGTAGATAGATGATTGGAGGTAAGGAGAAGTGAGGTAACAGATGATCTGTGCAAGCATAATCAAGCTTCACAAGATGCCTGTTCACAGAATGGTGGCATTATCATGATCCGAGGGTGGAGTTTTTAGCTCCTTGACGTCCAAAGGTCACTTATCCAGCATTTGGGAAGGCCCTGTTGATGGGTTGGTGCTCTCAACTGGCCTGAACTGGACAAGGGGTCTCTGTTCCTGTAAAATCACTCTTAATTACTCTTTTAATAAGATGAGGTCTGTTGAACTGGCCTTGGAGGGCCTGCAGTTACACAACTAACATTATATACACACACACATACTTTCCTACATTATATTAATTTAATCTCTATTAAAGTTACAACACATGAGTTAAAGTTTTAAAAAGAAGTGGACTGAGGCTTTCTGATGTTCACAAAGTATTCTGAGTTCTGGTCTTGTATAGCCAGTCTACAGACTTTGTACGGAATTTGTGCTTTGTCATCTGAGACTGCCATCATCTGAAATTACTAGAAACTAGATGAAAGCAATACATGTGAACAACCAGATGATTAAGCTTGGAAGTGAATCCTCCAGCCCCAGTCATGCCTTCAGGTGACTGCAGCTCCAGCAAACATTTTGAGGGCATTATGAGACCCTGAGCTGGAACCGTATAGCTAAGCCTCTTCCAGATTCTACTATGTGTGATAAGAAGTATTTTGTTGTTCTTGTTTAAGCCACTAAGTCTTATAATTTATTGCAGAGGAATAGATAATACATGTCTAGTAATTTTGATTGGAAACTGGATATTGTAGATAATACATTGTAGCACTCTGGATTCTGACATTTTCTTCTGAAAATTATTGCATTTTTGTGGTTAGATAGTTAAGTTGCCTGAAATGTAACTGTAAACATTATTTTAACCCCCCTCCCCTGCAGGATATTCAGCTATTTATTATTTATTTCCTGTTCTCATGCCCTCCCACATTGTTTTTTGAGCCTGGACCCCATGGGTACCCTTTGCCACACAACAATGTGGTCAAGGAAGCCACGAACTCACCATGCATAACACTTCTTCTTCTTTCTGTCACATGGCTTTGTTTAGTGTTTGCTTTTTCTTTTTTGAGATCAAATTCTTCTCAGTTTCTCTCTGCTTTTGGATGCCTTTCAGCACTTTATTTTTAGTTTAGCCAATGTTTATAAGTGTTATCTGCCATGGGTTTGCACAATCACTTCAATATTCCATTATTGAAAAAAGAGGTCTCAAAATCCTGGTTCAAACACTTCTTTTTGATTTTGAATGTGGCATCTTTAGACACTGCAGAAGATGGAAAAATTTTAAGTCTTTACATTTAGTGGTTGGAAATATCTCAAGAAGACAACAATCAGTATTTTTCCCTGCACAATAGTCAGATATGTTGCAAACCTTCAAGACTTAAAAACAGAGATCAGATTAATGGATAATTTTGATATAAATCTAGTATCCATAAGAATTTCTGCTGTTGAGATCCTGCTTCACTGGGCTTAACATTAGAGTGGGTGCTTGTATTAGTTATCAATTTCTTCTTAACAGGATACCACAAACTGGGCAATTTAAAACAGCACTCATTGATTAACTCACAGGTCTGTAGGTCAGAAGTCCAGCATGGCATGACTGGGGTTCTCTGTTCAGGGTATCATAGGCTGAAATCAAATTTTTGGTCAGGCTAGGCCCTCTTCTAGAGGTTCTGGAGAGAAATTGCCTCCAAGCTCACTCAGAGTGTTGGCAGAATTCAGTTCCTTGCAGTTGTGCAACTAAGGTCCCTATTTCCTTGCTGGCTGTCGGCGAGAGGACTCTCTCAGCTCCTTAATGTCACCTGCATCCCTTCTTGCATGGTCCCTCCATCTTTAGGCCAGCAACAGTGCATCAAATGTCCCTTATGTTTCAGATCTCTCAGATTTCCTCTTCTGCCGCCAACCAGAGAAAACTCTCACTTCTAAAGGGGTTCGTGTAGTTAGGTCAGGTCCACTCCAATAATCTCCTTATCTTTAAGTCAACAGTGTCATGTAACATGCCATAATCATGGTGGTAATGGCTCATGACATTCACAGGTTCTGGAGATGAACTCATGGATCTTGGCGTCTATTTTTACACTTTGGCCTACTGCAGTCTCATCATGAAAACATCTCTTTTACTATAGACGATGTTACCCAGGTACTGGGGAGTCACCAGGGAAACACAGAACATCTTCGCAAATTACCCACTTTGGACCTTATCTGTCAAATTCAATTATTAATCAACAGACAGTGTGCCCTAGGTTATAATCAACAAACCACCAGAATACCATGAGACCAGATTTTACCATGAAAAAATTTATAGGTACTGCCTATTTTTCCGACACCTATAAGAATGGTATAGCCAGCCCTGGTGGTCAAGTAGTTAAGATATGGCCTCTCACCACCACAGTCCAGATTCATTTCCTAGTCAGGGAACCACACTACTTATCTAGTGGTTGTTATACTGTGGTGGCTGTGTGTTGCTGAAAGCTATACCACCACTATTTGAAATACCATCAGGGTCATCCATGGTGGACAGGTTTCTACAGAGCTTCCAGACTAAGATAGACAAGGAAGAAGGATCTGGCCACTCATTTCCAAAAACAATTGACCATGAAAATTCTATGAATAGCAGCAGATCATTGTCTGATATAGCACCAGAAGATGAGAGGATGGCGCAAAAAGACCAGGCAGGGTTCTGCTCTGCTGTTCAAAGGGAGTCGAAATTGACTCGACAGCACTACAGCAAATGAGAATAGTATAGTAGTCATGGGTGAGTACTGACACATTGCATTTTGGGAACTAAAGCATGCAATTTGCACTCCAAACTGTACAACCAATTTACACATGGAAAATGATTTATCTGCAATGCTCTCTGCAGCTTTATTTATAATAATGAACAAGTGTTTAACAATAGAACGCAAAGTAAATTATAGCATATCCAAAAGATACAGTCATTTATTCATTGCCTCAGCCTTTCAACAAATATTTATTGTTTACCTGCCATGTACCAGGTCCTGTTAGGTGCTGGGGATACAACAACGATGCAAAAGAGACTTGGTTCTTATTCTTACGGAATTTATATTCCAGTTAGGGTGGAGAGATATTAATCAAATAATTACACAAACTAATGTAACATTGCAGCCTCTGAAGGGTGCAGCCATTTAAAATGATGGTTTTAATTTAAGAGTCATCAAAAAAGGAGAAACCTGCCTAGGACCTAATGTTAAGATAAATAAGAAGGATCTGTAATTGTATGCGTGGAAAGATACTAATAATATGACATAAACTGTGTAAGGAGAAAAGACTGGAAGGAAACAAACCAAATGTTAATATTGGTAGTCTATATTTATATTTATATGTAGTTCCAAAATTATAATTTGCATATGTTACTTTTATAAATAGACAAATGAAATTCTATTTGAAAAACAAGAAAATCATTTTCATTCTATCTACTCCTGTAACCAAATGCTTAAAATTTGCATGGTCTGGGCCAGATTTTTACATCTTCTTTGTTTGAATTTTGTGGTTTAGGCTGAATTAAGTGAAAATATAAAAATTAATATGAAACTAACCAGTTATCAGTTGGCAAGTTCTCACTGCTTGTGTGGACTTGCAGATATTGCTCGGTATTCTAAAACCCTCAAATCTTTCCATCAATAATTAAGCCCAAATATATCAGCATTACTGCTCCTCAACTCCGCTGTCCTCCTTCCCTCCTCACCAAGACCAGTAACTTCCCCTCTTATCATAATATCACTGGTGACGGAGGACTCACTGTGCTAGATCTTTACATACATTGCCTCAAATCTCAACAATAAGACTGCACAGTAGGCATGACTATTCTCATTTGACAGATATCAGAAAGCCAACATTACTTAAGAGATAGTAAAGGCCAAGGACAGAAGTTGAACCCTGTCAGGACTGTCTGACTCCCAGGATCATGCTCTTTTCACTATTTTGGTAGGCTGAATTCTAAGATGGCCCCCACAATTGCCAGCATTCCCTGATGTGCTTGACCTTCATAATCTCCTGCCCTTGAGTGTGGGCAGGACCTGTGAATATGATGGAATATGACTCCTGTGATTGTGTTACATTATAAGGCAAAGGAATTTTTTCAGATATAATTAAGCTTTGACTTAGAGTTCACCAAAAGGGAGATTATTCAGGGTGGACCTAAACCAATCAGTTGAGCCCTCTAAAGGAGAGACTGGATCCCTCCTTGAAGTCAGAGGGATTCTCTTGCTGGCCTTGAAGGAGCAAGCAGCCTTGAGTCTTATATCCACAAGGGACTGAATTCCACCAATAACCAGTTACCTTGCAAGTTGATTCTGAGCCTAAATGAGATTACAGCCCCAGCCAACACCTTGATTTAGGTTCCATGAGATCCTGATCAGAGGACCCAGATAATCCACACCCAAACTCCTGACACATGGAAACAGAGATATTAAATGTGTTGTCTTAAGCTGCTAAATTTGTATGTTACCCAGCAATAGAAAACTAAAACAACTGCCTTACTCTACATCCTGCCTCTGGTCTGACCTCTTCATTTGGGTAAGTATTGGTCCAGGTTTCTATCCAGGCAGAGGGCCTGGGAGCTTGGGCTGGCATGCTCTGGGGAATTGAAGTCTTCATGCAGGAAGGGGCACTTGGACATTTCAAATCCAATTAGGATGGCCATGAACAACAAGAGCCAAATCCCCAGGAAGAGTCTGTAAACAAAGACAGAACAGATGGAGTAAACAGATCCAACAGATTCAGCTGGAGAATTCTAGAGACATCCTACAAATAAGAAGGAGTAGACCCTTTTTGGTAGGCCCAATGGAAAAAAAGTGGTTGATTAAAGCATTGAGCCAAGGATTTCTCCTCCTAATCTTCCTTGCCTTCTTTTGTACCATTTTAATGTCCCTAACCTGAGAGATCCAAGTATGAGCCAGCCAGTGGGCCACCCAGTCCCCCCTCCCTATAGCCAGCATGCACTCCCATGAAGTCAAGTTGGGTTTAAACATAAACATCAGGTTGCAACTTTGGGGACCTCTCCAGGCTTCAGTTCCAACTACTGGGCATGGTGATAAACAGGATGGGAGATGTATGGCTGCCATTTCCCAGAAGATCCATTTTAAGACTCATTCTTTACCGTGGATGTTGATATCAAGTGGTATACTTGACATAAACTCCTGTAAAATATATTTTGATGTCAATGTGAGCTTTAAACAAGATGGCTCTGACCAAGACACTCCAAACCCTTCTGATGGGGTAGATGATTCACCACGTTTCAGGAGAACCAAAAATGTCTAACGATTCCAAAATAGCTCAGGCTTCACTGGCCAACACTTAAAGTTCACCGTCGAGCTCTAATTCTTTGGTTTACAGGTCTGTGCTTGTTAAAATATAGGCACTCCTGAAAGAGATTCCACTATTAAAAGTTTCATCAATCAACAGATAGCAACAAACTTCAGACCCTCTCTTGTGAGCAGATTTGACCATAAAAGGAATAAGAAATGAGGAAAACACTGAGGTGCTGACGAGTCAATACAGGGCAGCAAATATTTGCAGAATGACATTGAAGGTACTGGACATTAAAAGCAAATACTCCCTCTGTTAGAAGCATCTGGGGCCTGAGCAGTTTATGTCCTCATAAACATGTTTATTCTGCTACAGTAAAAAAAGTCTTCCTTTTAGTTCCATTGAAATGAGGTCATCATATTTTAATAGGAATTTCCATTTAGCTTGTCTCTCTCTAGCTCAAAATTTACCATTGTTCCTCACTCCATTCACAGAATAGGAGGTTAAACTTCAGTCCCAAAGTCATGTACAGAACATGAAATTGGTGAGAAGCATCTTCAAATAAGTGAAGAGGGCATTGATAAAGCAGAACCCAAAGTCAGTAACTGGGGAGATCTACACACGTCTGCACCAAACCTCAGACAGGAAAGTGGCCAGAAGATTAGCAGGCACCTTATTCAAAGCATAGACATAAGTGAGGCTCAAACCACAGGGCAAGAGAGCTGTTTCCCAGAACACAGCGTGGGCGGAGGCCCTCCCTTCACCTGAAGGGCGGGCACTGGTGTGATGCTGTTACTGCAAGAGTGTTCCTTCTCCCACACCCACCAGCTCCTGGGTAACAAACCACGCTTAGAAGCTGATGACCTCAGGAACATGCCATCATAAGGAACACAGCTCTAATCATCTTCCCTTTGCCACCCCTTTAGCCCTGAAATCCAAAACAGTTCAGGACAGCCTCTTTTCTGAACAGTAGAACTTGATTTCTCCAAGGGAGAAATTTGTTTCCCTTGGGCTGGGGAGGAGGGAAGGATGGGTGTGATAGAGGAATTCTACCTAAAGGCAGCCCAGAAAATCTCTGGCACCTCTCCTGGAAAAGAGACAAAACCGCAAATTTAATCTCTCACAGGGACTGTGCTGCAGTAGAATTTAACAGGATTTTATGTGATAAGTATTAGGTCAGAACTGGGTAAAAGGGAAATGTGCAGAATATTTAGAAATGCATTCCCTCCATCAGTCATCTAGACACGGGTATTGCATGCCTCATGCACTGTGCCAGTTTGTTGCTAAACATCCAAAGATAGACGGGAGTTGGCAGTATAGGGAGGGGAACCAACCATCAGCACGTGTCACACTGTGTGAAGATGCCACAACAGATGGAAAGTATAGTGTCTGCATAGCAAGGGATGCAAAGTAGCAAATAGTAGTCCCCTTTCCCAGGAGGTCTGGGGGCAGCAGTTTAAACCTCTAGAGTTGCCTGTATAGATTGCAAACCTTTCTCAAAAGTAGCTAAAGACCACACATGCCTCCTAATATGTGACTTAGCCCCTAGTCTTATCAGCAGCTAAGTAAATATTTTTGAATGATTGGCTGATTGATGTAAAATCCTGATCAGTGAGGTTGTTAACTCAGTCTATCGAAATGTGCAAGTTTATGTTAAATATACACAGTCATCATATCCCCAAATATTACACAATTTGGCTTCAGTGTTGGGTCATAACAGAAGGAGGAAAGATACATTTCACTGGAGACTTGGCATGAGCTGAGGAAGCAGCTCAGGAAGGTGAGCTAAGAAGGCTGTCATGTTCTCCATGGCAGCCACTTCAAACGAGAAGGCTTTTACATTTATGGGGATTTGATTATCCAGAGAGATAAGACAGAAACTGGTAAGGGAAATCAAAGAGAAATAAAACTCTCGAGATAGCCTGAGAGGTCAGGTTATTTGGAAAAAGGAAGACATCATTCAGCCAGTTGTTTTCTATTAAAAATAAAATCCTCAAAGCCAAGATTTCCAAGTTGGTGTTATTTGAATCCTTCATAACAAAGATGAAAAATTTAAAAACCAAGGGTGCTAAACTAAATCCTATTTTTTTTAAAAAAAATCTAAAGCCTCGATTCCAACTATAGAAGAGTAATTGTACAAATATAGAATTGTTTTGGGAGAACCTGTAAACTGAAGACTTACTGAAGACCAGATTTTACCCTTTAAAAAAAATTATATAAATTCTCAAATTGTTTGAGGTTGAATCCATTGACACTGCATTTTCAGCTCAGGAATTCCAATCCTGGTGTCTTAACAATAATGAATAAGCCTGAAATTAATGATGAAACAAATAACAAGAGGCTGGGAACAGATTTTTCTTTCCTTTTAACTGACTGAGCAATAGAACATTCCTCCAGACAATGAACATCATAGCAACACACATGTACGCACATGCAAACACGTGCACACACACATTCAAAAAGAAAACACAAGAATGGTCTTGGTCATTTGGTCCATACTGTTTTAGACGAAGTGTTTACATAAAGAGAGAAAGAGATCAAGAGTGAAAGAGACAGCGAGAGAACCACATCATTGGAGTGATGGTGAGTGATTATTTTGGAATTCCCTGGCTGGCATGAGACTCAGGTTGTAGCCGTTTACAGACAGACCCTGCATCACAGACTGATTAAAATTGACAGCTGCCCAAGCTACTGGTGATGGCCCTACCTATTTAGAGGAACTGTTCTCCCTTGCCTGGGTGGGAAAACAAACACCGGAATAATTGAGACCATTCTTCATTTCATTTTCCCAGCACACACCTTGTTCATAGCTAACCCAATCCATAAATGTAAGTCATCCCACCTGTAACTCAGGGGAAGAAAGTGGGGAAGCCAAGGGATTAGGCAGGTCCAATTCATCACCCAGAAAACAAACGGGGCCCCGCTCCTGGAGTGGGGAGAAGATAGCGTCTGGGTTATAAGTAAGTGCCCAGCCCTTACTGCTGAGCAGGACACAGCCAGTAAAAGCTTGACCTTGAGGAACAAAGAGTCAGAAGACAGATGACGAAACCCAGAGAGATGAGTTTTGTTCTCCATAAAATGAGAAGAGGCTATATAATTCCTTATATTTCTCTAGGTCTCCACTTTACAAGGCACATCACCAAACACATCTCATTTGATCCTCATGACCTCGTTAGTGAGACAGAGACAGTCTCCAAAGCCCGGATGATTTGGAAGGATGCTATCCAACTCTATCATTTCACCATTTCGCAAGATTCACACATTGATCTTTGTTCCTGAACTCGTGTTTGCAATATTACCAGACTCTAATGAAGCTTGGTTATCACAACTCGTAGTGCTAAGTAAAGGGGAAATTTTTCTAAAAGGAAAATACCAGGGGAACAATCTCCCCATCATATAAAGCGTGACTTTAAGGTGTTGAAACTGATAATATTTTTTAACTTCTGCTGCCAACTAGCAGCGACAAATCAGCATGGCTTTCAACACAGACTGCCTGTTCTGAGAATGCTCATGTGCCAATATTTCTGGAGCCTTTTTGTCGAACGTATACCCAGCATTAGGTCAAGGGCCTCGGAAGAAAATCAGGCTTCCTTCTTCAGAGTCACAGGCTTCATTACTAATTACCCAGGCTGTTCTTTCCAGTTATTGACAAGGCTTGGAGCAGTGTGAGTTCTGCTATTTCAAGAAATCTTAGCCCTCAGAAAGAGAAGATTTGTCACCTTTGAGGATATTCAAAAGAATACGATGCTGACTCTGTAGCCAATTCCAAAACAGAAACTCCTCTCAACCTCCCTTGATTGGAAGCTTCTCAAGTAGGAGGATGATTTCTTATTTCCGTCTTATTTCCACAGAGCCTGGCACAGTGGCTGTCATGTAAGCCAAGACCCAGGGCCAGCTCATGGGCATGCATACAAGCTGTGCCGTCACACAGGGCTCCGTGCTTGGAAGGACCCTGCACATGGTTTAATGCTCTGCTGTCTTGAAATCTTAATAATTTAACAAAGAGCCCTGCATTTTCATTTCAAACTGGACCCCACACATTAGGTAAGCTTTGCTGCTATCCCATAACTATTTCTTGAAATAAACTGAACCATTGTGGGTCTGGATTCTGCTTATAGGATCTGAGAAATAAGATAGAAAGGAAAGAGCAAAAACTCTGGGTTTGAATGGTATGCCCAATATTTACTAATTTTCTGGTCTGGGAAAAGTTAAATAATCCTCCACACGTACATAAATACACTGTATGGTCTATCTTGTAATATCCTGAGGATTCTAATAATGTCTATAAATCAAAGGGCACAAAGTAGTCACTCATAGTTGGGCGTTTTTATTATTATCATTATTTTTATGGAACTGGGTGGGGTTGAGATTATCAGATACAATATATAAAGAAGAAATATGTAGAGAATGTACCTTGTAATACTCCATAGTAAACAACAAAGGAAATAAGTTGGCCATAATTTTTATAGCCTCAGAACTCAGAATTCCAAAGCACAGCATTTTAGTAAGAACATAAGACCTGTGAGTTTATAACACCATTGTTGCGTCCAAATAGGATCAGGGGCATAACCATGCTTTAAACCTGAGAAGCATTAAATATAAATATGTCACAGTATCTAAGTTAAACCACATTTTAATTACTTTTGCATTGTCTTAATTAATGTATTCTCTAAAAAGCTTTATGCCATATAATTTTTAGTGTATTGTTAATTATAATTTGTGATCATTTCTCTAAAATGTTGACTATGAGATCTTTGTTCTAGAGGGGAAAAGAAATCTTATAATATCGGCAATAAAAGAAATAAAATATATTTTCTTAGGACAGACTTTCTCTATAAGGATATACTATTTTGTTGGGTGAACACTTAAGAGTGCAAGGTAAACAGAAACCTCTCTCCATTATCTGCCCACCTTCCTGGCAAGAGGCTGTGCTCAAGGAACGATTGATGACCGTTCGGTTAACTATCCAGGTTTTCTTGAGTGGTATAGGTAGGTAGACTGAGGGTGTTGGCTACATCACGCAATAGAGAGAATTTTTCAGGTCCCCAGGGAAGGAGGGAAGCAGGCTAGGAAGAGGAACTCGATGGGAAGACAGAGATTTAACAAGCAATTTTATTAAATAGCGTGTAATATGAATCCTCTTCCCCATCTTACAACTGAATATTCAGTAAAATATCTATATCTTAATAATTGTTGATTTAAAATGATTTGGAGAAGACTCAGCAAAGATGTGTGAGGAGACCCACTGAGTCAATGCATGAGAAGACCAGTGTGTCCAGGACGCAGAATATCTGATATTATACAGTATTCTTTCCATGGGAAATTCAGAATAGTTATTACTTTTAATACTGGGGTTTTGGGGTGGGATTTTTTGTGTATGAGGATGATTGGTCCTGAGCTAAAATCTGTTGCCGATCTTCCTCTTTCTGCTTGAGGAAGATTGTCACTGAGCTAGCATCTGCCAATCTTCCTCTACTCTATGTGGGACGCTGCCATAGCATGGCTTGACGAGCTGTGCTATGTCTGTACCCTGGATCAAAACCTGTGAACCCTGGGCCACCAGAATGAAGCACGCGAACTTAACCACTATGCCACCAGGCCTGCCCCTAATACTGGTTTTTATAAGAATGTAATCAAATATAAATACAAGAGATTTCAAATTTAAAATAATAATATAATGTCTTTAATATGTCTTTTTCAATGATATTTTTGTATAAAAATCTTTCTCTTTAATTACCATAAAGGAAGACACAGGAGAAGTCAGGCAATCAGAAAAATACATATGACAATTGAACTCAGTGTTGTCTATTGCTGCTTGGCAATGATGGCCACCCCCGTCTGCATCCACCCTAAATCCCAAGCATGAAAGACTAAAATTTACATTTCCTAGACTCCCTTAGATCCAGGAATGCGGACAAAATACAGGCTCTGAGAGTGAGATAAACGCATGCAAGATTTGGAAGGCAAACGAAGATGGAGTCATTCTTTGGATGCTGCAAGTAGATGCTGAACTCCAGGGTCCACTTTCTGTCACCTGCTGGATTCATGGGGGCAGCAGCTAAGGCTGCATTAGAAGCAGTAGTTTCGTGACTTCCAAGTCACGGCTACAGTGATGTCCCCAGATTTCTGCTCCTACAGCCATCTGAACAATTTTATAAGCACCTAATTTCCTGTATTAAACCTCGTCATGCCTCAAGCACCTATCAGAGGTTTCTGCTTCTCGCACTGCATCTAGAATAATATGATGACATATGAGATCAACCATACTAATAAATCTCCAGATTTAAACAGTGAATGGTCTAATTTGTAATCGGCATGATCTCTCTTCAAATTGTTCTGTAAGAGGAAAAAAAGCAACTTCCTTTCTTGCTAGCTTAATTTGTTTAATTCTATTAATATTTAGAAAACACCCACTAGGTAATAGGACTACTTATTCAATTTATGAAAAACTTCACCACCATGGGGTATGCAATTCCACATGTTAAACATTCAATCACCATCAATAAAACAGAGCAGCAGCCATTAAAAGAGTCGGATTGAGTAGCACTTCCATAGAAAGCAATTTAAATGAGCTTTGTACTGTGGCCTAAAGGTCAGCATGTGGACATCTTAACAAAACAGAGAAGTCGGGAAAATGCCTTTACCCACCTCAAGCAAGGCATACCCAAGTCATGTTTCTTCCTCCATTCCCTTTTTTGGATCATTTACTTCTTTCAAAGTTCCCACTCCACACCCAGCCACCTACCCACATTTCTAACGTCCTTACAAGCCCAGATGAAATCTTACCTCCTCCAGGGGGATTTCCCTGACCCACTTGCCATGATTTTTCCTTCATCTGTTGTCTTGTAATTCTCATACATATCCCACATCCCATTATTCTGATATGGCACTTTTATTCCTATTGACTTTTTTCTGGATATAGAAACACATCATAGTTCCTTGAGATCTATCTGGATTTTTTGTTTTGGGGTTTTGTTTACTTGTTTGCTTATTTGTTCTGTCATTGTTTTACCTTCAGCACCTAGCACAGTGCTTGGTATTTGGCAGCCTCTCAATAAGTATTTACTGAACAAACAAATTGTCTTATCAACAGATATCAGTCCACCAAAACCATATGCACCCCTGTCCATAATATAGAGTTGTTCGCGGGACTAACGTTCTCTGCCCCCTTGCATCCCGCGGCGGCCATGTGTCTATTTCTTACTAGTGGAGTATAAGCAGAAGTAAGGTGTGTTCTTTCTGGGCTGGAGTAGTAGAAGCAGCTCCCTTCCTCATTCAACAACTGCAAAGAAAGTAAGGCCTTAGGCGGTTAGGGAGCTATAAGACGAAAGAAGTCTAGATTCCCAAGTTTCCACAAGGGGAAAAAAAAGCTGTTTGTGTATCCAGGAAACCCACACGGAACACCTACGTAAGTAAGAAATAAAACTTTATTATCCACACAAAGATTTATATATGACTGTTTATAGAAGTGTTATTCATAATAGCTAAAAACTGGAAATAATCCAAATGTTCATGAACTAGTATATGGATAAATATATCATGGTATATCAAATGGAATACTACTCAGCAATGAAAAGAAATGTACTAATGACATATGCAGCAACACGGATGAATCTCAAAAAGCATTATGCTAAGTAAGAAAGGCAGACACAAAACAACTATACAATACTCCCCCTTATCTCAGTTACCTGACGCCAACCATGGTCTGAAAATATTAAATGGAAAATTCCAGAAATAAACAATTCATAAGTTTTAAATTGCACATGAAATATCACACTGTCCTGCTCTATCCTGCTCAGAGCATGAATCATCCTTTTATCCAGCAGATCCACACTGTATGCACTACCTGCCTGTCAGTCAGTTAGTAGCCATCTTGGTTATCAGATCAACTGTCATGGTATAGCAGTGCTTGTATTCAAGTAATCTTTATTTCCCTAATAGTGGCCGCAAAGTGCAAGAGTAGAGATGCTGGCAATTTGAACATGCCAAAGAGAAGCCTTAAAGAGCTTCCTTTAAGTGAATAGGTGAAAATTCTCAATAAGGAAAGAAAAACAATTGTAGGCTGAGGTTGCTAAGATCTAGCGCAAGGACAAATTTTCTATCCGTGAAATTGTGAAGAAGGAAAAAGAAATTCATGCTGGTTTTGCTATCGCACCTCAAATATATATGTATAGGAAAAAAAGTAGATTATATAGGGTTCAGTACTATCTGCGGACTGAAGCATCCACCAGGATTCTTGAAACTTATCTCCCATGGATAAGGGGGGACTACTGTATACTGAACGAGTCCATTAGCTTAATATTAGTTAGTGTAATATTAACTTGAATATAATATTAATATAATATTCTGGAAAAGGCAAAACCATAGGAACCAGAAGTCAGAGCAGTAGTTGTCAGTTTCTGGAGGTGGAGAGGATTAACTCTAAAGGGCCACAAGGGAACTTTTTGGGGTGATAGAAATGTTCTATTTCTTAATTGTCATGGTGAGTACATAGCTGTAAATATTTGTCAAAGCTTGTTGAACTGTACACTTAAAAAAGGTGAATTTTACTGCATGTAAATTATTCTTCAATAAACCTAATAAAAAAAATCTGCTGTGTTAAAACATTGGAATCTTGGAGTTTGTTTGATACATAGCCAAACATGTTAGCGTCATCCCAGCTAATACACAAATGAAGGAAGAATGCAGCCAGACACCACACCAGAGGCTGCTTCTGCGCGCTCCAAGAGCCCTGCATGTCGCTGGGCTCATCATAAGTGCTCCGGAAAAATGTGTTGAAGTACATTTAATTTCCCTCCCACAATTTCATATTCTGTGGTTTGCCTACAATCATTTATACATTCACTCATCCCTGCCTCCTATCTCTGCACACCATAAAACAAAAGCTACCCAGCCCCGAACTCTGCAAACACGTTTTTCAAATACTTTCCATGCAGGCAATCAGGCATTGGCTTATTTTATTCATAAGACAATTTTTCTTTCTAGCTGCTGAAGCCACTTAAACATTTAATATCCATAAAACTGCTTTAATTTTTTAAGAACACAAATGGGGATTCCATTGCACTGAATATGGAATTATTTGGTGTCATAGCAACAGGCCTCATTGTGCCATTCAGAATTCACTCGCTGAGGCTAGTTCTCAAACAAATATCTGACCTTCTTGTTCATCCCTCTTACTCACAGATTTTAAATCCTAGGCTTCCAACACTCACTGGCCTTCTACCATAAAACGATCTTTTTCTACCTGGAGAGGAATTAGTACCTCTAACATTTCATTGAATCTATTTCCCAAAGTTAACTAGAACTAATGCAATTGCCTCGGAAAAAAAGAATTTAAGGGAAGAAGCAGATTCTATATTTAGTATGATTTTCTAGAGTATGATCCAAAAATATGCAAGCAAAATATTAAAGTAGTTTAAAGAGAAGTGGTGAAGGCTTTAGAATCAGTCAGGTAGGCATTGACCAACTCACACACTTACTAGTTCTGGGAAATGGGTGTGTAATTTACGCTCTCTGAGCCTCCGTTTTCTCATCTATAAAAATGATATCGGAAACCAACGGACAAGGGGGTAAGGATTTTATATATTGTCTGCCCTAAGAACAGCTGCATTGATAAATAAGATCAGCTGGAGGGAAAATACCTAATCTAAAGGAGTGTATTTTTTTGAAGGAAGCAGATCAAAATGCAAAAAACATTAGGCCACTCTTGCATGTCAGAGTTAAGAATAGTCTGGAAGTGAAGCCACTTCCAAAATTGAAACAATTTGTTGTGATATGAGCAGAGACATGAATGGAAAACCAGGCACAGGCTCCATGTGGTCAGGAATGCTATGTTTTTTACATGGCAGCCCCAGCCTGGTGCATGGCAGGTGATCAAAGTCACTAAGTGGTGAATGAAAATCCAGATTCTGGACTCACCTCACCTGAAGAGTTGTTATCACCCCAATGGGCCTTGGTTTCCTCGTATATAAAGAGATTATCTGAAATGGTACTTCCAGCTCTGAAATATAGTTTATAGCTTATAGAAGTGAACAGTGCCTCAAGGGGTCATCTGGTTTAACACTGCTCCTGCTGTCTCAGTTTTCACCCCTGGCAGGAGGACACTTAACTATTCCATGATAGATTGCTGCCCATCCTTTTGATGGAATAGACGTAAATGACATTGGGTGATATTTCTGTGTCTCCCCTTACATACCATTCATAATTCCCCACCTTATAAAAAATGTGCAGTGCCTACTAACTGAAATGTCAAAATTGACATGCTGAGATGATAGTTACTCTAAGAACATAGTCAAATACCTCGGAAAGAGCAATTTGTATTCTGGGGTCGGCCGCAGTGCTCAAGATCTCGCATAGGGCCTTGACGTTATCAGAGGCGTGTGGAAGCAAAATCTGTCTCTCAAGACATATTTTTACTCTGGTCAGACAATTAATGAGAGAGGCTATTAAAGCTAATCTATAGTTGTTAGCATTTGAAAAGGAGCTCCCTGAAAAATGGGCTAAGAAAGACATTAAAATAGAGGAACCAAATTTGGTGATGGCACTTTTCCCCATTTTGGGTAGATGATGGACGGATAATGTGAAAAGATGATGGATGGATCAGTAATGTGGACAAATGGTAGAGAAAGTAAGCTGTCCTCTGTAGCATAATGACATTCCTGGGGACTTTTCCTGACTCGAAAGGGTACAATGGCTTTGTGGGTTAATTAAACAGGCATTCACAGGACTCAAGGACTCTAACTTGTGATTTTAAAAAGTTTTTAGTGTTAATTAAGCAAAAGATGCGTTCTACTATAATAAAATCCCTTCCTTAAGTCCTCATGACAAAGGAGTTAATGGAAAGCTTGGTTAAAATGGCTAAAATTTGACAATTGAATTAGAGTAGGGTAGTACTTAGCATGGTTTAGGAAAGTGAAGTAGGGGCGAGAGGACAGGGAGCAGAACAGATTGGGAAAAATAGATATTTTACTCAGGCTAGGATAGGCTATGCTGGGTAACAAACTCCACAACTATCCATCAAAACATTATTTTTTACTCCTCCAAAAGTCTATTTCAGGACTGGGATGTTTTCTAGGGCATCTGGCCTCCATGCAGCAACGTCGTGATCCAGGATGCTTGGATCTGATGGCTCTGCCATCTCAACAGAAGGATTTCTCAGTCCTCAAGGCAGAAAAAGAGGGAGTAGGGAATAAGCCATTGCTGAGCATCACACAGAACAACTTTGGAGAGACCAAGACACACTGGCCCCCAAGCCTTCTAACCAAGAAGTTCTCCCCTTCTTGGATCCAGCTCCATCACCACACAGGATCCTGCAGCCTGAATTTCTCCTGCAATGCTGAAAGTTAGATCAACCTATGTGAAAGTTTTATATGTGGACATTTGAATTTCAGTAGAAGGGAGAAGACAGTGATTCATTAAGCCCCCCGTGAGGGTAAAGAAGGAAGGGGCAACTGATACTGGGGACCAGTGGAAGAGGTATGGGCCACTATACTGATTCCTGGAATGGTTGACATCCCTGAAAGACCCAGATTTCTATTTATCTGGAGTGTTTCCCCAGAGTTGGGTTGCTGCCCTGACTTCAGTTTCTTCCTCTATACCCACATCTCGCAGCTGGTACCCTTAGTCCCTACATGACACTTGGTCCTGTCAGGCTCCAGTGAAAACTTAGCCTCTATGAGAAGGATGCATGAAGACCCGAAATCCACAGCACATGGCCAGCAGCTCTGCAAAGTCAATCTTGCAGTTTACCTTCACGTACTGCTCCTTCAATGATAGCTCACACGTAAAACTCTCATTTCACATGAACTAATCCTCTTAGCTGCATAGAATCTGGAACCAGCAGCCAAGCTCACTACACTACCACTCCAGAACATCCAGCACCCTGCCAAGTGTCCTAGATCATCTGAGACTAGGGTCTCACCTTGCATTCCTGAGACCTTCCAGTGACAGCAGAGCTGCTCCTGAGCCCCAGTGTCTCTGACTGGGTGCCTGTCTCTTGCTGAAAAAGCTTCTTAGTGTTGAGCATTTGTTCAATTTTTATTTTAAAAAACTCCTTTCTGTGTTGGGGGGCCCTAAGGCCACCCCTAGTGTCAGTGAGTCCGCAGGAGAACTTCTCACACTACTCAGCAGAGAGTCATACCCATGACTATGATTTACTACTGTGAAAGGATACAAGCCAGATCAGCAAAAGGAAAAGGCGCATGAGGTAAAGTCCAGAGGAGACCAGGCTCAAGCTTCCAACAGTCTTTTTTCTGTGGAGTCACAGAGGACATGCTTAATTCTTCCAGCATTGAGGTACAAGAGCACATGTGAAATGTTGTCTACCAGGGAAATCATTGGAGTCTCAGTGTCCAGGGCTTTTACTATGAGCTGGTCCTGCAGGTACCCTCTGCCAAGTATGTGTCAAAATTCCAGACTCTCAGAAGGAAAGCATGTGTTCAGCATAAACCACATTGTTTGTATAAACAGTTGAGACTCAGTGAGCCATTCTTATCAGTTCTGAGAATGGTGGAGCCCTCTTGAAATCCAAATTTCCAGATACCAGCCGAGGGTCAACCCTGCAAGCAGAACTTTCTAAGGATAGCAGTCGGAATCACTATCTAAATCTTTTCTGCACACTTTGTTGTCCACCAGGCACTATACTATAAGAAATGAGCGACAAAGATTTATTTTTCAAGTATCCACAATGTCCAGTCACAGTTTCAAATGTTGGATACAGAGAAAAAAGAAAAAAAAAAAAAAAAAGCAGACAAAAGTCCTTCCCTCACAGAAATTTCACTATCTAGTGAGGGAAATAGACTTCAAAAAAACTAATACATATGTAATAAAACGTGTCATGTCAGATAGAGAAGAGAGATCTGAAGAAAATCAAATCAGGGTGAGGGAAAGAGATGACAGAAAAGGCACTCCAGAGAAAGCAGTCAGGATAGACCTTTGTTACATGGGTACATTTGAGCAGACTTGAGTGAAAAGAAAGGACGAGTCATGTGACTCTTGGGAGAAGAACTTTCCAGGCAGAGGGTGACGGGAGTGCAAAGTCTCTGAGATGAGAATGTGTTTGGTATGTGTGAAGTAGCAGTAAAGAAACTAGTGTGGCTGGAGAGTGGTAGTAGGTGAAATTGAAGAAATAGAATAATATCCAAAGTCCTTACCTTAGCCAATAGGTCCCTCTATGATCTGCCCCTGTGTAAGTGTGACTAGATGTCAATGGAAAGTTGAGCAAAGGAGTGACATGGTCTAGTTCATATTTTAAAAAATGAGTAAGTCTGCTTCCTGCGTACAAGGAGGCCTGGTCAACGAGGTGAAATAGTTGTGTCTATGAGTGATGGCACTATAGTGGGTTACATGCTAAAAGAGAGGTGTGGAAAAGAACAAAGCTGATGGGTTAATGCTATCTGATTTCAAGACATTACAAAGCTGTAGAAATGACAACAGTGTAATATTGGCATAAAGATAGACAAACGGCTCAATGGAACAGAATGGTCTAGAATTAGACCCACACAAACATGGGAAAGTGATTTTTGACAAATGTCAAACTGATTTTGGACCAAAGGCAATTCAGTGGAGAAAGGATCATCTATTCAGTAAATGCTGCTGGAACAATTGAATATCCATGTGCAAAAACAGCAACTTTGATCCATACCTCACATCATATAGAAAAATTAGTTTGAGATTAGTCGTGCACCTAAATATAAAACTTAAAACCACAATACTTCCAGAAGAAAATATTTGTGGCCTTGGATTAGGCACAAATTTCTTAGATACATAGCCAAAAACATGATCCATAAAAGAACAAATTGATAAATTTGACTTCATCAGAATTTTCAACTTTTCTCTTCAAAAGAATCTTTTAAGATAATGAAAAGACAAGCCACAGACTGGGAGAAAATGCTTAAAAAGCAAAAAAGCGTATCTGTGATAAAGAACTTGTGTCTAGAATATATAAAGAACCCTCAAAACTCATTAATAAGAAAGCAAACAACGCAATTTTTCAAATTAGTCAAAAGGTTTGAACAGACATTTCACTAAAAAAGATATACAGATGGCAAAGAAACACATGAAAAGATGTTCAACATTATAACCACAATGAGATACACCTATCATAATGACTAAAATTTAAAGCAAATAATTACTCTAAGCTTTAGTAAGTGTGTGGAGGAACAGCAAGTCTCATACACTGCTAGTGGGGATGTAATATGTCACAATCACTTCAGAAAACAGTTTGGCAGTTTCTTAAAAAGTTAAGCATATACCTACCATATGATTCAGCCATCCACTTCTAAGTATTTACACAAGAGAAATGAAAGCATACGGTCATGTGTGTCTTAAAGATGAGGATATGTTTTGAGAAATGAGTAATTAGGCAACACTGTCATTGTGTGAACATCTCAGCATGTCTTACATGATCCTAAATGAAATAGCCTGCTACATATGTAGGCTATATATGGTACTAATCTTATGGGACCACCATCGTATATACAATACGCCATTGACGGAAACATTATGTGGCACATGACTGCATATTCATATAAAGACTTATACACTAATGTTCATAGAAGCTTTATTTGGAAGAGCTCCAACTGGGACAACCCAAATGTCCATCGATAATGGACAAACAAATCCATTTGTTTATCAATTTGTTTGCCAATTTGTGAATGGATAAACAAATTATGGCATGACCCATACAACAGGCAGTAAAAAAGGATGAATTATTGATATATGCAAGAACATAGCTGATTCTCAAAATAATCGTACTGAATAAAAGAAGCCAGAAAATAAAAGTACACACTGCATAATTCCATTTGTATAAAACTCTAGAAAATACAAACTAATCTATAGTGACAGAAAGAAGGCAAGCTGGTGCCCATGGGGAGGGGCAGAGAAGGGGTATGAGGGAGATGTAATAAGAGGCATGAGGAAATTTTTGCAAGTGATAGATACATTCATTATTTGATCATGGTGATGGTTTCACAGACATATATATGGCAAAATTTACTAAATTGTGCATTTCAAATTGGAGCAGCTTATTGTATGACAATTATACTTCCATAAAGCTGCTAAGAAGGAGAAGGAAAAGGAGGAAAGTGCATCTGGTACAAGAGGAAGAGACAGAACGGATCCCTGAAAGATGTCTGCCTGTTCCCTACCTGAGTCCTGACTCTTCACTCAGGATGGTGCAACTACCCCAGCCACTGCTCTGCCCACGTGCCTTCCTGTTGCCAGCTTCTGAAACACATCCTCATGACTTCCTGCAAACTTTGGAAACTTATTTGAATGTCCAGATACCAACCATCCTAGATGTAGCTCAACCACCTGGCCACAGAGCCCCTTTCCCAACTCTTAGTAAGAAAGCATAGTTTAAATAAGCATGAGACTGCATATGAAAAAAATGCTTAATATCAATTTTCATTAGGGAAATGCCAATTTAAACAATAATGAGATACCACCACATACTTATTAGAATGGCTAAAATCCAAAAAGTAGGCAATACCAATTACTGGCAAGGATGCAGAGCAATGGGAACTCTCTTTCGTTGCTGGTGGAGACACAAAATAGTAAAGCTAATTTGGAAAGTAGTTTTCCAATTTCTTACAAAGCTAAACATAGTCTTACCATACAATCTAGCATTTGCCCTACCAGGTACTTACCCAGCTGATTTGAAGAATTAGATCCACACAAAAAAACAGCACACAAATGCTTATAGCAGCTTTATTCATAATTTCCCAAAACTGGAAGCAACCAAGATGTCCTCCAACAGGTGAATGGTTAAATAAACTATGGTACATCCATACAAAGGAATGCTATTCAGCAATAACAAAGAATGAGCTATCAAGCCACACAAATATGTGTACAAATCTTAAATGCATACTGCTAAGTGAACGAAGCCAGTCTGAATGACTGCGTACTGTAGGATTCCATTTATATGGCATTCTAGAAAAGGCAAAACTATACAGATGATAAATAAATCAGTGGTTGCCAGGGGTTTGGGGCAGTGGGCAAGCAGGAGGATAGGGTTAAGCAGGTGAGGCACAGGGCATTTTTTAGGATGGTGAGACTATTCTGTATGATATTGCAGTTGTGGATGCATGACTATGCTTTTATCAAAAGCCATAGAACTTTAAGATATGAAGAGTGAACTTTAATGTATGCAAGTAAAAAAATAGTAATTTAGGATGTTGGGGGATCTAAAGATAGAATGCAGATGTGACAAAAAAATCTAACTGTGTTACAAATGTGTGAAACAATCTTACTGAAGGAGATGGAGGAGAGGTGTTGACTTAAGAAATTTTGGAAATGAATAGAGTACGCAAACTAAAGGCAAAAGGAACTGCCCATAAGCACCGAACTCTGGTTGACAAATTTATTTCCCATGGCGATACAAGTTAACAATTCTGAAACCACTAGACATGCACACTGGAAGTGAACCTTTAAGGAAATGAATGGAGCATAGTGGGAGCTAGATTTCTCATGTTGGAGTGGGAGGTTTCAGATAAGGAAGGAGAGAAGGCTAGAATGATCCATGTGGTAATAGATTAGTGGGAGACATTAGTGCAAACTCATATTTGGCTTAATATATACAAATGATTACATACAAAAGTATATATATATATATGTATATATATATATGTATATGCACGTGTGTGTATATATAAATAGGTTAGTATATACACATATATTTCTTTGCTCTGCCAGCTGAGATGACCTAGAAACAACACAACCCTAGTAGCAATGAGCACACCCAGCATCCAGATCTTGGTTTCTAATATCATCGCCTAACAAAAAGACCAGGGCTTTTTGGAGAAATGGGTGATTCTAGGAATGGGTCAGAAAATATATAAGAAGAGCCTGGAACATCTTGTAGTGCCAGAAAGTAAAGAAATAAAAAGAAACCCCACAATAATGGAGGTATGTCAAAAGGGCAATAAAACCTACTGAAAAAGCAATGAAATAAAGTAGTATTTACCTACAACCCAAAGTATAAAATAAATATCCATGAGTCTACACTGATAAAAATAAGTGATTAAGTAAAATAATAATTGGGGAGAATAGACAAATCTCCTGTGCAGAGGTCCAAATAATTTATGTACATACTTGGCTCTCAAGAAGGTGGAACATAAGTCCTACTGTTTAAGTATGAGAGTTTTTTTCTTTCAGTAAGTAGTGACTTCCTTCCAAAGAATACAGTATGAAAAGGAGGGGGAAGAGTAACCTTACAGTAGAGAAACCTGACAAACACTATTTCAGTCAGGTGATCAAGGGCAAGCTCAACAGTAATAAGTCATGTTGATAACATGCACCCTTGATAAGAGGTGATGAGAATGGCACCTTACCTCTGTAGTTTGCCTCCCCAAACCCCCAAATCCCAGTCTAACCATGAGAAAACACGTAAGAAAAATCCCAATTGAGGGATATTCTACAAAATGTCTGACTAGTACTCCTCAAAACTGTCAAGGTCATCAACAAGGAAAGTCTAAGAAACTGTCATGGCCAGGAAGAATTTAAGAAGACATGACAACTAAATGTAAATACGATATCCTGGATGGGATCCTGGAACAGAAAAAGAACATTAAGTAAAACCAAAGAAATTGAATGAATATGAATTTTGTAATAATGTATCAATATTGGTTCATTAATTGTGATCAATGTACTATACTAAGTAAAGTGTTAATAATAGAGGCAACTGGGAATGGGGTATATGGAAACTTTCTGTGCTATCTTCAACTTTTCTGGAATTCTAAAACTACTCTAAAATAAAAATTTACTCTAAAAAAACCATGTGACTTTTGAGTCAGATAGAATTGGGTCTCATCTTACATCTGTGAGACCTTAGGCAAGACACTTCACTTAACGTCTCTGGACCTCAGTTTGCACAATGTTAGTACAAACATTACCACATCGACTCCACCTCATGGTGTAAGCAAAGTGTTTCCACACAGCTGAGCCCCAGGACAAGTCCATTCTCTTCCCTCCCTGTACAAGATAATTATAAGGCACCTGGTGCAGACTTTGAAGCCCATACCTGTTTGGCTCATTTTTAATTAGCTCCTGGCCTCTCTCCAGACAGGATGGGTGTCTCCTCCACGTGCAAAAGCCTAACAATAGTGAGACAAAGAACATCAGAAACATGTTTACTAGGTTCTTCCAGACTGGGTCCTGCACTTTGGGTAGAATTCCTTACAAATAGACAGTCATGTTTCCCAAAACCCTTCAGAAAATAGTCAGGTGGTCTCTCCTAACCCAACATCCTTCAGTCCCCACTCTGGTCTCTGGACTTCCTGGCCATGCATGCCTCATCCCGCTCTTCTATCTTGACCTAAACGTCTATATCTAAAATCCTCGTGTATCATGAGTTTATTTCCATCATCTCAGATGACTCGAGGCATATGGTATGATTCAAGCCACAGCTGGCCAATCTTTCCTGCTCTATCCTTTTTCTTTTTGTTTTTTCGCTTCCCTTTATCACTCTTCCGATATTTAGCCACAGTTATCATCTAAACAGAACCCAAGATGGAATTTTTGTTTGAAGAATTGCAGCAAGGAGAAGTAATAAAATAAGTGAATAGAGAGAAGTTTTCTCTATCTTATTGTGTGTATTTAACAAATACTAAATATAATGCTTACTATGTACATCATGTATTAATTCCTTTAACAAAGACCTGATAAATATTGTTAAGATCTCTTAAATACTAATTCATTTAATCTTCACTTCATCTCTATGCTACTATTATTATTCACATTTTACAGGTGAGGAAACTAAAATGCAAAAAGTTTCAGTAACTTACCCAGGATCAGAGAGCCAATAAGTGGCAAAGCTGAGCTGGGGTTCAAAACCAGGCAGTCTGTCTTCCTGGTCCAGGGGCTGTGTGGCAACAGAGACAAACACTTCAAATTTTTTATTTTATTTCATTCTCACAGCAACTCTTTAAGGTTACCATTTTCACACACGCACACACATACCCCTAATCGATGGACTTTGAAAGAGTTAAATGCTTCGCCTAGGAAAGGAATGGGATAGACAGAGAGACAGATTCACAGGGACATGAGATGCATCAAGTAAAGGAAAGAGTTAAAAAAGAGGCAGAATCTCCCAAACAATGTCCTCCCATCCAGCCCCACCCTGGTGTCCTCCAACACCAAACCGTACTGCCCTGTAGCAGGCTGTGTGCCACCTCCTCCCTTTCAAGTATATCAAACAGGACTGAAATGCCCTGTCATGTTATCCTTGGACAAACTCCAGGCTTTTTCTGCAGTTTCCAGGTTCTTTGAGCAATAACAGCACTTCCCAGGCCTTATGCCAGCTCCCCACCAAATTCCCTGTTTAAATAGTCACAGATCCCCACCTCCACTGAGAGCGATGCATTGGTTTCCACCCCTGTGGAAATGACTGGCATTTCTAATCCAGCAACCCAATCAGGAAGAGAACTCATTAAGAAAATTTGAACAGAGCAATGCACTGCAGAAGCCATATCCTGCCTTTCCTATCAGTTAGCATTGACAAGGTTCACTCAATTTGCATTTTAAAAAATGTTTCTTACTCAGATTTGGCATGTTCCACCCTTCTCAGACCTTCGGGGAATTTTAGCAACAGGAAAGGTTCCTGCAGGTTGTGCTTTCCTTGCTCGTGGGATTTTACGGCCTGACCCACTCTCCCTCCTGTGTCCTTCCTCTCTGGGCCTCAGCATCTTGATTCCCCCTCTCATCTCTCCCTCACGCTGATGATTCCTGGTCAAGCATGGACATCTCTGAGTGGGCGGTAGTATGGGTTACGTTGGAAATAAGTCAGTTGTCTGATGGAACCAGCATAGACCAGTGGCCACAAGAACAAAGGTCTGGTCCCAGTGTTACGAACAGCTCTGTCCATGGGTTCAGGACAGTTAACTGGTCTCTCCAGGCAAAAGTTTTCACCCCAGGCAAATCAGCATAAACCAGCCCCCTCTACTTCTTATGCTCTGAAAATCACAAAGTGTTTCTCAACTGGGCAATTCTGCCTGCGTACAGGATATTTGGAAATGTAGGCAGGCGTTTTTTTAGGTAATCACAACATCTAAGGAGCATTACTGACATTTTAGTGGGAGGGGACCAAGGATGCCAAATGGTCTGCAGTGCTTGGGACAATCCCACATAATGAAGAATTTCCCCAGGAACATTGCTAATGCTGCCCTCTAAAAACCCTGTTGGAAGACCTACAAACAAAAAATGTCAAAGAGCTTTATAAATTCAAACAGGTTAGAACTAAGTAGTTAAAATTTTGTTTAATTTTCTGTTTTAGTAAAAGGAATTCTATAACTGGAAAACCCTCTCTATCTGTGTGTGTGTGTGCGTGTGCGCACTTAGACACACCAGAAAAGCACTCACTAAATTGTACATCTGGAAAGCCAGATGCTAATTCGAATTCTACTGCTGACCCCACTGCGTGACCCTGAGCAGCACTGCCCCTCTCCTCTTGGGTCACACAGAGTCTCCTCATCCCTGGATGAAATGCTTATTCTGGTTAATTTCTAAGGAACCATGAAGTTCAACATGTCCATGACTCTAAGACCCACAAAAACCTATTATTCCTTCTGTACTTTAATAAGCAAATGTGATCAGTTCAGGCAGATTAAATAAAGGACTTAAAGATGGATGAGGGTTACCCTGTATTCCTCCTATAAAGGTTAAGTCCAGTGTAATGACAGCAGTGATGGAGAGATGTCACTAGGAAGCAATGAAGACAAATGGCAAGGTTGCTCTGGGTTTCCACTGGTGGTATTTTCAGATAACTCAGAGGCAGAGCTAAGAAAACGCTGAGGCATATGCCCTTAGCCGAGTGAAATATCTGGAGTTTGAGCAGGGATGCAACTGTCTGGGAAGGAAATTTGAATGCAACCGTTAATTTATTCTATGAACATTTAGGAAGCACACGCTGTATCTTTCCCTGAGCTAGGAAGAGGAATAGAAAGAGAAGGCATAGCCCCAGGAAGGAAAACATGAACAATTTTTCAAAACATGACAAATGCTATAAAGTACAAGATGCCATGGGTACATAGAAGAGAAGAGGCCTTACTCTCAAAGAAAACAGACCTTCACAAGCACTTAATGGACATGGAGTCACCCAGCAGGGAGGTAACGGGGAGGCTGGAGAGGAGGGTGGGCACCCTTCAAGGCTAGTGTGACAACACACTGAGTAAGAGACAGCAAGGCACATTGGGGAGAAGACAATCAAGTTAATTTGTCCTGAGAGCGGAGTGAGTGCTCAGAAATACAAGAGATGAGACTGGAGAGATGGGCACAGGTCAGCTGTGTGGTCTGGACTTTGTCAGGCAGGCCACACAGATCATTGAAGAAATTTCTAGTGGGGAATAACATAAGCACATTGCAGTAGGTGAGATGAAAAAGACAAGTTATCTGGGGTGAAAATAAAAGTTAAGGAAATCAAGGCTATGGAAAGAAGCAGAAAACTTTTTTCTTAGTCTAAAACCATAAGTTGCTGTGAGAGAAGGAAAGGCCAAGTATGTATATAAAGAGTTGAAAAATAATACAAGTTTCAAAGTGAAATTAGCACAAAAGCTTTCATATCGGCTTCCTCTTGGACTCTAGTAAAATGAAAGTGATGGAAAACCAAACACAACTGGAATGAGAGGGAGACCATCAGCAAACAAGACAAGTTAACAAATTCCTAAAAGGCAGACAGAGGATAGAAACCTTGGGGTGGGCAGACAGTAACTAGGAAGCCCAGAATGAGCAGGAAGACCTTTTCCAAGAGAAAGGGCCCATCTACCCTGCAGAAGCCCATGGCAATTCCAGACACTGAGTTTGCCTTGAAATTCCCCTTGAATCTGTTGCAAGGGCAATGGAGAAAAGGAGTGAGAAAGACTGCCCAGAGGAGGGGACACTGAGACTCTATCCACCAGCCACACAGTATTAGTCAGCAATCCGTACTATCTATCCCCTTGTACACGCGTGCAAACTTGTGTGTGCATGCACACACACACACACACAATGCTCTGTCTGTGCTTTCTACCTAACATTGTATTCCTATGAGAAATACTTCCTACCAAGAACAAGAGAATTCCTCTCCAAATTTGAGTAATTTGAATGAACTGCCCAAAGGAGAATCAGGTAGCTAGGGTAGATTTCACCACTCTGAATAAAACCCTCCCTTTTCTGCACTTGAGGAGGCCTACTGTAAAGATCACCTTTTAATAAGTTCCCTCTGAAGTCAAGATTGTTCCAGCTAGAGGAGGACATTTGGGTCAGTTCTAGCTGATGATACAGAAGAGGAAGTCCAATGAAGTTCTCCTAATAAACAATGGACTTCCCAATAGAAGTCTCAGATGTAGGATAAGAATTCTTTGTTCTTCTTCCTTCCTGGAACATATACATGATATTGGAGTAGCAGCAGCTATCTCATGACCATGAGGTAACATGCAAAATGCAGAAAAAACAATGAATTAAACATAGGAAAACTGGAAACTAGAAAGAGATGGAATCATTTTTCAAGTTGTTTAACTGCTGAATAAGACTTAGAACAGCCTGTGTTCAGTCTTTTTTTGAAGTGCGATAATAAATATCTAATTGTTGAAGACTCTTTAGTTGGGTTTTCTGTTACTTGTGGATAAACACATCCTAGCCAATATGTAGAGGTAACATCAGACCTAAAAGAAGAAATAGTTAAAAGGGATGTTCTCTGGGAAGTGACACTGTGTAGAGACAGAAGAGGTTGAGTGTTTTATTGAGCTCTTCTGCACTATTTCAAATCATATAAGTTTCACTTTGATAAAAAGAAGCCAACTAATTAGGGAAAAATGCATATGTGTACTAGAGACTTTCTATTTATTAAGTTAAATACATTAATTTTTTTAAAACACTGGGATTTTAAATTATTTCATTTTGTAACTATTTGGTAATGTTTTGTATTAAAATAGAAGCCAGAACTTTGTTCATAGGATTTAATCACAGATCACATGTGCTTGTGACTCCCAACTGAAGGATATTACAGCTGTGAGATTGTTACTCAAAGTTCAGTTTCTGAACCCGATGCCCATCCAAATAACAAGAATAGAGTCTTGGGAGAAAAAGGACACGCTTTACTTTGCCAGGCAGAGGGAGCAAAGCAAGGAACAGCACCCCCAAAATTGCTTTCTGTACATTAAGAAACAGATAGGGGTTTTTATTTGGGGCTTTTAGGTAGAGGAGGGGGGCCATGGCCTTCCTGGTCAGCATTTTTCCATCAGCCTGTGTCTGGGGCTGCTTCCAGCGGAGGAGACAAGGGGTTTCTCAGATGAGCATCCTTGGCTGTTTGTCTCCACAGTAGAGGGTAGACTCTGATGTCAGGGAGCCGAGGAGTTGGGCCTGGGAAGCTTCAGTCTCTTGATATCCTCTGGACATTATTTTCTCTGTAAAAGAACTTAAAGGTCCTGGGATTTTAGCCATAACTTTAGTGGGATCCCAGTGTGAGGCCATCTGGACTTTAACAATTTGTAACTGCTATTTGGTTGTAAAGCTCAGGAGGTCAGAGGTTAAAGAAACAAGCCTTTACCTATGAGTGTAACTAAGGAACCAGGGACCTGGGGATGTGTGCTTTTAGTTTTAACCTATATATTCTGGGTTCACTGTAGGGGAGTCAATATCAGGGCTGATATTAACTAAGAGCCAGTAACAAGATCACCCTCTCTCTTCCGATGGCAGCAAATGTAGAAGATTTAACACTCAAAAAGCCGACTCTGCAAGTTGTTTCATTGATGAAAGAAAGCTTTGTGACCATAAGATGTCTTGTGGAGCTATGTAACCACTAAGACAGTGGTTGTCAATCTCAATGGGTGGTTGTCAATCTCAATGTGTGTGACAATAGCCTGGCAACTTACCAAAGCTAAAATGCAGGGTTCTGAGGCCCAACCTCCAAGATTCTGTTTCAGTTGGAATACGCATTTTTAGAAAGTCCCCAAATGATTCAGATGCAGGTGCCCCATCCAACCACCGCAAGGTTAGAGAAACATCAGTCTAAAGGGTCGGTGGGGAAAGCAGTTGTCATCACATAGAAGGGAGTGACCATTCTCCAACTGCCCAGCAATCCGCCTGTTCATTCATGCAGCAAGGTTTGGTGAGCACATGGAGCATGCTCATCACTGAAGACACAAAGCTGGTTAAGACAGAAGCCTTGGTTAAGACAACAGTCCAGCTGGAAGGAAAATACGTTAACAGGATTTCCCTTAGGATTCTTTTTTTTAGTTTTATTGAGGTATAATTGACAGACAAAATTGTTAGATATTTAAAGTGTGCATCGTGATGGTTTGATACACGTACACATTGTGAAAGTGTTCCCCCCATCTAGTTAATTAACACACCCATCACCTCCCATATTTATCTTTTTTTGTGTGATTTTTGGTGATAACATTTAAGTTCTACTCTATTGGCAAATTTCAATTATACAATCCAGTATCATCAACTATAGTCACCACCTGATACGTTAGATCCTCAGACCCTATTCATCTTGTAGCTGAAATTTGTACCACTTTACCAACCTTCCCCTATTCCCCCACCTCTCAGCCCCTGGAAATCACTTTTCTAATCTCTGTTTCTATGAGTTTGACTTTTTTTTTAGGTTCCACAAATGTCAAGATTTCCTTCTTTCTCATGACTGAATAATATTCCATTGTGCGCGCGCGTGTGTGTGTGTGTGTGTGTATGTACCATATCTTCTTTATCCATTTATCGTTAACAGACACTTAGGTTGTTTCCATATCTTGGCTATTGTGAATAATGCTGCAATGAACATGGGACTGCAGATATCTCTTTGATATCCTCTTTTCATTTCCTTCGGATACATACCCAGAATTGGGATTGCAGGATCTTATGGAAATGCTATTTTTAATTTTTTTGAGGAACCTCCATACTGTTTTCTATTTTAGCTGCACCAGTTTGCATGCCCACTAACAGAGCACAAGGGTTCCCTATAATCCACATCCTCGCCAACACTTATTGTCTCTTGTCTTGAGAATGAATTTTTAAGCACTGTGGAAACCAAGGGAAAATTCTGCTGTTGAGAGAAAAACACCTCAGAGATAACCAGAGAGGCTGAATTCAAGGCAGGACCATGGAAAAAGCCTAGACTCAGATTCTGTTAGAAAGGATCCTGCCTCTTGAGCTTTATCCTTCATTTACCCTACAAACACACACACATACACACACACACATACACACACACACACACACATCTTTTTCTAGGGTTATAACATATAGGGTTAGTTTTCTTGAATAGCTTAAGTGTATAAGCATTTTTCTTGGGACTCAGAGAGTGTCTAGAAATAGGCTACAAGCAAGTAGTCAACTTTTAGTAAATCTCAGTGAGTTTGGACGTTTTAAACATCACAGAGAATCAAATCAGACAAGCTTTGCTACAGAGCTGTTAAGACAACCTGTAATATTGAATGAGTGCTACTTTTGGTTCTAGTGGTCTTCATATCACATGTATGGACTGAGTCAGCCGGAATTGTTTTAAGCTTAGCCAGACGTCCAGATGCCCTAGCATCATGCTGACAGACGGGCAATGGTGTCGGCATTATGTAGCAACAGCCTTGGTTTCTTCGTAAATGGAAACCAAGTTTATATTTGGTTCCAGACAGAAGCAAATATGTTTATGCTCCTGGTTCCGCTTTAAAATTAATTTTCCTTCTAATTCTTGCAACTCAAGCTTTACATTTAAGAATTTATTTATCCCTGGCTCTTCATAAATCAGAGCCATGAAGCAATAAACAAAGTTCAGATGATGAAGCATCATAGCCTTAATTAAAACCACCTTTCTCAGTGCATGTCAAAGCTGTTCTTGTGGACCCAGCAGTTTTTAAAATGTACTTCCCCAATCTAAGTAAGGACCCTCTGGACCACAAGAAGAGTACTGCTGGTTCTTTATAGCATATTAATTTTTTCAGGTGCTAAACATCTTATTTAGTGTCAACTCTATGCCAAACACTTTATTTGTTTCACCACTCTCGTTATTTCACCTATACTGGGAGAGAGTTACAATGTCAACAACTATACATTATTATAGGTAACTCTCAGAAATGATGGGAACCGACAAAGGAAAAGCAAAATGCAGCATGATCTTTTTATATTATGCTCTGTTATGGTAGGACCTGTCAAACCATAACCTCTAGCTCCACCACTACTCTGCCACAACATAACTTTATGAGGTAACACCTAATAGACAAGGATCGAGCTCATTACTATCCTCCCACAGTAGCACTATAAAGATTCAAGCCCATTTCTACTAGGGCACACTTTTATTATCTTTTCCTAAAAGACTCTGGCAAATATATGTACAATATCTTTAAAATAAGTTACAAGGTGGGGTGAGTTTCTGAGTATGAAAATATTATCACTTAAGAGGTAATTTTTTAAAGGGAAATATTAGACTGATGAACCACCACATCAAATTAAGTGTAGTATCTAATTAACCAGAAGTCACAAAAAAGTAGATCACAAAAGTAGTGGTGGCATTTGGGCTAGTGAGAAATAATGACTTACTTTTCCTGAGAATGATATTGAAGGAATAACAGTGAAAATAATTTCCAAGGTTTTTGGGTCTCCAACTCTGTTTGAGGCATTGGCTTAAAGAATCAGGTCAGAGTGGGGGAAAAACATTTCCCTTGAAGTTGCTTGAAAATCAGCATTTCCTAAACTAATCTCTGAGCAATATTAATCCTAAGAGATGTTCACTGATTTCAATGAGTTTCCTGACCGTATGTAACTGAGGAGTCTTTATAGTTCAGTCTCTTCTTACAGACCCCAAATGAACCTCGGTGTCATCAAGGTTTAGAAGTCTTGCAGTAGAGAACCATTAAATTCTTCTTAAATTGTAGTTCTCTAGAATAATTTTATCTGGTAGTATGCTAGTTTAAGCTAGTTTTAGTTTAGTATTAAGCTAGTTTAATACATAAAATCTTGGAAAAGTGTTCTGTTCTCCATCCAGATGCTCAGAACATCTCGATAATGGGCTGGATTGTTCACTTTTGGATGATGTTTAATCCTTGTGCAAACAGGTCAGGGCAATGCTAAAAATAAACAGGAAGCTCTACATATGCTGTTGTTGGTAAAAACATTCTGTATGTTGTTCTCTGGTAAAATATCATTGGTTTTTACAAAATTCCTCTGGAAGGGAAAGCAAAATCTTGTTTTGCAAACACAAGTATTGGCCTGTAACTTTTTCATGCACTTCCCCAAGATTTCACCCATTCCCTGCCCCGTCACTCTTCTTCCTGCAGACTCTCAGAAAGAGAAAGTTGACAGCTTGGAGAAGCCAGTGTGTAAAGCCTATTAAGATGAAATGGGAGTAAAACCTCCCAAGAAGTAATTCATTTCTGCAAGAGAAGCTTCATGTTCAGGGAATGGAGACCAGAGTAACTGACGTGGAGGCCGGAAGGACTTCCAACCTGCTTAACATTCTTTCTCAGTGTGACGAGAAGAGTTTTCTGGAGTGTCTAAGCTTTCAAACTTGAACACGGTTTTTAAGATCAAGCACGAAAAACCATGCCATTGAGCCAAAAAAATAAAAATTTTACGAATTTCCTCAAGCTGAAATCGGTGTTGTCATCCAGTCTACAAACCTAATTCAGTCAATTAGAGTCCCATACTTCCTGCCTGAATGTTCAGTCAGGACCTTAAAAGGACACCAGCATGAGAATATTCATGAACTAGGAGACTGGAAAAATCTGTTCTAAGCTCAGTGCTGCCTCTAAGTTGCTATGTCTGTAGGCAGCCACTATTAGTCTTGAGGCCTTAATTTCCTCGTCTGTGAGAGGGGTATGAGGGAATTGCTATCGAATGATTATGCACTTGTGATAGAGTAGAAGTGTTCTTAACTGTCTTCATGTAATCAGCTTGCGGGATAAATTTATACTCTCTATTAGCTCCAGAAAAAATGTGGATGGATTCCTACAGCAAGCCATAGCATTCCAAGAAGATCTCAGTTCTCCAGCCCCATGCTTGGCTAAATGCTGAGTTCTGCTTGTTTGCAATCCTATTTACACGAGTTGTGATTATGGCTATAATTACAGCCTTTAATTTTCATTTTGCTCTAGTGAGTGGAAAAATAGAGTTTTTTCTCAGAAATTAAGTTAAATGCTTAGTTAAGTGTCTACAATAAAATAAAGGTGAGATTCTAAAGGGTGTTGTTGAAATAGGTATAATTAGACAACTCTAAAAGTTTTAGTGTAAAACATAAAAACTCAGAAGAATACTTCACTCAAATGTCTTCACATGAGCCTTCAAGTTCTAAATCCACTGTCTTAAATTTTTTTTTTCTTTGAGGAAGATTAGCCCTGAACTAACATCTGCTACCAATCCTCCTCTTTTTGCTGAAGAAGACTGGCCCTGAGCTAACATCCGTGCTCATCTTCCTCTACTTTATATGTGGGACGCCTGCCACAGCATGGTCTGACAAGGGGTGCATAGGTCCACACCCGGGATCCAAACCAGTGAATCCAGGGCCCCTGAAGCAGAATGTGCAAACTTAACCACTGCACCACCGGGCCAGCCCCTCTACTTTCTTAATTTTTATTTAAAATAGTTTGACTCACAAGAAGTTTCAAAAATAGTACAGAGTATTCCCATGTACCCTTCACCCAATTCCCCAATGATAATAGCTTACATTATCATGGTACATTGTCAAAACCAGGAAATTGATGTTGACAATATTATTAATCTGGACCCACTTTATAATCCAAATTGTAAATAATGAAGGTGCATTACGAGTCTGTTAAATGCAATAAAGATGAAGTGGAACTCCAACCAGCAAATCCATGGCCACATAATCAAAAGACTATTAATATGTCAAAAAATTGTCAGAACTAAAAGTTTTATAGTAAGTGATGGGTAACTTTTATGTTTAAAAAAAAAGACATGACATTCATTTATTCAGCACTAACAGGGAGAAATTTGAGAGTAGTTGACCTGATATGTGACTTATTGAAGGCAGATAACAAACAACAAATGATTAATGGAGATTATATGTTTAAAAGTAAAATTACGGATGATACAGAAATTATACTGTCCATGACAGGAACAAATGGATCTAAAGATGAGGAATATGGAGGAGGATAAGAGATGCAGGATCAATATTACAGCCAAAAATTATTAATACAATAAATAAAGATACATAGGAATTAGTTTTCATCTTGAACAACCTGAGTTGACATTATCATAATTTTTAAAAAGTATTGAACTCTACTATAAAAACTAGGTTACTTCTTCTAAACAAGGTAAAATTCTGTATTTTATAAAATTAACATATATTTGCATAATTATCTTAAAATCATGTGTGTGTATATACGTATATAATTTTTATAATCTAACTCCCTTTTTAGAATTGCAAATACCAGTCCCAATTGCATCAGATAACAGGGAGCCTACTGATCTGTAATATTATAATATAGACTTTTCTCTGTCGGGGTTGGTGAAGAAAGAAGAGAAAAAAAACAGAGGATATTATCTCAGAATTCTTCAGAAGGACCTGAGTCAGGAAAAGCAAAATCATCCACTTTGGATTTATGTGTGCCAATTAATGGTAACCTAGACAGATTTCTCCCCTAGAACTCAGTGGGATGTCCTTAGTTGGAAAAGACTATTTGAAAGAGAAAAAAAGAATTAGTTTGGGGAAGTTGGGATTTGACTGTGAATAGGGTGATACATCAAAGAACAAGAGCTTCTAGTCTTAGAAAAACAAGATGGCTCCCACGGGTCTCATCTATGAAACAGACAGAAGCTCAGGTGGCAAGAGTTCAGCGAACATCCCTGACATTATCCCTGGTAATCTGATTATCTTGACATAAAGAACTCTTTGCTGCTTTCACTGAAAATAGTTCTTTGGAAATAGTGCTGTTATTTCCCCACTTAAATTTCACTAAAGTTCCTTTTGAAATACTGGTCCATCTAAGTTTGTGCTAAAAAGAAAAGAGCAAAAAAGAAAAAAGTTTTTGTTCAGGAAAGGATAATGTTATAGGTTGAATTGTGTCCCCACAAAAGATACATTGAAGTATTATCCCCTAGTTCCTGTGAATGCGACCTTATTTGGAAATAAGATCTTTGCAGATGTAATCAACAGAAGATGAGGTCATTAGAGGGGGCCCTAATCCAGTATGACTGATGTCCTTATAAGAAGAGAGTATCATGTGGAGAGAGAGACATAGAGAAAGTAGATCATGTGTAAACAGAGGTAGAGATTGGAGTGATGCTGTCACAAGCTAAGGAATACCTGGGGCCAGCAAAACCTGGAAGAGGCAAGGAAAGTTCCTTCCCTAGAGGCTTCGGACAGAGCACAGCCCTGACAGCAACTTGATTTCGGACTTCTAGCCTCCATATCCATAAGACAATAAATTTCTGTTGTTTTAAACCACCTAGTTCCTGGTACTTTGTTTCGATAGCTCTAGGAGACGAATACAAGTAGTCTAGCACAATAATCACAATGGGAATCAGAGCTGATAATTCTGGGAGTAGTGTGGGGACAAACAAGCATCTTCCTTCAGGAGCTCTGTCTGCTATATTCTTTGAGAAAATCATTCTTCTTGTTTGATTAAAGAGAACTTTTCCCTCATGTGAGTTCAGACAATAGAATCTCCACAGAATAGAATCTCTAGTTGGGGTAAGCATAAAAGCCCATTTGCTACAGACAGTTCTGGTTTATGTCTCAGCCCTGTGAGACATAATTAATTAATAATATAATTAGTTGAGATGTAAGCCCAATTCATAGTGCCACCTTCACTTTTAAAAGTGTCCAGTTTTGAGCAACACATTTTTTGGTCATCTACTTCTAAGTCTAAGATTCTAGTAATCTAATAATCAGAGTTTAGCATTATCCAGGCTTTTCTATCTTCTCTCTACTTTATAGAAAACGAAAATGGCAACAAAAGTAGATTGAAAACATTGACATTAAAAAACAAACCTCTACAAAATATTTTGGATCCGTGTGTCTTCAACCAGTCTCTAACACATTTTATATCTTCACCTTTCATCTTGTACAGAAAGTGTAGATATGGGGAATAATGACCCTGAGACCATTAAAGAACTTTGGCTAGTCAATGAGTGCTACATATACATACACATGAATATACACACTTAAAGGCAATTACTAGTCTCTCTCTCTGGAAGGTTAGTATACCAAATACGGAGAAGAAGACATCAAACATATACATAGGTCTTAAAGACTATGAACATATCAAGTGTATATCCAGGTAACCACAAAACAGGTGCATTACCAGCTGCCAGATGCCATCTGGCATGTCCCTCTCTGATGAACATCAATCCCTCCCTCTAGAGGTAATCAATATCCTAAGTTTTATAATAATTATTTCTTGGCTTTTATTTATGGTTTTGTTGCCTCTGTATGCTTTGCATCTCTAAGAAATATAGTTTAGTTTTGCCTTTTCCTCCAAACTCTAAATATAGACAAATCTCACTTCTTTTGTTCAACGTTGTGTCTATGAGATCTCTGCACGTTCGTGTCATCCATTTCCATAACTCTATAGCATAATCCATCCTATGACTATAGCACTGTGTTCATTCTACTAATGACAGTCATTCCACTAATGATAGACATTTCTTTTCCAATTTATGGCTATTAAGAACAGTCTGTTGCAATGAACATTCTTATACATCTAGCCCTGTGCTCATTTGCAGGAGTTTCTTTAGGAGCAGAATTAGTCATAGGGCATGCATATTTTCAATTTTACTAGACAATGTCAGTGACTGTAGTAATTTACACTTCTACAAGCAGCGTATGAGTTACTCTTGTTCCACGTGTTACCAACAGTTGGTATCATCAGAGCTTTTAGTACTTGCAAATGAAATGGCTGTGTACTTTCTTGTTTCACAGATGGGGAAAATGCCAACTCCATCTCCTTTAAAGAACTCATTGCCACACCAATGGCTTTGATAATGCCACAAATTCCATCACAACCACTTCCACCTCAGCTCAGGGAAAAATTCTAATCTTAACTTCATTTGAATCCCTTCAATTGCTCTTTCCATACAGTTTTTCTCTTTCTCTCTCTCCCTTCCTCAGCTTCTCTCTCCCTCCCTCTCAACTTTCATGATAGGCAGGTTGTTTATAAACTATTTATGTTGACTCCAGCCATGCACTTCCTCATGATACTTCTTTCCAGAACTGACCCTCCACTCACCCAGAGGCACATGCTTCAGGCCCCTACATCCTTTCTAGGCCCAGAAGACAGGCTAAGGCAATAGCAATCCCAAACCACCACTTGCTAAGGGAGGAAGTGACCTCACAGAAATTAAGGCCCAAAGCTGGCAAGTGACATATCAAGAATCACAGAGCTTCAGAAGCCAAATATGATTCCAGATCTCCCAACTTCCAAGCCAGCGCTCTTTCTACTATATGGAATTTGTGCAAGTGATTGAAATGTATAGATTGGGTGCCACCTGTTACCCAACTGAATTCTAGACTGATGATAAGATTTTCAGAAAAACACAAGGACATAAGAAACTTGCACCCCTATGTTCATTGCAGCATTATACACAATAGCCAAGACTTGGAAGCAACCTAGGTGCCCACAAAGGGACGAATGGATAAACAAGATGTGGTATTTATACACGATGGAATACTACTCAGCCATAAGAAATGATGAAATCCAGACATTTGTGACAACATGGATGGACCTTGAGGGTATTATGCTGAGTGAAATAAGGCAGAGGGAGAAAGTCAAATACCATATGATCTCACTCATAAGCAGAAGATAAAAACAATAACAAACAAGCACATAGCATTGGAGATTGGATTGGTGGTTACCATGGGGGAAGGTGGGAGGGGGGAGGGCAAAAGGGGTGATTAGGCTCACATGTGAAGGGATGGATTATAATTAGTTTTCAGGTGGTGAACATGATGCAATCTACACAGAATTTGAAATACATTATGATGTGCATCAGAAAATAAATAAATTAATTAAAAACAAAAAAAGAATATGTTTCCAGAATTGAATTGAGTGTTTAAATACCACAGGACATCAAGGTAACTTGCTTTCATGGTAAGAGTAGAACACTGACGGTGACATTGTTGCACAAGTGCTCAGCTCCAGCCTGCCCTTTGAGAAGGCACAGTGTGCCCTTCCACACTCAGGCCTCTTTTTCAAAAGATCTAGTTGGCATTTCCAAGCATATGTTTACACTTCAAATTAAAATTTTATTTTTCCTTTAGTGACTAATGTAACAGTTGCCACTTGTACGCCATGAAACTGTTCCTGTGTAGGCCACAAGATCAGGAAGAAAGAAAAACATCATCAGCAGGAAAGACATTCCTCAAATAATGAACTTAAGGTTGGCATTGTTTAGATTAAAAGCAAAACAAACAAGTAAAAAGGAAGCAATAACTAAAAAAACAGAAACCAAAGCCTGGAAGTGGAAAGAGCATAAGGTTTGTAGACAGAAAGCTCCAAGGTGAACACCAGGCATTAGTTCCTGCGCACCCTAGGCAAGTCACTTGACCTCTTCCAGCTCTGGGTTCCACATCTGTCAAATGGGCACAAACAATAGTGTTCACTTCGAGGAGCTGTACTGTAGATTAAAGCAACAGGGCAGGTGGAGCACCTTTGGAGCTGTGGGGTCCCTTACCCATTAGGTCTGAAGGCGGCCTTATTGTCATCTTAGTAACAAAAGAAAAGAAGTGAAAACTAAAATGAGTCACTGAAAGAGACCAAGCATCACCAGAACTCCATCTCCTCCACAGCTGAGTCGACAGTGGCATCCTGAGTGGTGTAGACAGGCATTGCCTGCTGGCAAGGAGAATATCACAGTGATCTTTGGTTGTTACTTCCAGGTCAAGCACTCTGCGATCTACCATTTTATAAAACACAACATCACAAACATATTTTGAGTTCATCACAAACATATTTTTTCCAGACATTATGGACATACTGGCTGGCCATAGAGTTCTGGAGCCAGCTTCTCCCACAGTGGCTTGTGGGCTTGGGTAAGTCCCTCCATGTCTCAAGGCCTCACGTCTCCATCAGCCAAATGGAGACGGTGCCTGTACAGCCTAATGTACACAGTTATTGTGAGAATCCAGAGATCACACGCATGGAAGAGCTCTGTAAAAATGCAAAGCCGAACATGAGTGTGATTGGGTGGGGGGGGGGGGGGATTTTTATTTTTGTGTGTTTGCAAAAGTATACAACACCTTAGACTTAGATTCCCAGAAAGAGTCCACATGAAGAGGTAATGTCCTCCCTCTGTTTTTGTGATGAGGAAAGCACCACCTTTAACTACTGTTCAAATTTCAAGGCCTTCTCATGATGAAAAAAATCACTGTAGACTCCGTTTGAGTAGCTTTATACTGTGTATTTCTGCACCAAATAACTCTTAGGCTTTTATTAACTGTTCTACTGAGTCCTATTTATCAGAGAGGCAGGTGTATTACCTGATAATACAATAAGCTCTGGTGGATGTATGAGTTGTTTTATTTTTTTACACCCATAATCAGTTCCCAGAGCATAATAAAACAAAAGGCTTATTTCTTCCACCAACACCCTTCAGTTTTTTCCTAGTAGTGAAGCTATAAATTATCAACCTTCAGAAATAACTGTTGCTATTTAATAAGAAATATAAAATATACTCTCATCTAACAAGGGACATGATAGATAAAAACAAACAAAGTATTCTTTAAATTTGGTGACATGATTCAAGACGAGTCCAAGTCTGTGGATGCATTAAAGTTAGCAGTGGGCTAACCCAGGGGAACAGCCGAGAGAGACCTCATTTAGATGTCATAAAGTGGATATTACACATCGTTTCTCTAAAACGCAGTTGCGGGCATCTTATCTTACCTTCTCCTGAGCTTTGCAATTCCCCAAATTGTCAAAGTCAAGAGAAGAAGCAACTTATCATTTGGATGTAGGGGCATAAAAGCAAAAATAAGGCAAGCCTATGCCACGTGAGGGTGCAGAGCCTGCGTAACTCCAGGGACACCAGACCTCTACCTCCTGACCCACCACACCCCTGCTGTGCCCCCTCTGGCCCCTCCTGCAAAACTCATCTCCCTGCTCTTCTCCCAGGGGTCTCATGCCTGTGACAGGCTGCACCTGACTGGTTTCCTTATTAAATCTCAATGCTGAGACTACAACCCAAACCAAATCTATCACAACCTCTGAGGGTGGGAACCAAGCATCAGTCATGGTCAAAGCTTCTCGGGTGATTCCATTGTGCCCCTAAACTGAGCACCAGTTCTCTAATCCTTTGATTCTCAATCTTCAGTGAGTACTCACACCACCTGGACATTTAGTTAAAAATGCAGATTCTGATTCAGTAGGTCTGAGAAATCCTACTGTTCACAGGCTCTGATGTTGAATATTTGATCTTAAAACTTAAAAGTCATTTTAATACACCTTATTTAAGAAATACCAGTCAGGCTTAAGTCTCTAGACTAAATGCTGCAAGTCAGAAATTCCTACCAAAATCCTTAAGTGCCTTGCTTTGGAGAAGCAAATGTGGTCTACATAACTGAGATCTCATTAGAAGTGAAGACTCTCTCTTGAGCAAGCAAAGAAAGCTAGACATAATAGAATACATACCGTATAATTCCATTTTATGTGAAATTCTAGAACAGGCAAGATTAATCTGTAGTGACAGAAAGCAGATTAGTGATTGCCTGAGGAATGGGGGAATTGACTGTGAAGGGCATGGGGAGCCTTTTTAGAGTAACAGAAATGTTCTATACCTTGGTGCCGACACAGGTGTACACATTTGTCAAAACTCATCAAACTTCACTTAAAAGTAGTGCATTTTTTGGTCATAAATTTTATCTGAAGAAATAAAAAAGAAAGAAATGCCCCATCTCAGCTCCACCTTAGACCTACCAAATCAGAATCTGCATTTGATCTAAATGCCCAGGTGATGTGAGTTTGAGATTTAGAGTTTGAGATCAAAGGATTAGAGAACTGGTGCTCGGTTTGGGGGAACATCAGAATCTCCTGGGAAGCTTTGGCTGTGACTGATGCTTGGTTCCCACCCCCAGAGTTTGTGATAGACTTGGAATGGGGTGTAGTCTCCGCACTGAGATTTTTTAAAGCTAACCAGATCATTCCAAAATTCAGCGAAGTGTGAGAACCATTCAGTTAGAGCAGCGGTTCTTGAATTGGGGTCCCCAGACCAGCAACAGCTGCAGCATCCCTGGGAACTGGTTGGAAATGCAAAATCTCAGGCTTTACCCCATGTCTACTGGATCAGAAACCTGGGGGTGTGGCCCAGGAATCTGCTTCCACAAACCCTTAGAGGATTCTGATGCACGCCAAAGCTTGAGAATGACTAATCTAGACCTAGGAAGATGTTTTTAAAAAACAAATTCCTCGATCTCCAGCCCCTCTCCATGAATCTGAGTCAGATCTCCTAGAGAGTCTCTGAAAATCGTCAGCACTTGAAAACCACTTCTGTGGATCTTATAAAAGATCAACTTGATAAAGATGCTGGAGTGTGACAATCAACCCATCACCGTGTCTAGATTCCCTCCTAATCACCAACCCAGTGTTTTTTGGAGTATAGAGGAGGAAGATAAGTGGGCAAGATACTACAGTATTGATATATGAATCAAGACTTTTTTTAAATCTCTATTTCCAAGTACACCTGGCTCCCTTCCCCAATTTGAAGCCCTCTGAATTCATACCTCAGGAAGTGGACAATGTTACAGAAAGTGGAGGAAGGAAAAGGGAGTTGGTTCCGTAGAATTTCAAAAGCCAAGCCCTTGAATGTAAACAAACAGAACTCAGAGCATAAATACTATCCAAATCAGAAACCTGACAAATCAGAGAAGGGCTTAGAGCCCCAAAGACTAAGTATAGCTTCCCCCAGTAGAGAAAACAAAAAGTCAAAAACAAAGCAACATGTATTTACCCAATTCTGGGTCCCTGAGAAAGGGAGTTTCGTGATCTGCCTTGATTACCACCCATAGGCAGGGCTGGAGGCTTGATAGAAATGCTATCACGATGAAAGACAGCAGCTTGGATCCCACGTCCAGTTCAGGGCAATTGCCAGACTTGAGGGTCTTAAAGAAGAGTGTGAAAGAAGAGGCAGCAACGACCTATGCAAATTGGCAAACTCAAGACCAAATAGGACAGTGGACACCTCAGAAGATGCCACTGTAGGAAAACGCCAGTGAGGACCCAATGAGCTCCTGTAGACCTGAGATGCAGGGGCATCCCCCCCACCCCAAGTTGAGTGAGATAAAGTCTCTGCCGCCTGGTAGCACAGAAGCTTATAATTTAAACTGTAGCATTACAGAAAAGTTCAGAAAGTTCTAGAAATCTTGGACAAATGAAGAAATTGAGCAATCACCTGCTCAATCTTGGGCACCCAAGATTGATTTCTTTTATATAATGAATGCCCCTGACTTCAAGGTAAATTGATTTGTCTGAGTATGAATAGAAGATAACATGTGAAAAGCCAATAACAAGAAAATTTTGAAAAGTAAACGCAACAAAATGATGGAAGAGATATCACCAGACAGTGAAAAATTGTCAAATGAGTGGCATGGTAACCAGCAAATGTTGAAAGGACTTTGTGAACTCTAAAGCAAGATAGCTATATTGGCTAGCATTCCAGGTAGAAGACGTGTAACAGTCCAAGTAAGAAAAGTACCAGGAACTAGCAAGTATACCAGCCCAGAAGACGAGACTGAAACGCTACCCTTTGGGGCAAAGTCTAAAATGAAACAGTTGCAATACTGAGTAGATTTAAATGTAGATCTAATTAATAGATGCTGAGCTCCTACAAGTACTCAGTGTATTTGTGGCTTTTTGTCACATGGAAGAACCTTACTCATATTTTGCAAGACCGATTGAATTCTACCAAGTGCATAGAGAGTAGTGGCCATTGGTTCTTATGCCACTTGCCAATGGGTATATTGTATCTTTCCAAATGGATTGTACACTCTTCAAGAATAATGATCACGTCTACAAATTCTCTTCTTACTGCATTGTTTCATTCTTAAATATTGGGATATGGTGCTTAGGTTTTGTCCTTGGTTGAATTAGAACTGCTGAAATGTAATAAACATGGAGTATCATCTTTCCCTCTACTAATAGGTATTAGGCACCTACTCTGGGTCAAGCAGTGGACAAGTTGTTTAATGCAGCCAGCATTACTGAGTACATCTTCTTCAACAGGCTCTGTTCTGGGCTTCTAGAAGCTTTAAGTGTCACTGATTCTTCATGTTTGTTCAATATATAATCAGTTGTCAAAGGTAGAATCTTGAGAGTTATCTTATCCCTCTCCCTCTACCTTACTACCCACTTAAAATTGGTCATCAAATCCCATCAATTTTGCTTCCTAAATATCTCTGCTTTGCATGACTGCCTTTTTAGGCCTTTGCCATCTTTTGGGCGGACATTTGCAGAGTCATTCCAACAAGACTTCCATTGGCTGCCCCTTCATCAGAGCGATTTTTCAAAATGCTTTTCTAATCATGTCATACCGTCACTTAAAATGCTTCCATCATTCCCCATAATCTGCAAAACAAAATCCAAACTGCTGAGCCTGCTTATCAAGGTCCTTCAAGGTCCATAAGCTTGGTGAAAACAAGAGGTTGTGCCCCCTTTATTTACTGATGCAGCCCCTGGCATATAGTCGGTGTTCAGTTAATATCTAGTAGTGTTGCTATTCCTGAACCTCCCCTGTCTACCTTCCAAACTGGCTCCTGCCTCCCTCTGAGTCTTTAAGTCTATGCTCCAACCACACAGAAGTCCTTGCAGGCCCCAAACATACCACATTTCAGCATCTTTGCAAAATCAGTTCTTTCTGCCTAGCATACTCATCATTTCAGTAGAAATCTTAAATTCTGTGAGTTTACTGAAGCTTAGTCTGAAGACTGAATTTTTATCACCTGGTTTCCAAGGAGGGTTGGCTTTGCTCTAATACGTTCAGGAAAACTTGAAAACCTCCTTTGCCTATTGCCACAGAATGGGTTCTTGATGTTTGGCCCGGTAGCTTGCTCTTCCTTCAGAGCCCCGTGTGTCCCTCATCAGCCACATTCTGTGTCACACCAGGCTGGCAGACAGCATTACAGCTTACTCTCTTCAAGGTGGGAAGACTCCTTGTCACATTTGGGCAGCAACCACACAACAATGAGGAGACAGTTTAAGCCCCTGAGTGTGAGACAGCAACCTTGCACAATATCAAGTTGTCATCACCCACAGGAAGTAGAGGACAGAGGGTGAGATTAGAAAAGCAGCTCTTCACTTTCATTCAGGGAATTTCAGTAAAAAGGTAAGCAATTTTTGGTAATCAAGATCTTTGTGTATAACAAAAATGATGGTGTAATTATAAAAGGTATCATAAGGAAACAAATATTCTCTGTTCCTCCTCTATATGTGTGTGTATTTTAGAGCAATGTGCTTCCCAGTTGTATTCCAAATAAATAAACGTAATCATAAGAATGGTACTTACTGACATTTATTAAGCTCTTACTATGTAGCAGAAGGTACTCTAAGGGATTTCCTCATATTAAATTACTTAATCCTCTGAACAATTTTAAGTATATGCAATTGTTATACTCATTTTATAGAGCAATTAAGGAACTTGCCCAAGTTCACATGGCTAACAAATGGCAGAGTCAGAATTTGAACTCAGTCAGTCTGGTTCCAGGGCCTCAAACATCATGTACCAGGTCATAGACATGGGAGAGGCTACTTCAGTTTGTCTCATCTTAGTCACATTATCCTAAAAGAAATTTACAATCTGCTTGCAACGTCCAAGTGTCAGGCACAATTTCACCATTATGAATTTCTAATGCATTTACTCAGAGGGCAATCAGAATTTTAAGAAAAATTATTCTCATTTATTGTAACAGTACATATCACCAACCCAGCATTTTAAAAAAATGAACGTTTTGGGCCCAGAGTAGTAGAAAGTATTTCACTTATGCCTATACTTGAGGGAGAAATTAAAAATATTTTAAAACTGACCGGTATGGGCAGTGACTGGACAGAAACAAAGCCTGCAGGTATCCAGAATGACCATTCTGGAACATGCTAGCCGGATGTTGCTCACCTGTAAAAGTTCGTGCTGACACTTAACCTTCACATACGCATCGTTGAAACCCAGCGTGTCACCAGCACACTGTTCTTTGACCAGAATGGAAATCTTTCAAAGGGAAACATTAAAACTTGTTTTTGTGTTTGGCCATAAAGAGAGATGTTTCTGGGATATTGGAAGCTTTTTCAGGTAGATGGATAAATGAAGAGAATCATTTGAGTCTAAAATGTAAGCACAAAAAATATGTGCCCGCCGTCATTCAAGCCCTCACAACCCATCCTCAAACTAATCAGCTTATCTGGGCAACAATTTCCTTAAAAAATAAAGCAGGCAGGGGCCAGCCCAGAGGCATAGTGGTTAAGTTCGTGCACTCCACTTCAGTGGCCTGGGGTTCGCCGGTTCGGGTTCTGGGCACGGACCTACAAAACACTCAAGTCATGCTATGGTGGCGTCCCACACACAACATAGAGGAAGATGGGCACAGATGTTAGCTCAAGAACAATCTTCCTCAAGCAAACAGAGGAAAATTGGCAACAGACATTAGCTCCAGGCTAATCTTCCTCACCAAAAATTAAAAATTTAAAAAAAATAAAGCAGACAATAAATGTAGTCGCTGCTTTTTGATGACAGCAAAGTCACAAATGGTAATAGAAAACTCTAAGCAGCAAAAGTTCTAGTATCCGATATTCTCTCCCACCCCTGCCCTCACATACACCTTGTGTCTCAGTCCCGTTGGCCTCAGAGCATACTTGGATATTCTAGCATTTGCTCATTCATTCATTCTTTCTATATGCCAGCACATTTTTTTCCAAATCCACTTATCAAAAAGCCTATCCATTCTTCAAGACGCTTTTCAAATCTGGGCTTTTCCTAGAAATTCTTCATGAATAGAGGTCAGAAATGCTCTCTCCTTCCACTTTGCCTTATAAGTATTCGTGAACTGAACAAGAAGTCTCCCCAGCCAGAGTGGAGGCACAAAGAGGTCAAAGAAAACATTGTCTATGCCTTTTCGTCACACAGAACGGCCTTAGTCTTATATTTTGAAAGACTGAATGAATTCTACCTAAGTGAATAGAGTAGCAATTATTGATTCTTATGCCACTGGCCAAAGGGTGTATTCTGTCGCGCCAACTAGAATGGCCATTCTCCAAGAATAGTGACCAAGTCTTCAATTTCTCTTCTAGCCCTCACTCCACACACACAAACCACACACACAAAAAAGTGTCTAGGTTAGGGCTCTGTATAAAAGAAGTGAATTATGGCACTCACTGGCCTTGAAAAATAAACAAGAAATCTATTTCATAAATTTGTCACAAGAGAAAAAATTGCCTTCAGAGATCAAACATGATAGGGAACATCGAAAACGCACACATTCTTCTGTGATGTTAATTTTAAAACGTTTCAGACATCACATTTCTGTAATGTCGACCATTGCGGAAAGTAGCAGTGGTGATGTTTTTTGAAAACTATAAAAATATTCCACCATCTGCCATGAATATAAAAAGTGATGTGTATTTTTTCAATTTCCTAGGAGCCTGAGTAAAAACAATAAAATGAGAAACAATGGGAAAATTTACAATCGGAATCCATACTTGGATTCAGTATAACTGAAAAGAAGTTTACAATAAAGGATCATTTCATGGTAGACTAAAGTCAACCAAAAATCAGGGCTGGAACTAATAATAACTCTTGTCATTCTGAAAGTTTCATTGGCACATCTAGACTTGGAAAAGTGTTGAATAGTTATGGTACCATGGTAGTATACAGTACTAGGGTATTGAATAGCACTATGAAGACACTACCATGTTGGCTGGTTCAACCTTTATGGCATTCTTCAAGGAAATAGAGAATAAGAACCACAGAATAAAACACCAACTAAAACGATTAACCAAGTAGGTTGAGAAAAAGAGCCCCAGCCTGGAACGCAGAGTCTACAGTCACAGCCTGTTGTTTCTGCTCGTGATGTAAATGTGAGCAAAGCACTTTGCCTCACTGAGCCTCAGTCTCCTCATCTCTAAAACAGGAATATGAACAACATCCTACTTCCTTACAGTTTGTTTTTATGATCAAACAAAATAATGTTTGAGAAATCACACTGCAAACTATAAAATGCTGTAAAAATGTTAAGACATTAGAAATAAAAAATAGTAAAAGCAAATAATGAGGACTGCAACCATGTTCTCTAAACAAAAGGATACGTCCTATTTGTTCTGACAAAGGATTTTCTTCTTTTGACTGTATATGGAAAGTCTTAAATCGTATTAAAAATTAAATGATGTTTGGGTTGACAAAAAGTTACATAGTTTAATGGATTTAAATTAGCTGAAACCAAGGCTGCTCTGGAAAATTATGAACATAGATGAGTGTGTGTAGACATGGAGATGATGGAGCCTAGAGAGAGAAAATGTGTGGGGCACCCTAGTACTCTCTTCACATGTTTGTCAGTAGATACAACTCAAGTCCGACTCCTTCCATCAAGGTTCCCTAGCTGCTTCCAGTCCCACCACACCGATCTTCCCCTCTGAAGGCAGCCACCTTGTCACTCATGTGCTCTTCCTTGCTATTGCTTAGTTGTGCCTCCTTGAATGACATCATACCACACTTTCGAGCCAGGGCCATGGTTTGTCCTTCTACATGACTCGTAGCACCTGACAGAGAGCCGGGGACAGAGTCCATGCTTGGTAGGCACTTGTTGATTAATATTTTGTTTTGTGCAAAGCTGTATCTATTCCTCTAACAGCCTGGGCCTGCGTCTCCACAGAGAAGCCATCAAGAGAAAAACGGCTTGATTTGCAGAAGGATCAGACAAAGAAAACTACTGACTGCATAATCTGCTTGCTCTGTGTTATCTTTTCTGTGGAAGTCTTTAACGACCAATCAGTCATTAATCCCTCCCCAATTCTCAGAGCACAGTCTCACCAGGTGACGCAGGCAAGACTGGGCTGGTGGCCCGAGAGCCAGGTCCTCATCTCTGTCACTACTAGCTGTGGGCAAGCAGTTGCCTACCTCTCCCTGACCTTGGAGTACCCCCTATAAAATAAAGCAGTTAGATCAGATAGTTTCCAGGAACCCTGCGCCATTCTAAACTCAATAAAAGTAGGGCATTGAAAGAGGTGGCTTACTGGATCCTGGCTGGTGATTCAGTAAATACACTTGGATCATGAGAAACAACTGGATTAAGTGGTAAATGGCAGCAGATCTTGGTAGGTAGCAAAAAAGAGATTTTGCTTCCAACTGTGGCTGCTTTTTCTTTCCAAAAACGTGACTGTGGTTGAGAATGAGGCAGTCAGAGAAGCACAGATGACTGCACAGTTCTCTCATTACAGAAGGAGAAAACAGAGCCCTGGATGCTTGCAAATTATACACGCATAGTAATAGGCTTCCTGAAAAACAAAAATTACATCAAACTGCTCTTCAAAAAGAAATTCACCTTTATGAACAAATACAGCCTGGGGTATTCTCAGAGTTCAAGGGAGGGCAGAATCGAGGTTACATTTGCAAAATCTCCCAGTAATGCATAAGTGAGTTAGGCTATAAATGAACACTAGATTTGTTTCAACCTAAGAGCTTCTATAAAGCATAAAAGCTTTTAACTCCCTGTGAATAATACTTTCCCATAAAAATCTGTCTTCCTGAGTTCTATTTCTATAATTTCTGTATCTATAATTTGGGGCCTTGTTGTTATTTTAAGATACAGTGAAAAGTAGTTTCAAAGAAATAGTTCTACAAGCACATCTGCTGGCTGAGAGAGTTAACTACCATCATGTTTTCTCAGCAAAAACTCCTCCGATTATCCATTTATCAATCACAGATTCAACTTAATTTCCACCTATGACTCCTCTCTCCCTTCTACTGTCCAATTCCCACCCATCCTTCAAGACCCAGATCTGGGAAGCATGCCCTGCTTACTCCAGGCCACAGGGATCTCCTCTTCTCCAGCTCATTCAGAGAGGCTGTACCAAATAATTTAGCACTTCACTGTATATTTAGAATTGTATTACTCTCCAATAATGTCATTAAACTTCACAGAAGTTTCTTCAATTGGATTATGATTTCTTAGAGACTTTAAAAATATCACTTCCTATATATGAATCCATGGTAGATGCTTAATAATATCTGTGGAAGAAAAGAAAGAGAAAAAGACATGGAGAGAGATAACCAGCAAATACTCGTCGCTTGACTGATTGTATTGACATCCTGAGAGGGGTGCACGAATAAAGAAATTCTTTGGATAAAATAACAGCTGGGCCCTGAAGAGATGTAGTGCGATGCAGCATTTAAGAGTGGGGGCTGCAGAGTCAGAATCCCTGGGTTTGAGTTCTGACTACCCCTCTTCCTAACAGTGTTATCGGCTTTGTGCCTCAGTTTCTGTAAAATCTATAAAATAGGGAGAATAGCTGTACTTTTCCACAGGGCGTTGTGAAGATTAACTAAGCTGACATATGGGAAGTTCTTAGTTGAGATATGCCTACTATGTCGTAAGCATTCCATAAATGCTATGATTATTATCATTTTGTTTTGGATAAATAGTACTTCTCTTAGTGATATGGGACTCATGTTCAATTGTTTTTGCTATGGACAGACCAATGGACAAAAAAGAAACAGACTAGGTTTATAGCTAAAAAGAAAGAAAGAAGAATGGTGAAACTAGTGGGTTTTGGAATTAACACAAGAACTGCTTAAAGAATGAGCTTGATGCAATAGAAAGAGGTCCATGAAGGCAGGATTTTCAGATGCGGAAATCTCCATGACTTAAAACAATAAAGGTTTATATCTCTCTCGTACTACATGTCTACAGCGGTCAGCAGGAGCAGAGGACTCTGCTCATAATAATTACTCAGGGACTCAAGATGCTAGAAGCTCCAACACCATCTGATACCACTGTCTCAAAACAAGTCTTCATGGTTTTCTACAACAGAGACAGAGAGAATAGAGGCTGGTGCACCATCCCTTAAAGGCTTCTATACATAAGTAGCACATTATTCTCACTCATATTTCATTGATAATTGCAAGTCACATGCCCATACCTAATTTCAGGGAGTTATGTACTCAGGAGGAAAGAAGCAGAAATTTGGGTGAGCCCTAGAAAAGTCTAGTACTAGTAAAGTATGTACTATAGATTCCTCACACTCTGAATGGCTGAGCAACTGAGTGGTGATATAGTATAACATAATGTGATGTAATGTAGTGCAATACAATACAATGCAATATAATAGAACATAATATAATATAATATCAGCCACTTTTATTGAGCACCCGTACATGCCAGACACAGGTACCTTGGTGCTCAATAAATGGAAGCTATCTAAGCACAATCCTGCAAGGTAATATTATCTCCACTCCACAGATAAAGAAAACTGAGACTCAAAGAGATTAAGAAACTTACCCAAGGCCATATAGACTACAAGATATTGATCCCCTATCTGTCTTTCTGTTAGAGCATTCTATCTCCTCTAAAAATCTTTAGCGTGGTCCCAGCCTATCTTGCCAAGGATATTGTACACTTGTCCCCTTGTTGCAACTCATAATTTAACCAAACTACTCTCTTAGTCTTCACAATGCCCCTCTTTATGCTTCACTCCCGTTATTCTCTGCACTTGAAAAGACGTCTTCTTCCTTTTCACACATCTAAATTGTATCAATTTTTCAAAGTGTGCTCAAGAAACCACTTCTTTCATGAAACCTTTCCCCATCCCCTCCAACAAATTATTTTCCTTCTTCTGAATTTCTGTAATTCCTCATTGCTGCCTATGTCAGCACTGTGTTTATGTCTTACTTCTCTCACCTCACTGTGAGCTCCATGAAGGCAGGACTGGCATCTGAGTCTTCTGAATGTATGTGAATCTTACTGCGTAGACAAGTGTGCAGGGTATGCCATAGAACCTTATTTTCTTGAAATTACAGTATGCCTGATTCTGACACCTCATGCTACCCTCATGGCTGATCTGGTAGGAAATTCAGTGGTGGTCATTATTCGGACTCTTTCTCCCAAGAGCCCTGTGAATGTCCCAGGCATGAGGAAGACGTTCTCGCAAGGCCTCTGGTTTGGGTTCCGGGGAGTCACTGCTAACATGCACATGGTCCCTTAAAGCCCAACTGTGTCCAAGGCAGACATCTGGGAGTCCTAAACCCATCCTTATGGAAGACAGACCAAGCAGCCATGCACTTCCAACTCCCCTCCGCTCAGCATCCAAGTTCCTGTCTCCCCTCCAGGCTACTGAGAGGGAGGTAACAACAGGGGCCAAAGGCCATACAGACCCCCCTAGTTCTTGGTGAAATCTCTGTTCTACTGCTTTGCTCGCTCTCACACTCTCACCTCCCCTACCTCCAACATAATTCCCTTGCTCCAGCTTTCAGAACACAAAACCCGAGAAAAAACACTCTGCAGGCAACTTCCACTGTAGGAGGTCAAAATAACATCTACTCCTTTGAGCGTGGACAAGAAAATATATAAAAACAAAACGTCAATAAGTTTTGACACAAGCTTAAAGACTTCTGAGTGTTGATCTGCGTAAACGAGGCTTTCTCCATTTGATTAAAGGCACGGATGATGGGAAGACAATCCAGGAAATGCAACAGAGTGAGTCAATTAAATGAGCCAGTATGCAAGCTGTTAATACATTTATTAATGGAGCTGGCAATGTTATCATGTGTAATACTGTGCAACAACACTGGTGATTGGCCCTATAGTTGAACAGAAATTTAAAATGGCAGAATGGTATTTAATGGGGCCCAGTTAATAAAAATGGCTTTTGAAGAGCTGTTTAAAAATATGACTGAAAGAAATGTTGACAGTTAATTCAATGAAATCCATATTGACTTGTTTTGTTTAAAATAAAACCTTTGACGTATGGGCTCAAATATTTTATGTATTTGCCATTAACATTGTATTTCCAAGGATGTTCTATTTTGATATTTTCTTGGCCAGGAGTGCATAGACTTAAAGAGATCTGTGAAACCCCTGGAATTTTATGTAAATTTATAGATTTTGCTGCATGTGTATATATTTCTGGGGAAGGAGTCCATGAAATCCATCAGATTGTCACAGGAGTGAGTAGTCCATAAAAGACAGTGTCCAACATGTACCTCTAAACTCCTTTGACATTTTTTCCTATTTTCTAGGTAAGTTAAAAAACAAATCAGAAAATTACCAAGCAGCCTGAAAATTGACACATGATTTTGAAGCATTCCATTTAAAAGCCACCTGTAATGACACTATGCCTTATTTTGCAACTTCAGTCCAAATGACAATTCCAAATCACTGGAGTTAATATATAAAAGGAAGTATAGTACAGAATTCTAAGTAAGAGCTGTGGCAGTGTGAGAGAGGGTGGCATAAAGGAGCCTTGAGCTCTAATGGATGTGAAAACCTCTGCAAGTTAAGGTCACTTCGCTCCTGTAAATAAGAGGAAATTCTTCAGAGATATAGAAGAAATGAAAGACTACCAGCTACTAGTAAGCTTATTGTATGGTTGATGGAGCAATCTCCAACATCAGAAACAAAACTGAGGGGATGTGAAAGGATTGACAAAATGTTTACACCTCATCAAAGAAAGAAAGTTGAAGGCGACTGGTTAAATGGAATCTCTTCCTGCTAAAGTGACCCTTTCTCCCTAAATGGAAATAATGGAAAGTGAGAGCAAGCCGTATCTCAGAGCCAACCCACTCCCACTCTTCACTTTAATGGGGGTGCATAACTTCTTGGGTCCAGGTCGCTACAATATCTAGAGCAGTGATCCTCAGGTTATTTTCTGCAGGGACACATATGACGAAGAATGTTAGTGTAAGCTTCCCAAGGACAGCCATAATAATAAGAGTCACTAATACATTATCTCATGGAATCCTCATAAGAACCAAGGAGACACCAGTATGACACCATTGGATAGACAGGGGAGGTGAGGGCAACTCATTTGACCAAGGTTAAGTGGTAAAGATTGAATTTGAAATCAGGCAGACTGTTTACTGAGTAAACACCCTCAACTACCACTCAAGCTTGCCTCCTATACCTGTCGCATTCAGCACTACATTCCCAGCACCAAGTACAGAGATTTTCAAGTAGTAAGTGTTCAAATATTTGTCAAATGAATAGGTAAGGCTCATATATGGTTTTGCTGGCACACTAGCTCCAACTCTACCCATTTTCCTTCTATCTAAAGAGACATAGCTTATGATTCTTCTAAGAAAATACATGGGTTTGCATATATGAATTTAGGTGTGTTCTTAAACTTGGATACTCTTATATGCTACCAATTATTAGTAACCAACACATTATGACACCGTAGTTGAGAAAATGGAAACTAGTTGCTCTATGTAATGACTCCCCAGAATTGGCTAAGAGGGAAGGATCCAGCAGAGATGATGTAACAGAATCTACTGGTTGCCCACCAGCATCTCTTCTCCCTTTCTCCCAAGTCACAGAACATAGGGGCCCACAGCTGACCACCTCGGGCTATGTTTCCAGGGCTCCCTTGCCCAGGTGTGGCCACATAACCAGCTTCTTACTGGTGAAATATGAGCAGAGGTGTGATGTGCCACTTTCAGGCCCGTCCTTGAAACCTGGCACATGGGCGCCTCCACACTGCCATCTCAGCGCAAGCTAAAGGCCCAAACTCGGGCAAGTAAAGAGAACAATGCCTTCTGGGCTTGCTACTCTCAGAGCTTACCAGAAATGCAGAGCCTTGGGTCTCATCTCAGAATCAGAAATTGCATTTAACAAGCTCCCCAATGATCCACCTGCTTGTTGAAGTTTGAGGAGCAGTGAACTACGTGGTCAGAGAAACCAGATGAAAAGAAGTCTATGGACTCCTTCTTAGAATGATCTCTGCCACAGAGCTGCCCAGGAATCTCGCACATCCAACCCAAACTGTTCCATGTGAGAAAAATCAAGTGCTCTTTTTTTTTTTTTTTTTTTTTTGTGTAAAGATTGGCACCTGCGCTAACATCTGTTGCCAATTTTTTTTCTTCTTCTTCTCCCCAAAGTGCCCTGGTACATAGTTGTATCTTCTAGTTGTGAGTGCCTCTGGTTGTGCTATATGCGATGCCACTTCACCATGACCTGATAGGCAATGCCATGTCCGCGCCCAGGATCCGAATCAGCAAAACCCTGGGCTACCAAAGTGGAGCGCAAGAACTTAACCACTCGACCACGGGGCTGGCCCCAACTTCTCTCTTTTTTAAGCCACTGAATTATTGTTGAGTCTCTGTAAGAGCAGCTTAGCCTTTCCCTGACTAACCCAGTGAGGAAATAGTCTACTTGGTGAGTTTCTCTTTAGAGCTCAGCAGTAACCTTTGAGGAAAGTATAAGGACAAGTGCCAAAGAGACTTCAATCCTTTGTTCTGACCAGGCATTTGAAGGACATTATTATAAGTGCATCTTTTAGTGTACAACCCAGATGTCAAGCAAGATTCCTTACCCCTTTCAGATCTGGTTAAGATTGACTAAAACATCAATTCAAAGAGTTAATGGAAGCCCAGAACTTTCACTTTAGCTTCTGCTAATTCCTGGGGATTTCTTCTCCCCATTTCTCTTAGCTTTTGAGTGCCTGCATCACTGCACGCTGCCTTGGTTTCATCCCAGGTCAATAGATACAAAGCCCAGATCTTCCCCTGATTACCAGTAAAAAGCCATCCTTCTCCATGAATCCCATGGGTAAAGATTTGCGACGTTACACAGTGAAGTTCTATATGGCCTTAGTCTTCTCCCTGGATTCCTCCCACACTTCCTCCTTTCCCTTCCCCTGGTGGAACAGAGAAAAGTTTCAGCCAAGGAGGAGAGGATGGAGCGGAAGGAATAAAATATCAAAATATCAGAGGGAAGAAATCCACCAGCTAAAGTTTGGAAATGACATTATCATTACCAGGCAGCAGAGGCATTTCTGCTGCTTTCCCACAGTCTGTAGTCGGCAGTCTCAAACTCCCTTCCCTGATCAGCCTCACCTTATGTCAAAGGAGCTGTGGCATATCTTAACCCAAATTAATGTATGTACACAGTCATTTGACCACCTTTTATTACGCATCTACTACATGCAGGCAGTTTCCTAGGCACAGAGGATACCAGAGTCAGAAGACATGAACTCTGACATCAAGGAGCTGAATGTCTATTGGGGAAACTACCTTGGAAATCAATGATTATGAAACACTGTGGTCATAGTCTGATCACAATCTACACCAGGTGCTGCGTGGGTGGAGGGAGCTGCTTCTTAGAGTCCTGGGATGGGTGAGGGAAGTCTTCTCCAAGTGTTGTCACACAGGCTTGACACTTGAGGCAGGTGAGGGCAATGAAGAGAGCATTTCAAAGCCTACAACCCAACCGATATGTAAAAGTTTCAAGAATATGTCTCCTAAGGACCAACTGGTAATATCCAAGTGTACATGGTGGGGAAGGAGAGGATGAGGGAGGAAGACGGAAGCGAAATGAAGTTGGGCAGCTGAGCAAGACAGGACTACTAAGGGCATTTATACATACAAAGGATTGAACTTGATCTAGAAGCTTACCCTTTTGTGTGCCATGGATCCCTTTGGAAGTCTGATGAAATCTGTGGCCATGTTCAGAAAAATGTTTTTGTATGTGTAAAATGCAATACATAAGATTACAAAGGAACCCAATTGTATTACGATATAATTCTATCCTGGTGAAGACCCTCTGGTTAAGAACACTTGAAAGTGATGAAGTATCAGAAAGCAGGCAGGTGACATGATCTGATTTTCATTTCAGAAAGAGCACTTGAAAGCTGAGTGGAAGGGGCTTGGAGGGAGATGCGACTAGAAGTTGAAGGACCAGTCTGGCAGCTGTCAGAGTAACCTGAGCGAGAAGATCTTGGTAAAAAGGAGGTCCTTATTATTATTATTATCATTTCTTACATGGTCCTTCTACAGCCGTGGTTCTTATTGCTACAAAGTCCAACACCTTTATTAATTTTAAATATTTTGTAAAACCCCTTTTGCCATCCCAAGACAAAATTTAACGATAATATACCCTATCTACACACGTTTCCTACACCTTTAGGAAAAAAGAAATTGAAAAAGTAACCTTGAGTAAGATGAGATGTATTCACTGCTCAGGCACTGCTAGACTAGAAGGTGTAGTGAAGTAGTCAGCACACATGCCCAGAATCACTGTGAGAGTGACAGCTCCAAATGCTGACTGATACAAAGGTGCTAAGTTACCAACTTAAATACCTCAACAACCATGGTCATTGTAAGGTGAGTTTCCCAAAACATTGAACAACTAAATTCCAAAACAAGGCAAAATGCAACCATTTGTCCTTATACACAGCAATCATGTTCCTGGAAAAGTCAGTATCTATTAAAACCAGGCAAAAGTACTTCATGTTCCTAAGACTAATGAAGTTCGGTTCCAGATTCAGATCATTATAACCAGATTTTTCACCTATATGAATGACAAGTGGGGCATCTGAAAGAATCAAGGGATGCAATTGATTGATGTGCATCACTGCCCCACGCATTGCAGGATGTCTGGTATCCCTGGCCCTAGTCCATTTTCATTGTGAAGTCCAAAAATATGCCCCAACAAGGTTGTCAAATACTATATTGGACAATAACATTCCTGTTGAGAATCATTAGTAAAAAGTAGTCAGGATCTAAAATAGCAAGCCAGCACTGTACTCTTCTACGAGTGTGTGTGTGTGTGCTTTGAGGGGAGGAAGAGGAAGAATGGAATGGAACATGGAGAACTAAGAGAAACTGTCAACTTCATAATATTTCTGAGCCCGTTTCTAAAGAAGGAAAGGTTAAGAGTACTTATGAAAGGCCCCAGGCCTTGACAAACTCTTCTATCAATATCCAGATTTGTTTAGCATCTGAGGCTTCAAAAAAAGAAGAGACGTCTGCTCCACCAGCCTCTTCAACTGCACCAAAGAGGGACGTTAGCCTTTGACCCCTGAAGCCATTTACTAATGACCTGCAGCATAAGATTGGATGGCTTTTCTCATTAGTGCATGACTACATTGCAAATGTTATTGCCAGCCAGCCGATTATAAAAGCATAAAGAGAAAGTAATTAGCACAATCATTTTACATAGAGTAAATTTTAGTGCAGCCAGTTTGTCAGAGATGCAATTTCATGGGATCACAGCCATGCATTAATGGAGTTATGGGAAACTGTTAATTTGTTATTTGAAATGAAGTCCTTATCTCTGGCCTGTTAGCTCAGTTACTTAGTGCCTGATGCTAAAGAGGTCAAGGGCATGGGTTTGCCTCGTCTGCTGCCCAGTTTGACTTTGTTATGTTGCACAACTGCTGACTAGCACTCCTAACCAGCCAATTCGTGTAGGAGCTGTTTATTGCGAGCAGAATAATTTCCAGGGTTCCATGAGCATAGATGACTTAGGAAAATTTGCTGGGAGAATTTAAATTCAAAGTGTGTGTACCAAAAGAGGAATATGAGGGCTTCTTGAGGTGATAGAACTGTTCTGTGTTTTGGCTGTGGCATAGATACACGAACCTACCCTTATAACAAATTTCTATAGAGCTAAATACATACACATGTACACACACACACAAATGAGTACAAGTAATGCTGGGGAACCCTGAATAAGATTGGTGGATCTTATCAAAGTCAATACCTTGGTTGTGATATTGTACTAAAGTTTTTTGCAAAATGTTACATTAAGGGGAAACTGAATAAAGGGTACAGGGAATCTCTCTGTATTATTTCTTACAACTGCATGTGAATCTACAATTATACCAATAAAATTTTTTATTCATTTACATTTAATTTATATTATATTTAATTAATGTTTAATTTATATTAATTTTATTAATTTATATGATTGGGGATGACTAAGTAGAATAAACCTTGTATTCCCAAGACAGTTCCTAACTCAGGAAAAGTTTCAATGGTTCCTGAACACTACGTCTTAGTGCTCTAGGAACACAGTTCCTTGGATCTGGGAAGCAGTCATCTGTTCTATTTCAAAAAACAGATCTTAGATATTCAAACTTGCCTTTCTCTAATCCAGTCATTTTTGTTCATATTAGGTATCATTCCAGTCTCATTGGTGGATTAATAGTGAACTCCTAGGGTTTAGATTTTCATGCAAAGAAAAAATGGGAACTAGTACCTTTTTTGAGCTTCTTTACAATATCAATCATCCCAAATACATAATCATACCAAATCCTCATCTGGAAATGGAGCTACTTCTCCATGTACTCTTACGAGAAAACCAAATAAAATATATCTGAGGCCAGATTCAGCCTTAGGCTAAAAGTTTTCACTCTGATAAATAATTACATGTGAGACTTGGGGTCACTTTGGAAAGGGCTACAAAATGAGCTTGTAGAGTGCCATTTCAGAAAACTCTCAGAGGAAAGTCAATAATCATACATCTAGGATGGTTTCGATAGTCAGCTAAGTCTGCGCGATGAGCTCTTCTGTGAAGAAAGGGATCTCTGATCAATTAAGTCAGGGAATGCCACATTCCATATCCATGCCTCCACCTCTATAGTGGGTTGAATAGTGTTCCCTCAAAATTCATGTGCACTGGGAACTCAGAATGTAAACTTACTGGGAATAGGGTCTTAACAGATATAAGTCCTTAAGTTGAGATGAGGTCCTACTGGGTTAGGGTGGACCCTAAATGCAATGACTGGTGTTCTTATAAGAAGAGGAGGACACACAGAGACACAGATTGGGAAGAAGGCCATGTAATGACAGAAGCAAAGATTAGAGCGATGCAGCTGGAAGCCAAGGGTCACCAAAGACTGCCAGCATCACGATAAGCCAGGAGAGAGGCATGGAATAGGTTCGCCCTCAGAGCCTCCAGGAGGAACCAACCCTGACAGCCTCTTGATTTCAGACTTCTGATCTCTTGAATTGTGAGGGAATAAATTTATGTTGTTGTAAGCCATCCAGTTTGTGGTAATTTGTCATGACAGCCCCAGGAAATGAATAAAACCTCCCATCTCAGAGATCTGCCATCTCTATCAGTAGGTTCAAAGCTTTGAGAAGTCCTGAAATACCCCAAATTTATTTAATCATGGAAGCATTTTTCTTCCCATATAACACCTATTAGTCTCTCGTGGAACATATTATGAAAAGGCTGTTTTAGACCACTTCAGATTTCAAGGTGTATATGAATCACTTGACAATTTTATTAAAATGAAGATTCTGATCCAGCAAGTCTGAGATGGAGCCTGAGATCCTGCATTTGTAAAAAGCTCCCAAGTCATGCTGATGCTGCTGGTCCTCGGATCACACTTCAAGCCCGGGTTTGCAGCCCAGGAAGCAGGGGCTGGAGTGGATAATTTTCCAGGGTCTTTTCCAGTTCAAAGGACAATGACCTAGCCCTCTGTGGTAATTTGATTGTTGTTCCCAGCTCTTTACTTTCCTATAATAGGGAACTTTGTAGTGCCTCCCACAGAGGGTGGAGAAACTTCTCTGCCTCATTGATATCAGCTGAGCCTTGTGACTTGCTTTGAGCCATGGAATATTGACAGATGAAGAACACACTCCAGGAATCTTACTTGATGAAGAGCCTCCGCCCCTTCAGATGGGGCCCCAGAATGAAGACATAAGAGAAGACCTGAACCCAGCCAGAAGCCTGGAATCCAGCCTGGCCCAGCCAAGCCCAGCCTAAATCAGCCAAACCACAGGCTACCTGAGCACATATAAGAAATAAATGCTTACTGAGATTTTCAGATAGTTGATTATACAGTAAAAACTGACCAATTCACCATCTTGGTCTTCTGTCCATCTGCACATAACTACAGATGCAAACATTTATCTATAAGCTAAGAGGTATTTATTAACTGCCAACCATCTACCCAGTACAAGGAGGTAGAAGATAGGATTCCTACTCAGAGAATTGACAGTGTAGCTTAGGGGAAAAGTGGCTTAAAATGAAAGAGTAAATTACAGTGTAAAATCCTAGAAGATTAAGAGTAATAGAAGTTTGGTGTAGTCTGAGTAGGCTGGAGTTGTCAGAGAAAGCTAAGGATGGGCTTTGGGTAGGCAAGGAGAAGCAGAGAATTCATTTCCAGGGGATGAAGATGTCCTCTGGAAAAAGGATTCTAATAGAGTAAAATGCTACCAGCTAACAAAGTATTGATTGCAAAATTCAAACCACCTTTTCTGACCATTATGGGAAAGCTCACATACATTATTATACTGTGGCATGCCATTTGTGACCATTTGGGGGAGAAAGAACATTCTATTTGTGCATTATTCACTCCTGGCACTGTAACAATTGGAGGCACAATGAGGAACCGCTAGTGGCCGCCTTTCAGTAGCCATGACAAAGTGAAGGCGGTGAGGCCAGTGGGCTGCAGGCAGGAATCAGGGTGCATTATTTGCCCAGTGGAGCTGGCAGAAGCTGAGAAATATTGGAGCATGAGAAAAAGTGCTTTGCACCAAATTACTTTTTATTCCCCACTTAATAAAAACTTCCTGGGTTGTCTTCAGTTATCGCGGCTGGGTCTGTGATTCATAGATCATAAATGTATGCAAAGAGCAATTCTTCTGATGATGTTCTGGGGATTAGGGGAACTTCAGAGGGAAGAGTGAGTCTCTGCAGTTCAACTAATATCCAGCGCCAGGGGTCTGCTCACCTACAGGACTGCAACAAATCTCCACAGGTAAGCCAGGGAATGGAGTCAACGTCCAGCGGCTCCCATAGCAACAAGGATTATAATTGTTTTAAAGATAGACCATATAAATGTTTGCTCCTATATATTTATTTTATAGGTTGGGAAACTGAGGCCCAAAGAAAAGTGATTTGTCAGCCTAATCATTGTGGACCCAGACCAAGAATCTCAGATTCAGGCCTCCCCAGCCACTGTTTTCCCATTTGTAGCAAGAGGGCTCAGAATGACACAAAGCGTTATATATGCCCTACAGGTGCAGCCCTGTCAGAGGGTCTGCAGTGCCTGCTCCTAGGTACGTCTCTGCTGAGGGATTTTGAGGCAGCTCATCCCGGGGAAGAAGCAGCACAGGACACACAGAAGCCCAGCCACAGTCAAAGGGAGGCGAGAATTGGACTGCAGAAGGATCTCTACTCCTCGGATTGCCCTCTGGTCCCACATCAATGCCCCCTTGAGCCAGAATTGTCAGAGTCTGGAGAGAGAAGATGGTAACCAAAAAGATAACGGCTACATTTATTGAGCACTTTTCATGAATTATCTCATTCAACCTCACCAAAGCCCGTTATACAAATATTAAATTAAATTAATTAAATTTATTTTTAATAATTAAATTAATAATATTTAATAAAATTTAATAATTAAATTAAATTAATTAAAGACGTTAAGTGACTTGGCCAGGGTCTTGATGAGCACATGTGGTGCAGGTAGGTTTGAAGGTGAAGTTTTGGCTCCAGGGTTCCTGCTCAGAGCCTCTATTACATATTGCTCTACCACTGAAGGAACCTCTGTGGGACAGGCTAAAACATATTCATGTAAGATGGCCACAACCATTCGAACTCCAGCCCACAAGAGAGAATTCTATAATTGCCAAATCAATTCCCGTGCCCCACCGTTTGCCCTCAGAAAGAAAGGCTATCTTATCTTGTAGGATTTAAAAATAGGGAGGGTCTGGCTGGGTCTGGAGGAGGAATGAAAGGAAGCATCCGAGTCCTATGATGAGCTACAAAATAAAGAACAGCAAAGAAATGAGAGGGATGAGAGAGAGTAAAGGCAGAGAGGTCTAGTACTAGGAGCCAGTGGTGAATGAGAAGCTCGGGGCCGTGTGGGATGCAGGAGAACCGAGGGGTGGATATGAGAAGGGCTGCAGGGGATTAATGTTCTTCAGCAGACAAAAGTAAAACATGGAGCTCTTTTCATGTTATGAGATAGCTATTAAATTGTACTTCAGTAAGTGTGACACCATTCTAGAACTAAGTAACAATTTGAAAACACTACAAATTTGAAATCAAAGTGTATAATTTCAATAGTTACATATCTGTTAAGAAACTGGGAGCGGAAATCATCCCCACATCCAAACTTTGAACACATACTGGGGTGGGTGGAGGGCAATTTTCCAGGAACACTGTAGGCCTCACAGCAAGGCCATCAACCCTGCAAGGGTCGAGGGACCCTTCTGTAAACCAGAAACCTACAAGTCCAACAGTTAGAGCAAGAAAGGAGAAAATGGCAGAAAATAAAAAGCCACAAATAACACTGCTCCAACAACATAGACAATGTCCTCTGAGAGCTTCTCGAACTAGCTGCAAGATTTGAGGAGGTGTATATTTGCAGAATTCTAGTGAAGTCAGAAACAGAAAAATGCTGGTGGTTCTGTTCTCAGGATCCTAATATACCCCTAGTTTGGAGAAATCTGAAAAAATTGCATTATATGCTCTATCTCCATTGAAAAGTTTAGAAAAATAGAATCTAGAAATTGGTAATATATTAGCTGATACATATTAACTTCAAGGACTTGTAGCAAGCCACATCTGTCCACTAGGGAAGCGGAGATTTCAGTCTGGGTTCTGAAATGGTGAGGGATTCTGAGACGTGGATTTAGGAGATGATAGCAGAAGCCAAGCGGGCCATGAGGGAGCACATGGAGAAAAGGTGTGCAGAGGTCTGAACCTTCAGAACACCCAGCTTCTCAGTTGCTTAGCAACCCCTCCCATAGAGATTGAGCAGTGAGCCAATCAGAACTCTGCAGTGAGCTCTTTGTTGTAAGTAACAAAATTGTCACCAAAGAGTTACTTTGGCTTTCAGAGGTAACAAGCTCACAACCAGAGGCTGTCAGGCACCAAGGTTTATTAGCGTTTGACAATGAACTGCCCACGGGGATTCAAAAGAAACAGGAGCCAATCCCAATCAATCTCAAAGAGTTCACTACCTAGGCAGCACATATCACTTGTGTAAAGTTATTGAGAAGAAATACATCTACCTCTCAGTGTGTTTTTAGTTAAGTTATGTGTTCTGAAATACACTGGATTATTTTATTCATTTGAGTGCATATATGTTCTCACGTCCATTTTAATATAAAGAAATTCAACTTCTTTGCTCTGCAAAGAAACACCTAAGGCAAAGGAAAAAGAGTAGCCAGTCAGCATCCTGGAATTTGGGGTGTAACAAAATATTGCATAACCCAATCAGGCTATTATCCTCCTAGGTCACTGCTGTGCATAGACGTTCACTCTAGAAAGAGTAATTAATTTCAGTATAGAGTACGCAGCATTTGGAAGAAAAAGAGTTGGTACATCAACCCTAGCCTCCCAAGACAGGGAGTTAAGGCAACCTGAAGTAGACTCTCTCCAGCCAAGCTTTAGTGACAAGGAAGGCCAACGAGCCTCTAGAAATAAAGTTACTTCTAGATAGAGAGAAGTCTAGACCGAATTCAAAGAGATAGGGTCTGTATAGTGAGTTGGTTTCAGAATAAAGCATTTAGATGATACTCTAAGAGTCCCTGGTCCCATGTCTTTGCACTGAGAATGATGACGGTGAACACAGTGTAAAATGAAGGAGGACCACTGATCACAGTGGGCACCTCTGGAGTAAGATCTTCCTTTCTCTACCTCTGCACGGAGAAGCAAGCACAGCAGGCTGAATCCATTGAGGCCTTTTCCCACACATATGTGAGCAGCAGGAAGCTGGGGGAGCTGCTCAGACACAAGTGTCTCCCCACTTGGGGATGGGAGGCAGATGGACATGCCACTTGGGAGAGCACTAGCCAAGCCATTCTAGAATTGCAGAAGAAAACAAGAGAAGAATGGCATCCCAAAATGGAAACCTCCTCATGTACTAATCTGACACATCAGAATTCAAGCTGGCTTTAATTTAATTTAAAGAAATAAGGAGTGACATCACCAAGATGGTGGAATAGGACTCCCCAGCTTCCCTCCTCACAAAGAACAACAATTAGATAGCTACCTGTGAATGAAAACAGCTCTGGGAGAGCTCAGGAGTCCACTTAAGAAGCTTCAGCAACACCGTGAAACAAACTCTAAGAATAACAGCACAAAAGGGTAGGAAGAACCATTTCATTTTGCCTGCACTATCCCATTCCCCAGGCTGGCAGTGCTCAGCACCAAGAGTGGAAAAGGAGAGAGGGGTGAGCGACCAGCTTCCCCAGCCTTTTGGGGCACTGCACGAAGGACTTGTTTGGTTTCACTCCACATGGAGATCGGCAATGCTGAGACATCTAGAGACACCTAGGAGCAAGGAAGAAGGGCAGAGACTATCTGTATCACCTGCACCATGGGAGTGACTGCGTTCTCATTGGTCTGCTCTGTCCGCTGAGGATCCCACCAGAAGCTTCTGCCACTGAGGAACCCAACAGCCAGCACAGCCACCGAAGACTCCCTACAGCTTTCTCCACTGAGAGTCCCACGGGTTTTTGCATTTGCAGACTCCAGCTGTTGAGTTCCTCCCTACCCCCATCACCCTCACCCTGACCTGAGCTGCCCCAGCCAGCACTTATGCAGCACCCCAGCCCGAGGACCTAGTGAGGCCACCCCACCAGCAGCCAGCCCCTGGCCTCTGAGGCTGCACACGTGCACAATGCCACGCCTCCACTGGTGCCCCCTACTGCCACGTGTGTTTAAGAAGACACAATAAATGGAAAAATATTCCATCTTCATGGATTGGAAGAGTTACTGTTGCTAAAATGTCCATTCTACCCAAAGCAATCTGCAGAGTCAATACAATCTCTATAAAATTTCCAATGGTCTTTTCACAGATACGTAAAAAACAATCCCCAAATTCACATGGAACCACAAAAGACTCTGAATAGTTAAAGCACCCTTGAGCAAGAAGAACAAAGCTGGAAGCATCATACTTTTAGATTTCACACTATATTACAAAGGTATAGTAATCAAAACAGTATGGTATTGACAGAAAAACAGACACATAGATTAATGGAACAGAATACAGAGCCCAGAAATAAACTCACTTATATAAGGTCAACTAATTTTCAACAAAGGTGTCAAGTATACAATAGGAAAAGCACAGTCTCTTCAATAAATGGTGCCGGGAAAACTGGACAGCCACATGCAAAAAAATGAAATGGGACCCTTATTTTATACCAACCACAGAAACAATTCAAAATGGATTAAAGACTTAAATGTAAGACCTGATGCTGTAAAACTTCTAGAAGAAAACATAAGGGGAAAAAGTCTTTGATATTGGTCTTGGCAATGATTTTTTGGATATGACACCAAAAGCAAAGGCAATAAAAAGAAAAAACAAACAAGTGGGGCTTCATCAAACTAAAAAATTTCTTCAGAGCAAAAGAGATAATTGACAAATTGAAAAGGCAACCTACGGAGCGGGAGAAAATATTTGCAAGCCATATATCTGAGAAGAGATTAATATCCAAAAAAATAGGAACTCATACAACCCTATATCCAAAAAGACAAATAACCCAATTATAAAATGAGCAAAGGACCTGAACAGATATTCTTCCAAAGTAGACATGCAAACTACCAACAGCTACATGAAAAGATGCTCAACATCACTGATCATCAAGAAAATGCAAATCAAAACCACAATGAGATTTTACCTGATACCTATTAGGATGGCTAATGTCAAAAAGTCAAAAGATAACAAGAGTTAGTGAGGGTGTGGAGAAAAGGGAGCCCTTGTGAACTGTTGGTGGAATGTAACCTGGTGCAGCCACTATGGAAAACAGCATGGAGGTTTCCCAAAACATTCAAAATAGAACTACTGTATGATCCAGCAATCCCACTTCTGTGTATATATACAAAAGAAATAAAATCAGAGACATTTGCTCTCCCATGTTCATTGCAGCATTATTTACAATACCCAAACTATAGAAACAACATTAAGCGTCCACCAATAGATGAATGAAAAAAGATCATAGATATAAAATTTTGAGATACACACACACACACACACACAATGAAATATTATTCAACCTTTAAAAATAAGGAAATCGTGCCATTTGTGACAACGTGGATGAACCTAGGGGACAATATGCTAAGTGAACTAAGCCGGACACAGAAAGACAAATATCTCTGGATCTCAATTATATGTGAGATCTAAAAAGAAAAGTCAAACTCATAGAAACAGAGAGTAGAATGGTGGATACCAGAGGCTGAGGGGGTGGCAGAAAACAGGAGATATTGATCAAAGGGTACAAACTTTCAGTTATAAGATGAATAAGAACTGGAGACGTAGTATATAACATGATGACTATAGTTAATAATAACGTATTATGTACTTGAAATTTGCTAAAAGAGTAGATCTCAAGTGTTCTCATCACAGACACAAAATAGTAACTACAGGAGGTGATGGATATGTTATTTAGCTTAATTGTGGTAACCATTTTACTATGTATACATCTATCAAAACATCACATAGTATACTTTAAATATATACAAATTTTATTTGTCAAAAATAGATAAACAAAAATTTTAAAAAGAGAAAGAAAAAAAAGAGGAGTGGAGGGACATGAACCCAGAGTGCTGTGGGACAATTCACATCACATATCCCTCCTTAGGGTATGATACAGGCCAATCCCCTGGTCCCCATCCGCCTAACAAGTGCCATGTGTGCTGTCCTATCTGAGAACACTGAACACATTTGTTTTTCAAGCATGAGTATGTATTTTGCCTTGAAGCAAAAGCGTGCCTGAAAAACATCAGTTAGAATCTCAAGGAGGTCACAGACGAAGAATTAGTGAAAGGCACTCACCATTTGCATCCAAGTGGTGTCTACCAAGCACACTGAGAAAGGCAAATATTATTTTTAGAGATGCATACGGAAGGAACTAGAGATGAAATGTTAAGATGGGAATCACATTAAGACACGGGAAGGAAAAAGGAAAATAAAACAAATTTGACAAAATGTTGATTATTACTGAGTCTCAGTGGTGATGAGTTTATAAGAGTTCATTACACTTTTCTTTTGCAAACATTCAAAAATTTACACAATAAAACTTTTTTAAACAAGGTAGGTGATAAAGAAAAGGAAGACAATAGGATTTTCAGTAGTTTCTGCATGTTTCATTACTGTGAAAGCCAGTGAAAACAATACAGGACTAGTTATAGATGGCTGAAATCCTATATCTTCGCAAATATCCTATGTAATTATTTAACATACTAAATTTGTTTTGATTTAAAATGCAGAGAATTGAGCTGACCGTACTCTCAGTTCTTTACGTATTATCAGTACTCTATGAAAGGCTTCTCACTTGTTTTGTTTATGTGTTTATTCCTCCCATTCCTCTCCCCCACCTTTACAGGGGCCATCCTTCTCAGTTGTTAATGTATAAGTCTTTGTATGTGTTCTTGCAAAATATACATTTTTATCTATATATTCATTTATTACAAATACATTCAGTTCTAAAAATATCAAATGGATTACTATGAATTAGAGTATATTTTTAAAATCAATTACTGAGAAAGGTATGTTCCATTTATATGGATGAAATTAAAATAAATGGCAATAACTACATAAAATAAACAGCAATTTGGCTTAGGAAAACATGTCAGTGGCTGAAATATTATTATAATGTTTTTCTCATTAATAGTGATAAAAGATCTATTCAGTACTAATTTTTTCCAAGTTCAAAAAAGAATATACAACCTTATGAGATGCGTTTTTATGAAAAGTAGATCAAATGTTTTCCTCATCACCAAAAAAGAAAAACTAAACTAAAAAAAGTCCCAAAAATATACAATAAAAGTCTTTGTATTTTCTGTTACCCCTTCTTTGTACCTGGGCAAGTATCATCTGACAACCTGCAGAGTCATTGGTTGGCCCATATATGATGTTAGTCCAGCTGCCAATTACACTATGAACTCTACTTGTGTGGGTGTTATCATCACCTATGAAATCTCTTACCTCCAGATGAAAAGGGCATACATCCAGCAGATGTTCATTAAATACGGGAGGTGAGAGAGCACTAGGAGGTAACACATCCAATATCGAAGAATATGCTAAATCTGGCCCAGCACTGAGTATGAGAAAACTTGGTTTGCAAGAATTGCCACAATGAAGAAGATGAAGAATAGAATTAACAATGCCCGTAGGTGAATGTCCTGGAGGGCTTGGTTGAATATTTTCAGTGATCTGTGTTATTGTTTACTTCATAAATAATTTTTTTTTTACCATATTCACTTTGTCTAGAAATGTTTACTGAGAATATTAATGCATTATTGCAAAATGACATGACTTGATTTTTGTCTAACTCACTGAAATGTGTCTCTTTCTTTTCCTTTAATTCTTATGAGAATATTAATTTTGTTTTAAGTGTTTTTTAAATACCTGCTTCCTTTCAAGAAACTAAAGCATCATGTAAATTAGGAGACAGGTGCACTATGCAAACTATTCACATATATAGGTCATCCCCAACTTATAAATCAAGTGAGTTCTTAAAGTTTCTAAGCCAGATTTTCAGAATTCAGGGTATTTTTTTCCCAGGAAGATTTGTTACACAGAGTGGTTAGTTTTCTACATTTGTTAAAAATGTTTCTGCCCCATTAACACTGACAAAATTATTTTCTTAGAATAGTTGTTCTCAAAGTGCAGTAGACAGACCCTAGGAAAGCACTAAGACACTTTCAAGGGCTCCTCAAGGTCAAAACTATTTTCACAGGCCAGCCCTGGTGGCCTAGTCGTTAAGTTCAGCACGCTCCACTTCAGTGACCCGGGTTCAGTTCCTGGGCACAGACCTAAACCAATCTGTTAGTGGCCATGCTGCGCTGCTGACCCACATACTAAAAAATAGAGGAAGATTGGCATGGCTGTAAGCTCAGGGCAAATCTTCCTCAGCAAAAAAAAATAAAACTATTTTCACGATCACACTGAGACATTATTTACCTTTTTTCTGTGTCAACATTTGTACTGATGGTCCCAAAGCAATGGTGGCTAAACCCCCGATGCCGTAGCCCAAACCAAGGCCAGAGCATTGAACTGGTAGCTTTCATATCCTTCAGTAACACTCACATATGTTAAAACAAAAGCACCAGTTGCACTTTAGAACGTCCATAATGAAGCAGTAAACATTATTGACTTTATTCAGTCACAGCACTGAGGGCACATCTTTTTAACATTCTGTGTAACAAAATGGGACGTTTGCATGAAGCACTTCTGCAGCATACCAAAGAACAGACAACAGGGTACACACAAAAGCAAAACATTGTGTGTGATGATTCAAGTTGCCAGCAAACTAGGCACTTTTTTCGTGGACTATCATCGTTTCTTAAAAGAACAACTGGCACACTGTGGTTATTCAGACTTGGGTATCCAGCAGATATTTTCTCAAAACCGAATGCAATGAGCCTGACACTTCCAATAAAATAACTAATATATTTGTTACCGATGATTAAATTTGAGTTTTCAGATAAAAATTAGGATTTTGGAAAACTCGTATCCATCACCACAAGCTTGACAGTTTCCCAACATTTACAGATTGATGTGGTTTCAGATCCCACATCACAACTCATCTTTGAGAAATTACCATTGGTTGAATTCTAGTGTAATATCAAAGAAGAATATCCATAGTTATCTGAAAAGGCTATTAAACTACCCCTTTTCCAACTACATATCTGTGTGAGGCCAGATTTTCTTCATACAATTCCATCACATGCAAATTAAATCAATGAATGCAGAAACAGAAGAATACAACTGCCTTCTACAAAGCCAGATACTAAACATTTCCACAAAAGTAAAATAACACCATTCTTTTCACTACATTTTTTTGTTTTTAGAAAATATAGTTATTTTTCATTTAAAAAATGTTATTTATACCACATGTAATGAATTTAGCATTTTAATGAATTAATAAATATGTTACTTTTCTGTGTTTTAGTTTCTAGCAGTAATTTTCACGTAAACAAAAACTCTTCAGTATCCTTAGTAAGTTTTAAGTGTAAAGGTTTCCTGAAATTAAATGTTTGAGAACCGCTGTCCTAGAGAAACAATGTTAAGCCCCATCTGGGAATATTGGAACAAAAGCTTCTCTTGCTCCATACCGGAGATGTTTCCTTGCAACCAACACACTTATTCTATCAACCATCTTCATCAACTCCTAGGCAAATGTCCCTCACAAGGGAGGGGAATGCAGCATAGGGACGTGCATGGGATGCTTCCCACAGAAAGAAGGAGTTCCCAAAACTGCTTGTATAAATATGAACTAAGGAGGATGTTAAGTATGGACTTAAAATTTCCGTGGGTCATGAAAGAGATCAGGAAATCAGCATCAGGGCTTAACTTCTGCACAACATCTCCCAAACACTCTGGATGGGACAGATACGCCCATTTAAATACACGTAGGTGTTTCCTTAGCATCCAGCACAGTGTCCAGCACACGCTAGCTTCCTGATATATATCTGTTGGATGATGGGTGGATGGATGGATGGATGGGTGGATGGGTGGATGGATGGACAGATGGGTGAGTAAATAGATGGTTGGAGAAGCTTCTCGGACAAGATAAAGGCCAAGAAACAGTGGATGTTTCAGCAATTTGAGAACAGACAGACTACCCAATATGACTAGTAGGATCAGTTAAATAATTATACACTAAAAGAGCAACTAACATTACAAAAAAGCATCTAACTAAATAAAAGAATGTGTTTATACACATAAGACTGTTTTTAGTGATTATAAATAAATACAGGACTTAAATGCAAAGAGCCAGGGAGAAAAGAAATGATGAATGAAACAAGGTGAAGTGAATTGAAGGTTTCCTGGGAGTACTGAGATTTTGAGCTGGATCTTGACCTCACACATGGGTTGGCAGAAAGAAAATGGTAGAGTTCCAGGTAGAAGAAACTCATGATTCTATTTGAACTCACAGTGTAGGACCATTCATCCAACACTGTCTGGAACAGGGAGATCATACAGGGAAGTGCAAGGTTTGAGACCTGGAGAAAGAATCTTACTCATCTTGCCTCCAAAGAAAACTGAGCTTTGCTCTGTGTGACTACTCAACTTAGTCCATTTTCAAATGCATCCACAATTATAAAAGGTTGGATTTATCTTCTCCCTTATTTTCGTCTACTCCCAACACAAGAATGGTGATATAACCTCCTGAGAAAAGCAAATATTTCTAGAGAGTACTTGGTTTTTAATGGCATTTCATCAAAGAGCATATCAGAATTTGGGGAATTCAATTCAGGTCAAATCAGCGTGCATTTACTGAACACCTGCTATATACCAGGAATCACTCTCCACACTAGAAATAGAAGGATGAATAGGTGATGGGCCCTGCCTGCAGGGAGCTCACAGTCTTATAGAGAATGCAAGCTTGTATATGAATGACAACACTACGTGCTAAGTGGTGCAATGGAACAACATGCCAGGGTATCCTTTCAGGGCAGTGTTCCCCTAAAATTTAGTTTTCTGTTTATTCTTCATAAGTTAACTTTCAGCTTTCTTCATCCCTGTTGAGACAGTCTGAAAAGTCCATAAAAAGCCTATCACAAATAATCTTAATCAAGAATATGTATTTATTGGACAAGAGGCTGCTCCAGTAAAATGCCATAGCAAGGAACTGATAGTCATTGTGTCCTGAGCATGTCAAGCTTGGAGCAGCTGATAGAATTAGTCAAACAAAGGAGAAAGAGAGAGAGCTCATCATCCTGGTCAGTGCCCCTGACATGAGAGAACCCACTTTTCTTCCCTACCGCAGCAAGCATCTAAAGGAAAGCCTCTGCTTAACTCTTGGAGAAACCATCTGCTGTGGTTAAGATAGTTCTGGATTAACTAGACCTCCCTGTCTGCCAACCCAGCACAGGATCTGATGAGAACTGAGGACTAGTCATCCAAGCCCAGAGTACCATGGCACCAGAGAGGGCAAGGCCATAACCTTGGCCAGGAAAGTTCTGAGAATTGTGGGACTCGGCATGTTTGCCCAGCACGCCTGTTCTGCAAACAAGCTGAAGGAACAGGGACCCTCACACAAGAAATGGAAACTGAGGGAGGAGGTCTACCCGCGGTAGCAATTTTGACACAAGCAAAAACAAAGATTCTGCTGGCGGTCAGTGGAAACAGCTGATAGGATTGAAATAGAATCCAGAAGACAAAAATCAGTCTAGCAAGCACAATTATCTGCTAAATTCCAGGAGTTCTCCAAGACAGTGGGGATCCAGCAGTGAACAAACAGACACAGAAACTGCCCTCATGGACTCAGAACATAAAAAAGACCAACAGAGAAAGTGTAACTACAGGTACAATAAATACAGGGAAATACGGGGGTTTTGGTGACATATACAAAGGCTTTAGCCAGGTGTGGAGGATTAAGGAAGACGCCTCTGAGGAAGTGATGTTTAAACCAAAATGAAGGTCAAAAAGGCCTTCCCTGACAAAGGAGCATTGACCCCCGGACCACCGCAGAGATGGGTCCCGGACGGCAGCCTGGAAGCGCAGGCCTTGAAGTGGAGCTTCCCTGAAGAAGAAAATCCTCTCATCCATTGACCTGCCACAGTGCTTCATCCTAACTGAACCTCTAGACACAGGTCAGAGACGGACAGACGTCAGCCATGAGGGTCTGAGACCCAGGGAGCCTTCAGGGGAGACGTGAGGGAGTCAAAAGGAGAGGCGGGCCCAGAGGCCAAGGGGAAGCCAGTCCCAGCAGGGTCTGAATGGATCTTGGCGACTCCACAGAGATTACAAGGCTGTCCATGGGGAAGTAAGCTGGGAGCTCTAATGCCCCCCAAAGCAAGAATGGTCCTCCCGAAAAACAAGCAGCAGTTAGAATCAACTCACTAGAGAAGTAGGTGCAGAAAAAATGCAGCTCAGGAGAAGTCGTGATGATGGTTTGGTTTTCTCTCGTTCTTATTTTTTTAACCCCAGTGACCTGAAATTGGCCACACACACAAAGTATCTTAATAAAAAATTAACTTCTGACCTACAGTAAAAACTGGCATAAATAACAAATATAGACTTGAATGCAATTAAAATTCTGCCCCTTCGTTTTCCTTCTCTCATATTTTGTTTTTTAAAAAAATGTATATCCTAGAGATCTGATGCACAATATAGAGGATACAGACAAAAATATTGTATTACAATCATCAAACTTGCTAAGAGGCTGGATCTTAATCGTTCCCACCACAACAAAGAAATGATAATAATGTAACATGATAGAGGTGCCAACTGACTAACACGACAACAGCAATCATATAACAATACGTAAATGTATCAAATCAATATGTTATACACCTTAAACCTACACAATGTTATATGTCAGATATTTTTCAACTAAATAAATAAGTAATATATGTGAGTTTGGGTTAAAGAAAAGGTGGTGGCAAGGGTGAAGAGAGCTGTTCCCAAATGTGGGCTGTTTGTCATTTGTCCCTAAAGATCTGGCCTCTATCCATCCCTGTCTGTTTGTTCATTGTCCTGGAGGCTGACTCTTGGTGGACTGACTCAGTGCCCTCTCTCGCCTTCCAGCTTCCTGTTGGCAGGCATTGGCAGGAGGCCGGAGGGCAGAAGGGTGAGTGCTGAGTATTTATCCTAGGACCCTAGGCTTTGGGCCAAAGCCCCTGTAGGGCAGCTGTCCCGGTAACTGCTCCCACCCCTTGCCTCACGCCCCTTCAGGCCTAGGGTTCGGGTCAGCTCCGCGCTGTGCTAGCCCAGCATCACTTCACTACCCCTTGCTAGCACCTCTTACAGCTGCTTGCACTTTCATAAAGCGTGCTTTTCTTAAACTCTCCTCAGTTCCCTCATTTGAGTATCCCAGACCCTGACTGGGACACCAGAGGACTTGATACCAGACTTCACAAGATTCTTGATAGCTAGGGACGGGGCACTGAGGTCAGGGAAGGCCAGGAGAAGAGCAAAGAAGGGACAGTAAAAGCAGTAGCTTTCCCATTTCCTGGAGCAGCAGCGAGTGCCAAGGGAGCAGAGTCTAAGGGTCTAAGGCTAAGTGGGGGAAATATCCGATTCTTTAGATGAAAAGAAGACTGGAGGGAAAAGGCCAGTGTGATGAAATGAACAGTAAAGCTACCATTCACTACAAACTTACTACATGCGTGGCACTGTGTTTAACACACTACTTGCAATATCTCACATGGTTTCATAAACGCCCATTTTCTAGGTGAGAAGATAGACTTAGGCAGGTTATTTTACTCACTCTTGGTGGAAGGACCTACACGTAATGGAGGGTCTGTCTGCCTCAGGAGCCTGGGGCCTTAACCACACGCTCTCCTGCTATCACTGCACCTACAATGGAGATTCAGAGAAGCTTTGTCTAACAGTCCTATGATGAAAAGGAATGGGGCCTGGATGCCCTAAAAGCATTGTGCCAGACTGGAGAATCTGTAGCTGGGTTTTTATATCAACCTGCTTAGATGATTGCTTCAATGTTTGGATAGATAGCTTGTTGCCATTTTGTTTGCTTATGCTTTTGTTTTGTTTTAATCTTTTCTTTTTCTTGTAACTTCCTTGTTCCCTAAACAACCACCATAAAACAAAACCCACAACAATGAAATGTTATCTTAGCTGAAATAAAGAGGGAGGGATATTTCCACACACAGACCAAGAATTCTAGGAACCCAGACAAAGTCAAGAGACTCGCCTTGGGAATGGCAGAAATAGAATCCTCTGAACCCTCCTCTGTGAACATGCGCAAACCTAAAAGCAAGACTTTGGTAGAGAAGTTCAAACTTGAAAACGCAATATTAGGGGAAGAACACAGCTGTTTTTGCTGATCTTTTTCTGACAGGATCAACTAGAGAATGTGTGGGGCCCAGTGAAAAATGAGAACACAGGGTTCAAAAATCGTGTTCAAAAATCACTGAGAGGGGCTGGCCCCGTGGCCGAGTGGTTAAGTTCGTGCGTTCCGCTGCAGGCGGCCCAGTGTTTCGCTGGTTCGAATCCTGGGCACGGACATGGCACTGCTCATCAGACCACGCTGAGGCAGCGTCCCACATGCCACAACTAGAAGAACCCACAACGAAGAATACACAACTATGTACCGGAGGGCTTTGGGGAGAAAAAGAAAAAAATAAAATCTTTAAAAAAAAAAAAATCACTGAGAATTTCAAGATGGCAACTGCAGAGCATTAAACCAAGTGTGAGACCCCTCTGAGGCTGGGACCCTATGTGACTGCACAGGTCACAGACCTATGAAGCTGGTCCTGTTTCCTGCAAAGCAAATTGACTTTTGTTGCTCAAATACACATGCAAAGAAAATCAGCTGGTAAGACTGTAGACAAAGCATGATTGTCACAAGCCATAAATCATGTGGATGCAATAATGCTCCTGTGTTGTGTTTAAGGTAAGTAGCAGCCTGTGTGCTGATCCAAAAGCTTATGACAATCAGCCTTGAATTCAAAGTTCTCTGTCAAGCCATGGACCTCCCCCAAATCACCCACCCAGCCCTTTGCTGGAAACAATTCTCTCCATGCATTAATCTCAGGCCAACACAGCTGTGGTTTCCAGGAAACAATGGAGACCCTGATGGAGCCACATGCTCAGAAAATAGTCATTTGAATGGACCTCTGTTGTCCAAAAAGTCAATTAACAAAAGAAAACAATGTTAATCAACAAATTCTAGCACTTAGAACCTGCCTCAGTGTTGCCTAAATGTTGATAAATTGCTATTAATTTTGCAGTAAAGGCCAAGTTATCATTTGTTTCCATCTGCTCATAAAAAATGAGTTTAATCTCTAAATATTAATGAAAAGTGTTCATTTATAATCAAGGAACTTTTTAGCTCTCTAGATATTACCGTCACTAATATAAATTTATCAGAAGTGTGGCAGCAAAGTCAAATCACAGACCAATAGAAATCTTCACTAATTGGAAAATCAAATCTGGCTAAATAAAGTTTGGGCCAGCTCCCACTAATTTTCCCCAGTGTAGTCTACACGGCTGAAGGAAGGCAGTAGACCAATTACTTCGATTGTGAGGCAAATTAAATCATTTATCCTCAAACCTCTCACTCTCTGTAATAGGCATTTGTTGTTTTTGTTGCCTTCCCTTTTTCTGAAAGTAACAGTACCTCAAATTTCCTTTGAGGTCCTCACTTCGTCTTCATTGTGTGCAATGATGGTGGGGCCGTTAGTCAAGTTGACTCTCTTCCCCGGAGAAAGGGTGAGCAGTTGACATAAGCTTGGATAATCAGATAAGTTCTCCCAGAACTTTGAGTCTTGATAGAAGGAAAAAATAACATCTGAATCTCATTCATTCCAGCAGTGGGGCCTTGCAATGACAATTGACTTGTTTCTGCATGTGGATCCCAAAGCTTCCTCAGTTACTGCCCTTTTCCAACCCTTTTTCTCTAGCTTCTCTATCATTTCTATGAGTTATCCAATATCCTTGCAGTAAATTACGTTTCTTTTAAAGTTAGCCAGAGTATCTGATGCTTTACAACTACAAATACACTTGACAACGTGACTTGCCCTCCCATTGTATATTGAGGAATGTTTAGCCCCCAAAGGCACAGGGATCAACTGAAAGTAAGCTCACAAAATTCAGCATCTCATTGGGGGAAAAGTTCAAGGCACTTAAAAATATAGTGAGAGAACTGGCAAAGCAACAGACCAATGTGTTCAATGTAGCATAACTTATGTTTATGGGTACTTATAAGGACTTATACTAAGGAATATCCAGAGAATCCAATTGTAAGGCAATCATCAGGAAGGATGTGAGATTAAGGAATGAAAGGACTTGGTTTAATGAAATAAAAGGAATGATTGCCCCAGATCAAATGCACTTGACAATTGCCAAAAATCACTTGCAAGTAGCATTATAGGATCATTTGGCCACAAAGAAAAACAGATTTTGACGTCTTGGAACTATGTCATTAAGCACCAGTGCCCTGACAATCCGTTTGGCTGTGATGCAACTGATTGGGTTATGCGATGCACTGTGGTTTTATCCACAAGCAGTGTCCCAGGACATGGAATGTATGACCTGAGAAGAAAAACCTATGAGAAACTTCCATAGCAACATTTTAGCATTTCTCATCTGCATACAAGTTTGCATGGTCCAAAAATACCTAAATTCAAAATCGATTTCCTTCACTCTGGGAATATTAATATAATCTCTGTGAACAGCAATAACCATTTGAAATCTACCTTTAAAAGAGACCCTCTACCTGCACTTTTTCAATGTAAATAAAAATAACTAGGTATATTGACTATGATTTTGCAAAAGAAAATAAAAACACCAACCTGGTAGTAATATTTTGTCTACTCCTCTCTCCTGCCCTAATGGACCGAGGCCAAAATCAGGCCTTAGTTTGCCTTTCTATGTTCTGACGACGGCTTCTTTTCTTGGATACTAGCCCTACCAAGAGATCCAGTGCCCTAGTTTTGGCCTTAACTGGTTCCAACATTCTCAGCTTCCCTTTCTTTCTTCAGTGTCTGGTTCCAGCAGTGTCAAAGCTAATCCTGAAAAGTCGTGATAGTTAGGACATTGTAACTTCTCATTCAAAGGCAAGGAGACAGGTACAGAGGGCCTTACCAGTCCATGGCAGAATAGCCTGCACCCAGTGCAGTAACCATTACTGCTGCTAATCAAGTACCCAGCTCTCTGCCTCCTGAGTTCAGAGCCTCCTAGCACTTCCTGGCCTCCTTGTGCTGGGTGAGACCTCATGGACTAGCCCTAGCCAAGGAGTTGTAAGAAGAAGGAGCATGTGTCACCTCCAACCTAGAGCATTAAATTGCCAGTGAAACACTGTCCAGAGCTCTCTCTCTGGCACTGAGACCAGAAACATTTAATATAGTGGCTCTCGGGGAGTGAGATGTAGAGTGGAGCACTCAGCTGACCCGCAGTGGACATGGAGTGTTAATAAGAAATCAAACTTTGCAGTTAAACCCCTCTAGGATTCGGGAGGTTTCTGCACATAATGTCACCTAATCTGACAGATACGGGATATTAAAATGGGAGTGCTTGACCAATGCATTTTTAAGCAGTGCCTTCAAAGAGCAAAACCAAGCTCTCAATTTTGCCTAATAGGTATTCAATTTGGTTATCTGGCATGACGGAAACAAACATCTCAGTGACTAACTGAACTTTGAACAGACCGCACTGATAGCATGTTGCTTCATTCCATCAGCTCCCTACTCAATTCCAGAAGGACATTTGCACTATCTGCTATGCGCCTAAAGGTGTGTTGAATTCCAGGAAGAACATGGACTCAATGACATAGCTATAGGAGTCTTGTTGACAAAGTCACAGCTTGTGGCAAGTAAGATGAGGACTTGGAAATTTCCACTGACTTAGGCCCCCAGCAGGGAATTGTTGACTTCAATAAGAAGGGAATGTCCTCCCAGGTGTAAAGGTTGTGTAGGCAGAGCCATAGCAGGCCCGTGTTCCCTTCTCTGCCAAGCACTCACTGCTAGTTCAAGCACAGGGCAGTTGGTTGACCCTGAGCTTTACCTCTGCTTATTGTTGGATAGGAGATGCTAAGCTTATTAAGAGGCTTGGGTATACATAAAAACTTTGCCAAAAGCTTATTCCTATGAGCTGAACTAAGCTTGTTATAATTATGTGTGTTATAAAACAAAACTTCTTCTAAAATGTGGTACATATGTATGTGCACACACATACATTGAATTATTAAAGGACTTAGGGATTAAGCTCCAAAGTGAGTGGTTAAAACATTTGAGATTCATAATGATTCAGAGAACAGGGAAGGCTTGAACTGAGGCTTGCAGGATGGGTAGGTCTGAACCCACAGCATTCGATGGGCATTAGTGCGCTAAGAACGTTCTTGGACCACTCTCCTTTGTTTCTCAATATGCTTAGTTATTAGTTACCAACTGATAAACAACAAACTAAGCCTTTATTTCAGAGCAAAGCAATTTCTTATTCCTGAGGGAGAAAAAAGTATGTAAGATGTATATTTCACACCCTATTAAGTGACCTTGGACAGCACTCAAAACTTCTTTGAGCATAAATTTCCTGGTCTATGAAATACAGGATTGGGATTTGATGATTGCCTCATTCCCTAACAGCTTGGCGCTTCTCTGATGGCTATACACTGTGATCTTCTAGCCATCTATTTTCTTCAAATTTGCCACAGACAAAAAAAACTCCCATTACAATTGGCACACTATTCATCCTCCTTTTGGCCAAATAAAAAAAGAGGGAATAAAAAGCAACCACAACATTTAAACGAAAGAGTTATCAGTCATTCTTGTGCATTGCAGCTGTTTGAGAAGCCATAGGGCAAAGGCATTTATATGGAAGATAAGCTCATTGTGTTGAACAAATTAATGCTGGATTGTGAATTAAATGGCGTGTCTTCGGACAGCTAATTAGCTTTGTGCTGCTCAATTAAGTTTTGAAAGGACATGTTGTGTTTCTTGATGGAATACGGAATATACTTCAAGGCTATGGCTGCTCTGGATAATTTCAATTTCAAACCCAGTGAAAATGAGCAAGAAAAAAATCAAGGGTTTTGTAAATCCCCGAACAATTCAGTCTTCCCAAAGAGCTTAAACTCCAAACCATGAATAGCAAAATAACACATTTTATTTTTAACCACACTGGAAATCTCAGCAAGCTAACAAATATGAAATTAACTAAACTTTATTTTTCAAGGCATTGAGCATAGCATACTTTTCACTTACACTGAAAACAAATATTTTAAAAGGATGAACACTAAAGTAAAATGCCTTCGAGATTTCATGTACTTTTATTCTACAAGCTAGACTCACAAACATCCCTTCTTCCAAATACTGGGAGGGAAAGTGGTACTATTGGCAGTCCTTAGGCTTTGGAATAAGAGAATGTTGAACAGAACTCATTTCAGATTTTAACTCTGCTACTGACCCTGGGAAAATTACTTAACCTCCTTGTCTAGATTTTCTCACCAATAAATGGGGTTATAATTCTTATCTTAAAGGGTTGTTAAGAAGACTTCAATAGTCCAAATACAGTGTCAGCCCCAGTTAAACCCAAGATCTCCTAATTTCTTTTCTCTGTCCATATTGGTTGTGAACTGAGCTAAATCTATGTGCAGGTTTTCTGTTAAATACCAGGAACCTCCAGTGGTCAGGAATATGGCTGCTACTGCAGATATATTGCCACCAGTTGCTGTGCTATAGGAAAAAAAAAAAAAAGTTCCACTTGGAATTTTGCCACTCATACAAATCTAGTAAGTAAACACAAAATTGATTCCACTACCTGTTTCTGTAAGCCTGGGGATGTCCCAGCTTCTCTCCTAGAGTAATCTGTCAAGCCCCTGGAATGAAAAGTGGAGCTCCCAGGCAGATTCAACAGTGCTCTGAAACACGGATCCGCTAGACTTCTTGTCAGATCAGGTGACAAAGCCCAGGGAGAGAGGAAGCCACAAGACCAGTACAAATCCAGATCTAGAATACTGGGTGTGTGTTAGGACAAATATACGCAACCCCCACTCCCACCACCAACAGCACAACCACAACCACCACCATCACCAAGATTTGTAAGACCTTAGTCTAAATGTTTCTTGCTAAACCCAAAACCAAGAAATGTGCTCTCCTGGACTTCCTTAAATGCTTATTTTCCTCACTAAACTAGCACCCACAAAGTGGACTTTCCCAAATTTTCATATCATTAGACCATCTACTTCTGAGAACTGAGAAATGAAAATTTGCCTTGGTCCACACAACACTTTCTTGTTTTCTTGTTTCTTTTTCTCCTAACTTGGGAGACTGTAGCCCTATAAAACTTGCTAACTTCCAGAAAACAGAGCAGTTTCCCTTTCAGACACCTTCCAACTAGCAATGAGTAAAGCTTCTCTTTGGCTCCATTAGGCGGTCTTTTATTTCAGGGCTCTTGGACAAGTGATGTGTTACTAGATTTGCTAGATTCTTATACTTTCTAGCCAATCACTTTCCTGGAACACTAATAATTTTCCCATTGAAAAATTCCTTCTAGCATTCCCCAGGCAAAATAAACTCACCAAGGCAGGTCAGAAGAGACAAAATTTGAAACATTTGAAGGACTCACCTCTGGAGAGCGGATTCTTGATGAGCCTTCTTCACATGTTAACCAACCACATATACAGCACATTGTTTATACCAGATGTCCTTAAAATATGTGACAAATAATATAACAGCATCGTCAAGTTTTTCTAGTTGTACTTCATTTTGTGACATCAATTTTTTAAATTTACCTGATACATTGAAATGTGGAACGGCAAAGAAGAGGAGATGCATATATGCATACAGAGCAGTTTGAATAAAAGTAACAAATTTGTTTAAAAAGTAAAACTTTTAGCACAGGCCAAATGAATCTATTAGTTTCATTTTCACTTGAGTAAAAAGGACAATAGTGGTACATCCAGACAATGGAATATTATTCAGCGCTAAAAAGAAATGAGCTATCAAACCATGAAAAGACATGGAGGAAATTTAAATGTATATTACTAAGTGAAAGAAACCAATCTAAAAATACTATATACTGTCTGGTTCTAATTATACGACATTCTGGAAAAGGCAAAACTATAGAGACAATAAAAAGATCAGTGGTTGCCAGTGGGGAAGACGGGTAGGGAGATGACTAGGTGGAGCACAGAGGATTTTTAGGGCAGTGAAGACACTCTATGATATCATAACGATGGATACATGTCATTACACATTTGTCCAAACCTATGGAATGTACAACACCAAGAGTGAACTCTAAGGTAAACAATGGACTTTGAGTGATTATAATGTGTCCATGTAGGTTTATCTTTGGTTAAAAAAAAAAAGTACTATTCTGCTGAGTGATGTTGATAAGGAGGGAAGGTATGCATATGTAGGCACTGGGGGATATGGAAAATGTCTGTATCTTCCTCTCAATTTTACTGTAAACTTAAAGTTGCTCTAAAATGAATAGGCTTCTTTTTGAAAAGGGAGTACAGAGCCTACTATCTGCCAGCAGGCCACAGGCTACACGCTGGAGACTCCAAGAGGGAGGCGGGACCCCGTCCTAAGGGTAGTGCTCATGGAATCATAGATAATGCCCTGACCAATACAAGAGTCACCTCTGCAATGTCACTAAGAAGTAATGGTCCAGCTGTGACTGAATATATTACAGGGACTGGAACCTTCTCTGGCACCCATTTCCTCAGGGACAAGCTAATAGACCAGCTAATTTAAGGGGTTTTTTGTTTTGGGTTTTTTGTTCTTTTAGTTTTAGGTACAGATAAAAAATATTGCCTTTCCTGAAGTGTATATCTGCATTTTTATAACAGATTCTTGTCTTTGCACTAAAGCATCAGAGTTGGTATTTCAGACGTGGTGGCAGTCCAATCAGAAAGTGATTTCTTGATTGGGGTGGAAAAGAGAATTGCTCTGCCCTTCCAACCACACATCATGATTGGTCACCTTTCCCATCTAAAGGATGGGTCTGGCTTCCAAAGAATGAGTAATTGTGAAGAATAAAACACTTTTCTTATAAGAAGTCACAGAAATAACCATCTCTTCCTTCATATCATTTCCCTTCCTTCATTTCACTATAATTTATGAAAATGATTAAAAACTTTGGACTTGTGAATACTGCAAAATCCGGTCTGCAATTAGTTTTGTATGTTTAAGGTTTCCTTCATCAGAGCAAATCATAATTCTTTGGAAGCGAAGTTAAGTCTTATAAAAGATAGGAATCTCCAAGCTCCCATTTCTAGAGAAATTGATTTATAAGAGAAAAGGACTTTGGTCTGATTTCCTAGGTAGAAAACTCCTTAAAATAAACCTTAGGAAATTAGTACAGGAAGCTGCATTGATTTCCAGTTCTCAACACTTATGATCAACTTTTATTATCACCACGTGCTGGGGACTGTGCTGGGGGTTTTCACACGCATCTGGCCCTGAGTCTTGGGAGCTAACTTCATGCAATCTAATCCTCTACAGTGTCACGACTAAGGCGTGAGGTGATTATGAAGTCCAGGTCTGTGGAAGAATCCTTCAGAAGCAGCTACCTCAAGTTCCTCTCTGATTGCCATTCTTGCTTCCCTCCCTCTTTGGCTCGCATGGTTCTTGTCACTTAATGGTACCCAGCATTATTGAACTGAGCAAATGCCACATAAAATCTGAAACTTGCTGCCTCCACAGCAGAAGCTTTATTAGAAGGCAGTATGTGCTCTCCTTCAACATTCTGTCTTGGTGATTGATGAGAAGGGAGATGATTAAAGATTCTCAGGCTTGAGGTCTTTAGTATATTGGTAGTAATTCCTTCAAATAAATCACACATAAGTAATAATTTAAGGACGTCATTCAAAAATTACAAAGGAAGTCAAAATCTATTTACTGGGACTCGTCAGAATTATGACTTATTCTCATTATCAGAAGTGGAATACCAGATTGTATTTCGAACTTGCTTCTTGAATGACTCTTTGTTTTGTTTTGATGATGGCTCAGTCTTGATGAACATAACAACATTTGGTGAGAAAACAGCTAAATCTGCTTGCAGTACATGAATTTCTTTGTGTATTATCATATTGGCTTTCAGGGTCACATCTGTAAGTCCAAGCAAAAAAGACAAACAGCTTGGGAGACAAAGGACCACCAACCAGTTGGTGAATAAGTCTAATGGACTACGAGCATTATCTTGGTCTGTCGGTCAAATTGAATAACACCCAAACTAAATTACTTGCTTTTATAGAAAAAGACTCTTTTCCAACCAGAATTCAAGCTGTTTAATTTAAAGAAATTCAGGGACTCCCATGTTAGCAATGACTCCTAATGCACTAGAGAGATTCAAAGTTAGAAAACAGAATTTCTGCTCATCTGAAGCAGAAAAGGCAGGCAGGTGAGTTACCTTATGAACTCACCCAATGTCCTTGTCAGGACAACATCTTTCAGAAGATTTCTCTAGTCCAATCTCAGAGTAGCATTTTGTTATTTCTTGTTGTTTTATTTATCTATGCAACATATATTTTTGAGAGTCTGTGATGTACCAGGTGCTGGGAACACCACAGTGACCCAAATCAGATGAGGTCCCTCCCATCAAGGAACTAACATATCAGTGGGGGAGAGAATCATAATCAAACATCACAGTCCTGCGTGTAAAACAAAGACAATGTAGAGCAGACCTACAATTGAGGATTTGACCTGGACAAGGAGATCAAAGAAGGACTCTGGAAGGAAGCGATTACTAAACTCTGGAAACGCGGCAATGAAACATGTAAAGAGTGTTCCAGGCAGAAGGAACTACAGGTACGAGTCTCTGTCACTGGAAGAAATCTGGTGACCAAAAGGGATGAAAAGAGGACCAGTGTGTGGCTAAAACACAACCTAGGAGGGAAAGTGTGGTACCAGATAAGGTGGAGAGGGAGCAGAATCCAGACATTGCAGGCCTTGCTGTTCTGCTTAAGAGTTTTATCTTCATCTCATCAGCAGTAGGAAGCCACAAATGGTTATAGGGAGGGAGGTGTTATGATCAGTCTTGAGTTTTTAAAGATGGGTGCACAGAGGAGAACAGATTCAAAGGGGGCCAGAGGGTCTGTTGTTAGTGGGTCAGTTAGGAGTCTCATGGCCCAGGCAGAAGATGACAGTAGCTTAGACTAGAGAATAGCAGTAGTGGGGGATGGATAGATTTGAGAGAATTTCTCCTATCCACTTCCATTGTCCAACCCATGCCCTCCATCCCCCCATTCTAAATAGCTTCACTTCTGTCTACATTGATTTTCTTGCCTGCTTAATGCTCCCTTCTGCTGTACCAGCTTTTAGTGCTGTGCTTTATAATAAGAACTCAAGGTGTATTTGTGTTATGAATGAGTAGTTCCCACTTTCATTATGCTTTTCCCCGCACCATAAAATTCTTCCAATTCAATCTGTCCTACAGTATACCATGTAGGCATACACACAGAGGTCACAGAACTCATCCAGTGGCCCCAATAGCACAACTGGAGACTCCCTGGTGGGGAGGAAAGGGTCTCCCCTCAACCTGTCCCCAAGCCTCAACCTTAAATGCAGAGCCAGTATGGGGATATGCAGTCAGGAGAAGGGGAAGGCACAAGGAATGGATTTCATGTCTCTGAGTTTTCTCTGTAACACCTGCTGCCATGCCACTAACACCCATCTCCAAAACCACCTTTGGTATGATTTCCTTAAGTAGTTAGCATCTTTTCTAGATTCTCAGGTTGACTTTTGACATTCTAGTTACCCATTTCCCAGACTATATAGTACCCTTTATCTTATGAGGTAACTCGTAACCTAGTAATGATAATATAAATATAAAACATTATAAATATAAATGATAATATAAATATAAAATATTATAAATATAAATATGTAAAAATAATATAAATATAAAACATTTTTTAAAAGATCTTTTATCTGCACTACCTATTTTGACACAATAACTCCAAGAGACAGGCAAGACTGGGACTGATTCCCCAGCAGTGGCTTCAGCACGCAGCCAACTCTTTTAGTTACAGTATAAAGAGCAGCTGCTGGTCTCACTAGCTGGGAAGACTAAATGTGGCCTCCCTAAGAGCCTTGGTCATCTCAAGCCCAGGGGTCTCAGATTTGGAACGCACGCCATTTGCCTCACAGACTTTTCCTCTGAAGGGTGCTAGGGTTTCTGTGATACTTAAGAAAGTTTAATTTTACCCATTTCTCTTAGATAATAATCTGAAACTGGAAATAACGTTTACAGCTTTGGTTAAGCACAACCAGATTCTGCTAATATCCAGAAATTATTCCCACTGGGTTTCTCCATTTGGGCCCCCACCAAAAGGGAGATGTCCTCTTGCACTAATTACAGAGGCAAACATGGATGGGAGATGGTATAAAGCTGACTTTGACACTTTCCACGCTTTCTCTAACCAAATTGATAATTAAAACAAAGAATCTTAGAGTCAGAAATGTCCTTAGCAGACATCCAGGCCACTTCTTTGGCCCCACTGCTGATATCATTGTATATGCATGTACACGTGTGTATGTACAAACGTATTCCATCTAAGTCATCCTTTTGGGAATCCACAGGTCCATGCCAGCAATACTGCTGTTGCTCAAAATACTTTGAAAATCTTTTTTTTGGAAATTGTCTTCAGAGTCAGTTTATACACAGAAAAAAAGTGATGGCTTTGCCTCAAAGGCATGGCTCCTTTTGACACAGAACAACTTCAGAGTGGGGTCCAAATGCCCCTGGGCATTTGTCAATAAGCAAATCCACCTTTGAAGCATAAAGATTTGCTGCCACTGAAGAGTATCAAGAAAATGTGGCCATAGGTGTTGCAGGTCACAAGGATACTCCCAAAGGTAATGGCAGTGTCACCTTTCTGGACCAGAGCCTGTGAAGTGCCTTTGTTAGTGAGATCATGTTCACTCAGATGTAGATGTTCTGGTGTCTCTACGCCCAAAAACCAGTTACTATCATGTTATAGTTGCATTTTGGACCTCATTTTAATTCTGCACTTTTCCAGGGTTCCGACCACTGTTGTCATCTTTTTTATGCTCGCTCAATAACGTCTGCATCAAACAGCATGGTCTGTGAGGTCTGGAATGCTGTCTTAGTAATGGCAAAGAGTGGTGACAGGCATGCTGAAACTCTAAAACGAACTGTGGAAGCAATGATGAAATCACTGTCTAACAAATTTACTCTCTGTGTTTATTAACATGGGAAAGCATGTATAGCATAAATTGATTTAACTATAAAGACTAAAATATGTGTGACTTTTAAAATTGTCCACTCGCAATTAGCGCAGTATATAGGCAGGGGGTAAGGAGGTGGGCAGTGTACAAATTGTTTATCTTACCTAGGAAACCATGATTTTAAGTCATTTTAAAAATAGGAAGCATAACAAAAATAGACTACACCTTCAGAATTTCTCAGGGAACATCTCTGCTCGGCTCGTTTCAGCTCAGGAAAAATGTATCTTTGGATCCATTTTATCTTTAAAGTCATTTTATCTTTAAAATTTTTTAAGGAAATAAACAAAAGTGTTCACACTTTACCTAAAAATATGCTTATCACAGAAATATTTATAAGTGAAAACAACATTCCTTTATATAAATCGAGGTTGATTAAATGTTATTGTATAAATGTAAGTATAATGTTATGCCACTGCCAGAAATTGTTTTTGTAAAGAATTTAATGACAAAGGGAAAAGGCTCACCCCATCCCCTATAAGTCCTAAGAAGCAGATGGCCCAAGACCCAAGCATCTTTCCATCTTAGGGGTCACCCTCATCCTCAGAGCCAAATTTTGTCTCAAAATGTACCTGCAGGATTTTAATTTCTAGAGGTGACTGAGTGACAACACAGAGAAGCTGTGCCATCTAAGGAAGTTCAATGTAAAAGTTTTATTTCATTACTTACATTTCCTGAGAGGTCAAGGCATGCCACACCGTGCAGGGCCACATGTGGAAGCACTAGTTTTGGTCAGGAGCCCGAAGGTGTAAGTAGAAAGCTTTAGCCAGAGCCTTTATTGTGTTTTCCACAGGAAACAGTTTAGGATTGGCTAATTTGAATAACAGCAGTGGGCTCTGGGTTATAGAGGTGGTCTCTGGTTGTCTGGCACCCAGCCCTGGCTGATTAGGGCAGAAGAATCTTGCCTCCTGGAGTACAAGAGACAGGTAGACGAGGCAGTTTGAAGGATGGGCTCCTGATTGGTTATTTTGCAAATGAAGGGCGTACTTCTAGGGGTGAGCCCTTTGCTATCTCTAAAAATTGACTGACCCAGGAGGGTAGTCTCTCCCCAGTCAGTGAGACCACAAATGCCAGAGCATCAAGAATACAGAAAATAAGAAAATGTAGGTAAATACAACATCTATGACAGAGCAGCTGCTCCCAAAATCTCTGGATCACAGAACAAAGCATTGACTTATCCTAGGCATGTTCATCCCCTTCTTTTAAGAAATGATCAGACTAACCTTGTTAGCATCCTTCATAACACTGTGTCCTCAGCTCCCCAATCTTTTATATAACGTATGCAACTCTGGTACAATTTATGGCCCTGTGCTTTGTTGATTTCCCCACTGGTTTGAGGGTAGAACCATCATTTTATTCCTCTTTGCATCCACCACAGTGCCTGGCACTTCACAGAAGGTACACCCTTTCAAAGGGGGCAGTTTTGACCACAGCCATCCCTGCTGACAGCTAGTGGATTATGGAAGACTCTATAAGAACTCTGTAAAAGAGGGGGTCATCTGCGGAGTACTTGTACTCTCAAACTGGCTAAAATCCTTGGACATATATGCATGGATGTGTGCATTATTCCCAACTGAGGTTCCAAAGCTTTCAATATGCTCTATCATTCCAAACACAGTCAAAAGCTATGCTTAAAATAATTCTGCCACATTGCTTAGATAATTTTAGGGAATGAGATGACGGAAAGATGGGGAGAAGGGCAAAGTAGGGTGCAGTAGGAACAGTAGACTTCTTGAATAAAAGTCACCCCTGGAGTTGGGGAATGGGAATAAAAACCCCTCACACCTGGGATAGCCAAGCCAGGGCTCTAGAAACTGTATTTGTCTGACAGATGAGAGTTGCAGCCACTGCATGGGAACAGATGAGACAGGCGAACATCATGTGCGATTAGGCCAATGTGGAGCCATTCGCATTTGGAGGCTTGTTAGGCAATTCACATTCTTCTGGAGTTAAGCCAACTGATGGGCTGTGACATGAGATAATCAGTGTCACTGATGTGTGAAGGTCCCATAAGAAATGACAGGCAGATTGTGTGGAAACAGGCATCCCAGGGTCTCTGAGTGTGAGCAGACAGAATAATGCATGTAATAACACAATGCCCATTTACAGAACACAGCCTGTGTCAGCAAGCTGACAATAATAAGAATTTTCCTAAAATATTGCTCTTAATGATTTGGAAGGAAAAAAAATGAACTACATTTTCTTTCTGGATGTCAATGATAGACAAAGTATGTTAAAGTTTTTCTGTTGGTAAACAATGGATATTTGGGGGGAAATTGAAAGGTATGAGCATAATTTTTTATTGACTTTCGGATTTAAGAGCATGAAAATGTGCAATAGGTAGCATGGGAAATGTCTATATCTTTGCTTGACCCTGCACTCTCCTAGATGAAGCCAAGTCCTGACTGAGAAGACCCCACTCATGATTTCTAATTCCACAGCTCTCATTTGTTCTTCAACCCACCCCAATCTGCTTCTTTGAAACTGTTTGGGCCAACATCACCCATAGCCTCCTAACTGCCAAATCCAGTGAACGTGTTGGTCCTCCTTTCCATTCCGTTGCATTTAAAGACTCTATTGATGTGATTCTTGCTCTTGGGAAACTGATAGTCCAAGGAAGAACTCTCCTGTCATGAAATCGAAGACTTACTTCAGGCTTGTGCGAGAGGACAAGAACAACGTCCAGCTCCAGCAGCCTGACAGGGCCCCCGCTGGGAGGGGCAGGAGGGCTGAGCGCAGACTCTGAAAGCTGGATTCCCCTGGAGGCACTGGTCTGTGGGGCAAGTACTGCAATTTTCCAGGAAGACAGGACAAAATAATCAATATTCGAAAATGTTAAATGCTTCATTTTTGCACACACGTTTGTAATTTTTTTCAAAGTACCTTCACTCCGTGTAAAAAGAGCATGATTTAATTGATAGAGTCTGCACTGCAAACTTGGGTTAGGCCAGTACCAGGACAGAGTTGTCTATTACAGATATTACTCAGCCAAAAGTTACTGGTTTGTTTTTCGAAATCTGAAAATATCCCTGAGTCAAATAGTCATACCCAATTGATATGTACCTATCTTTGAACATGCTGTGCTCTTTTCCCTTTTTCTCCTTCCCTGGGTAACTTCTACTCCTCTGCTCTGGGAAGCTTTTCCTGCTCCACCCCCCAAGTCTGGATTGGGTGACCACCATATCACCCTCTGCCTCACATTGCCGTAGAGCTTAACAAGAATCATTAGGTGGAGTCAGCTGAGCTTGCCTTGCCTGGTCAACTGCAAAATCATTGACAATGAAGATAGTACATCTTATTCATCTCTAGTGCCTAATGCAATGTCTGGCAATGAGTAGGCACTCAATAAATTTTTGTGGAACAAATGAAGGAAATAATATTGTTACTAGCCAACAATAGCACCAATTCGAGTCCATAAATGTTCTAAAACAAAAATGCTGAACTGTTGAATGCAAGGCAATATGCAAGTGAAATTACTGAGCCATTGAGAACCAAGGATTTTAATGCTGCACATTTAAAATATGCTCGATACAGGAAAAATATAAGTCCTAGAATTAGTTTAATGCCAATTGTGCTTATAGCACAGATCTGCTATCCGTCTTCATTTAGCTTCATAGCAGTAGGTTATAAGAACACTATTTGAAAGGCTGTCATACTCTTTTATTGAATATTCAATAAAAGTATAATAAAATCAAAATGCTGGAGTCCACAGGAAGCATTGTACACTTTTGTTATTCATTCTATCTTAAAGTAAAATCCTATTAGTAAAAGCATTTGAAAGCATGTCTTCAGTTCAAATTTCTCCAATGATGCTCAGTGCTATGTGATACAGACCCCCTCTTCATTCTGGGAAATGAGCACTCTTCTTTGCAATATGAGAAATTCCAGATATTTCATAAAACCACTATCTGCCAGAAACAGAGGAACCAGGCAACACATACATTCTTGAGAAGAGTTAAAGGCATTGGTCTTGAGAATGAGCAAGTGGAGTATACACCCAGAAGTGGGCACCCAGGAGAATTAATTAATTATTAATAAATACACAGAACAGATTAGGATGGGTGAGTAAGTTATCTCAGGGCTGCCAAAGGATCTCCCTGCCTCATCCCCCAACCTAATAGAGAGGAGGGCGGGGTGGGGATCAGTGGAGAGAGGCTTCTGATCTCTCTTGCTTCCCTAAGATTCTCCAAAATCACTTCTCCTTTCCTTCTACCTCCTCGACAAACCCTATAGTTTCTCCTGAGCAATTAAGCTTTTGAAAAACCGAAGACAGACAGACTAACAGACTGCTCCTACCTTCCACCCACCACGTGGCCCTCCTGAATCACAGAAGTGCCAGGCCAGTTACCTGCATGAAGGGGAATACAAAAAGGAAGACGCACCAATTAATATCTCAATCGGTCCCAGACAGCCACACACATAAGCACATGAAATAGATTTCTGCATTTCTCTTGTATCATAAAGAAAAACACATGATCCAGAGCCTTGGTTATGACATTCACTGGAGTTTATTAACAGTAAAGATGCTCTCCCTGTTTCTAAAGGCCCTCTCAACCCAGAGTGGCTACTAGACCTCCAGCTGAGCCTGTGGAATCCTAACCCTGAGCGTTCTCTCAAGGCTGCGCTGAGTGAATCAGACAGCCCAGCGGTCCCCCAGCGTGATTAGGACCAAAGCTCTCACTCTGTCTGCAGATGGTAATCAATCCAATTTGCTCACCTCCCGAAGTTATCTGCCCCCTGCCACTCCTCCTCGGGAAGTGGAAATGAAGCCCCATCGTGAGTCCTGGGCATGATGGATTCTTCAGTAACTGACAGTGACAGCAACAAGGCTAATAGCTGGGCGTAAACAAGAACAAGCCACCTGAGCAGCAGCTCTGCTCCACCATAGACTCCTTTGGAGAATAAGATGAGCAACTCCACAATCTCACCTTGATTTGTAAAAGAAAATGTCAATCATGGGGAGGATGCTGTTTAAATCCACCTGCTTTTTCTTCTCAAACTGCCAGGTGATGCAATCATCTTCCTTAATAAACTGTGAAGCGCTGACCTTTAGAAAGCCTCCTGCAAGCAGGAATTTTTAAAAGTAAAATGCTTTCCAAGCACCTAAGAGCTACATGTTATCCATTCATGTTCTTCTCTACTCTATAGAATTTGCTACAATCCAGGGTCAAGAGTCTCAGCCGCGGATGCATCTCCCTGTATGAACTGCTCTCCAGCTGGTGCTTTGCAAACCCTAGGCATTGTTATCCCCACTTTGTAGATGAATCATCTGAAGCTCAGAGAGTTTATGTAGCTTTCCCACAGTCACAGAGCTTGTGAGATCTCACTTTGGAGGAGACATGCATGCCTGCAATTCTTATGATGCCTAATCTAATGCACCCAGTAGGCTCTTGAAATGATGAAACAGGCTATTTTCCTTGTCTCTTTCATACCTTTGCAGATTCTGTCATCAAACTTTGGCAGCCATATATATCCCCATGGAGGTAGAAACATACCCAGACTCATACAACCTAATATGCCTCTGGCCAAAGTTTTGATTTATCAGTTTAAAGTAAGCAGGAGTGACCTTAGGGCCAATGTCCCTGCTTCATTTGGGTCCCTTTCAGGTACTGATTCCCTTTTCCTGTTCTCATTTGACCTCTACCACCATTAAAGTACGAAAGTGCTTCATCGTCAATTTATCATAATGCGTATATCTGGAAGTTAGCAATGGAAAGACTTTCGAGATTTCTAACTCAAATCCTCCCATTTCTACAGATGGGAAAAATAAGACACAAAGAGAGGTAGTGGCTTGGCTGAGGCCACCAGAGATGAGACCATTCTCCCCAGCCCCCGCCCATTGCTCTGAGGTCACGCCATAGTGCTCTTCAATGCCTGTGACAGCCACTTGGTCAACTCTCTGAGGACACCTCCATGCTCCCCCTTATCTTTAAACCTGGGACAGGGCATGAGACTTTGTTCATTTCACAGGGAATTTCTGACATCAGCCATCCAGTGGGAGAAGGTTTTGCCTCTAAATCACACTGTTATGTATCTGGCGTCATTATTGCTGAGTTAATACGGAGCACTTCTGGAGAGGTGAGGGCAAGCAGGAGTGGAAAGAACAGTCAGGGTCCTTTTCTATATATCTCCGGGCTAGAGCCCTAGCTCAGGTTGCACGGGCAATCCTATTCCTGGAGTTTCTGAATGGAAGACTTTATATCCCAATGTCAGCCCAGCAGCAGCCCATGATCCCACTATCAGGTTCCAGACCCAACCTTACCCTGGTTCCAATCTTCTATCTGCCTAAAAACTCCTGCATGCATGTAGGCAGGGCCTTTGGTATTAACCCCTCGGCCCCAAGCTTCCATCCATAGCATTAGGCAGAAGATGCGGGAATTTGGATGTACTGCTCAAGAAGGGAGAAGCAGGGATGGGAGGAGGGTAGCTTAGAGCACACCAGGAGTCATAGCCCAGGACCAGAGAAAACAAGAGTCTTGGGAAACTGCACCATTTGCATCCCTGGGGGTTTTACTTGCACTGTGTGTGAGTGTGTATGTGTGCACACACGCAGGTACATGCATTAGAGCTTCTACGATATTTATGTACATCTGTATCAGTGCTTGTCTGTGTGTGAGAGTGTGTATGTGGCCATTTGTGTATGTGTATGTATGATGAGGGCGAGACGAAATGGCATTGGGAAAAGCTGTCAACCCTTGTGCCATTATAGGTAGAAAAGCATTGACAATAACGAGAAAAGAAATTCCTCTAAAAGTGATGTGAATGTGTGAAGCTATGGGGTGCCAGTGGAAAAGGCAGACTCCTGATTCGGAGCCAATCAGCTCACACTCCTAGAAAATGCAGACTGTCTTACTGAGTACCCCTGAGGGCCATTGTGATGGATACTGACTGACTGAGTCAGCCCTGGGTCTGGCACACAGTGACAGCCCAGGGAATGTTGAACATGAATGTGCTGGTGGGGAGGGGGTGAGCCCTAAGCAACACAGAAGGAAGAGAACACATCACCCCTGTCCCCTCAGACCTGAAGAAAGAAGAAACCTGCTAATTGAAAATTTTCAAAATTCTTATGCTATACATCTTTTAACATTTCAGAAATTTACTAAACAAACTCTCAGGATCCAACTGCAATCTGTTCCTTTTTCTAAATGGTTTAAACTTGTAGCAGCTATTGGTGGTGGCCTTAGATATCCTGGAGAGCCCACCCAGGGCAGGCTGTGTGAAAGCTTAGGAATGCAGAGGAAGCCAGCAAGAGGAAACCCTTCAGAGAGAAATAAAGTTCTTAACTATTACTGCTAACTATGCAATGAAAGGGAGAGCACTCTTTCATTTACCAAATGTCAGCTCTAATCCCTACTTACGAGCGTTGGAAATAAAACGATGCAATAATTACACAATCTGCAGGAAAACTGACAAATATATTCCCGATACAAATGATTTATTAAGCCAGCCTGGCCACAGCCTGGCTTCACTTCTTAATGGAGCTGTAAAAACGGTGCCCTGTGCTTCGGTAATCGCAGTGATTTCTTACAAACCGCTGATCAGGCGATAGATGAGGCAAGCGTTTTGGAACTCTAAAACATCTCTGATTTGTTGGAGATCTCTCCAAAATGATTGTCTATCTGCTTAGGAGGCCTATTAAAGAATCATATAATGGTAGGTCAGAAAGGACCTTTCACAATTGAGGCCATTTCAGAGATAAGACGAGGTTAGAGGTCACGCTGAGGGCAGGCAGTGGTAGAGCCGCGATGGAACCCAAATGCCCTGATTTCCAGTCTTTTCCACAATCCCCCCTCATCTACTAACAAGGTATAATCAAATGTGGGCCATTAACCTCTATTACTTCCCTCTCGAAAGCGAAGCCAATCAATATGTTACTGTCACCAACAAGGTGATCATTTGATAGCAGTTACTCTTGATCAGAAAATTAATGAGTTGGGTAATATAAAAAGAAATGTGCAGACCTTTCTACTCTTGGGCATTATATGGATAGGAAAAGCTAGGTGAGAATCTGAGGGTCTGAGTGATGCTATTTGTCCAGGAGGATGCTTGCCGTCAAACTGTATGGTTCTCTAATGGGGTCATTCAAGCTCTTGTGTACCCCAAGGAGTAAGAGGAAAATTGTCTAGAGGTGCAGAAGACTGCAAACTAAGGCTTTGAGAAAAGGAGACTGAGGAAGCAGGAAACAGTACAAATAGAAAAGCAACATGGAAAAGAAGATTTGAAACATAAGGTAAATATATTCTTGAGTCACAATGAGTATATATGTTAATGAAAAACTTAAACTCATATATCATTCTGAGTTTGCAAATAATCGGTGATAATCCTAAACCATAATTTATGCTGCTCTATTTCTCATTTCAGGTAAGTAACTGAGACTCCCTGAAGCATTGATTATTAAACTATTTTGGATGACAGAGTCTTTGAAAACTCAATGAAAGCTGTAGATTAACTCCCTTGATATGTTCACATCTGCACATAAACAGAAAGTACTGATATAATTTCAGGGTACTCAAAGACCCTTTTGAAAGTTAACCATTGGATCCCAGGATATGCCTCCCGTATTAGACTGAGAAGTTTTAACCAATTATATAAGTACACATATATGCCCCAAAGTCCTGAAGTTGCTTTATTCTTTGAGCTTCTCAAAAATTCTGTTCTAAATATAGGTCTGATGAGAAGAATCATCCACCTGAGATGGGGCTTAATGTTTCTGTCTACCCTTCAAACTTTCGATGTGTTGCATTGTACATATTCTCATAATAGCCCCTTTTTTTTAGCTCCCTGGACTCTCTGCTTCCCTAGCACAGGTGTCTTTCTTTTATATATAGTCTGCGCATGTGTGTATGTGGGCACGGGGCGTGGGTGTGTATGTTTATAACGCAATAAGCAAGGCATAATCTTTTTGAGGATCAGTTTCCTTATCTGTGATTTGAGAATACTAATATCTGTCATACTTATCTCAAAGTAGCTAAGAAAATAAAATAAGATCATGGATGGGAATATTCTTTTAAAAATTTATAAAGAACCATAAAAACGTGTGGCAACGTCATTATGAGAGTCATCATATTGTTATTATGTGCAATACTTAAAATGCAATATGCAAGCCTCAGTATCATTTCAGAAAGTTGCTTTAAAATGTTTGTCCACTTATAAAATAATGGTGCTATAAATTTCCAGTCATATTAATCATATTGGCAACACCCTTTGTTCCAGAAGAAGAAAGTAGTCATAGCTTCGGTCTGTCTCCTGAGTTAATGAACAATTCTGTACCCTACAGGGTTGACAGTGGGTTCATGGAAGTATGGCTATACTGGGTGTTAGCCCTCAGCATCTGCTCTGACTGGTTGATGCCCCAGTTATAACAGCTGTTAAATATTTTTGACATTCCTCCTGGCACCAGCTATGTGTGAAACATCATGCTGAGTGCTGCAGGAAAAAAAAAAAAAAACAGACATATAAGACATATCTTCGATATTCTGAAAAAGACAAGAACCGGATGGGGGAGCTCAGGCCATTAATAACACAAAGTACTTTGTATTTGCTTCCATGTATTAAATAATTCAGGAGGTCAGAAGAGATAATCACTTCTAGAAGGATTGATGGGAAAGACTCCATGGATAAGGTGGGATACATGGCGGTCCCAAAGATGACCAACCCAATGTCAGTGGTCAGCTATCAGCTCTACAAAATGCATGTGTGGGCAGAGCAAGAAATCCGTCTGCCAGCATTAAAAAGGGACAAAGAGAAAGTGAGAGTCTGCATTTTATTTTAGAGATGGCTTCTCCTCCCTCCCCCTACTTGCAGGCAGAGATTTAATTACTTTAGAAGGGTAATTTGCAAAGTTCTTTAAGACCTCCAGCCATCAGGTGCGGCGAGGAAGATAAGCGCTGCGCCTACTGTAACTATTGTGGTGCTATGGGGAACGCACCGTTAGATTAGATCGGCGCGGCTCTCATTTCACGGTACCAATTTCTGTTCTATTAATTCTTTACTTAAATCTGCTAAGCACCTCTCATTTGCCTCACCACTCTCATAATTTAATATGTACGACCAGATTTGGAGTTTAATTGTTTCTTGAGTGAGCTAAAATCCAATATTTGTAAAATGCATCCATTTAAATGAAACCCCAGCAAGGTTCTGCCTCCTCCTGCGGTCCCGTCAGTGACGGCCTCCGTTCCGCTCCTGTGGAGCCTCGCTGCTTCACAACACTGATTCCATTAGCGAGGAGAAGGCCACAGCTGCCTGGGGACTGCCCTGCTGATGGCCCTGCACAACCACCAGCCCTCGCCTCCCTGCTCTCTACCTTGGTTGACAGAACTAAATGTGGCAGGAAAAACACATTAATATATGAGCATCAGTAGCTTGTCCCCTTGCCACCCACCAAGGAGAACCTGGCTTTGCTTTCCTTGATCAGGAAGCAGGAGTCTAGCTGGATTTTCACCAATCGAAGAGAATCAGGAAAGACAGCAAGAAAGACAAGGAAACAAAGAAGTCCATGTGACCTGAAGGAGTCATTTGAGTGAAAGCAGGAGTGGGAGAAACTCATCTTTGCAGGGGAGTCGGAGAGAGATAAGGAAGGGGAACAGGGCTTTGAAAATTTGGTTCTGTACATTGGAGATAATCCCTCTTTGGCATCTTCTCGAGACTGAAGTCAAGATTTACATTGCTTTTCAAGTTTTATTAGATGCTGGACTGGAATTTCTTTGAATGAGATGCTGCAAAGAGGATAGGCCTTAGGGTGGCTTACAAAGCAGGGTCTTTGTGAAACTAAAGATTCACAATGCATTTCCATTCCACATCCGAGGTGCAAAGCAGAGCAATATCAAGGCCTCACAGTTCTTTTTCACACGGAGGATTAGCCTGGCCAGAACACAGCATAATAGTATGCTCTTCAGAAGGCCGATCTGTGTGTTTCTCTCTCTCACCAGCAAGTATACATATCAAGTCCAAAATACTTAAGCTGGAATTCAAGAGCCTCCAGAATGACTTCCTTACTTTTCACCTCTTGCTTCCCCAACATGAAACTTTCTCTCTTCTCATCACCTATTCTCAACGATTCCTAACAAGTTGACGTCTTCACATTTGTCCCAAGA